>NC_138377.1:110810676-110837523 GCF_054177405.1 Leptonychotes weddellii
GGCAGGGAGCCTGCTTCTCCCTCTGACCCTCCCCCCTCTCATGTGCTCTCTCTCTCTCATTCTCTCTGTCTCAAATAAATAAATAAAATCTTTAAAAATATATATATATATAGTAATTATAGCCACCATTAATTGAATGCCAGACACCGGATTAGGCCCTTTGTATATCTTGGCTCCAGTCTATACAACAAATCATAAAGATAGGTATTATCACTCTTATTTCACAGATGAGAAAACTGATACTGATTTCATTTTCCATGATCACTGGTCTTAACAATGGTCTGGATATCCTTTTAATATTGATTGACTCTTGATCAGCCTGTTGATTTTGTTTAGCCAAGGGCTGGCAATGAAGAACCCATATTGTGTCTCCTCTGACAGTCATCCCTTTGGCAAGCATAATTTTCCATGGGTTGATTGATCAGAACCGGAGGAAGAGTGTGAGGAAGTCTTTGATAGTTTGGGAGAAAGAACTTATAATGAACCATTATTTGGGGCTGGTCTAAGAGATTCAGATCCTCTCAACAGGAAAGTAGGGTTGGTGTTGCCGAAGATCCTGGGTTCCAGGGGAAAGACAAGGGGACCCAGACCTGATTCCTACTGGGTGGACAGCACCCTTGACTAGCCTGCAGGGAAGTCTGGTCAGAGAGGTCAGTGGGTGATGCCCTCCCTATGAAGCCAGCTACATCCTTAAACCAAGACCGATGTCTTACTTAGACATTTTCTGGAGAGGAGCAGCAGAGTGTAGTGATTAAGTTCGTGGATGCAAGTCAGACCTAGATTCAAATCCCGGCTCCACACTTACTACCTGTGTAATCTTGGACATGTTAGATCATTTCACTGGTCTCAGTTTCCTCGTCTGTGAAATGGAAGTAATTGCTGTCACAAGGCTTAAATGAAGTAATACGTATGAAATAGTGCAGAATAGTGTCTGGAAAATAGTAAGGACTTGGCAAATGCCAGCTACATTTATTAAAGTTTTTAATAAGTCTCCAAGAATTTGAAATTTAATTTAGAATCAAATCTGAGACACACATTTAAAATACTCTCCTTGGTTGATGAATCACATTACCCCCACTTTTGCTTTGGTTGAGCCAATGTGTTTGTGAAAAGATAATGTTGTATGATAGCAGTTATTGATAGAATAGTATTGACTTTCAGGTAATATTTGAGTTGTGGCTTTTCAGTGTGACTTTTGTGATGCTGTAAATCCAGCATTTGCCTATCAATGGCCTCTTCTTATGTTCCAAAAGTACCATGTGTTCCGGTTATCTGTTGCTACATAATAAACCATCTGAAACTGATATGACAGTGTTGGACAAGGTTTTTTTGTAAAAGGCCACAGAATAGCTATTTTCAGCTTTAAGGGCTACATATGGTCTCTGTCACATATTATTCTTTGCTTTGTTTTTTTCTTTTACAACCCTTTAAAAATGTACCAAGCCCAGCTGAGCTCACAGGCTGTAGAAAAACAGGTTGCAGGCCAGATTTTATCACCAGGCCTTAGTCTGCAGACCTCTCTCTTAAAACAACAATGTTTATTGATTATTATTATGGCTTATGGTTTTGGAAGTTGACCGGCCTCAGTGAGTTGGTGGTTTTCACCTAGGGTCTCTATTGTGGTTACAGTCAGATGTGGCCAGAGTTGGGAATTTTCTTGAAGACTTCCTCACCCCACATGGTTGAAGTAACACATATAAAATCAACTGGTTGATGTTGATTGTTGGTTGAGACCTCAGCTGGGCCTGTCAGCTGGAATACCTACACAGGGCCTGACCTCCCCATAGCATGGCAGCTGGATTTCAAGGGTGAGCAGCTCATAAGAGAGCTAGGCAGATGCTGTGTCTCATTTTATAACCCACCTGCAGAAGTCACATTATGCCACTTCCAACCTCATTTTCTTCATTGGATCCAGGTGACCAAGGCCAGGTCATATTTGAGGAAAGGAAAATTTAGACTCCATTTCTCCACGGGAGTAGTTTCAAAGAATTCGTGGGCATATTTAAAAACATACACCATGGAAGCTCTCGGTCCAGGGAACTCTCTGAGAAGCTTCACAGTCTTGCTGCTATGGTTGGCTTTTGATTTAGCAATGAAGGACGTTAACCTCAGACATTCCCATGATGTCTTAAATCAACAAGCAAGCTTACTCCTCCCCAGAAAACAACCAAACATCGTATTGGGGTTGAGTGATTGTGGAGGTGGTGTGTTACTTTCCCACACACCCTTGACTTTAAAAATCCTAGATTTAAGAAGTCGCTCTCTTGTCAGCATTTCTGGATTTCAAGAAGAATTAGTTGCATGCATTTGGCATTTTCTTGATCTTGATACTTTGCTGAATTCACCAGCCCACTGCAGAGGGCAGCCAATACCACTGTTTGCTGTCGTCAGGAAGTTGGATTGCAAATAAACCAGTATTAACAGACTGGATTGTAAAAATTTTTTTGCTGGTAAAAATTTTTCTGCACTGACGTTGACTAGTCCTCATTGTTTGGAAGGCTGAGGAAAGCCTCACCAAGCTATTGGAAGTTTGAGAGATTGATTCTCGATGGTTTTTGAAAGACTCCGTTGCGGTGTGTTACCCTGGCTTAAATAGTGTTCCCATCAGCTTGAACGTGTTACGCAATCATCTTGTGGTGCCAAAGAGGAAAAGTCAGTTCCTTGTTGTTAGCCTGGCTCCAACCATCTGTCTAAAATGTATAAGTGTCGATTCATTTTTCAAGGATATTTTATTAGTTCAGTTTTTGGGGGAATTTACTTGGACCAAACGATGTGCAGATGATAGACCTCATTCAAGGTTCAGACATTTTTGAGGTGCCGTGGGAGGCAGCTGGCTATCCAATCGCTCTGTTCCTCGCAACTGCGTTTGTTGCACATTTTGTGGTACGATGAAGGGCTGAGTGGGGAGAAGCCTTGACCCATCTGAAATTTATCTGGAAACTGTGAGAGAAAGAACCAGAACTTGTACATTACACTTGCCTTTCCCTTTCTTTTACTTTCCCTTCGCTTTTCCTAGCCTCGAGCATATTTGCTTTTCTCTGATGAGTTTCTTTTGTGTGGGTACAACTGTGTCCCCTCTTCTCTCCTTCTGCTTTTCTCAGAAATCTTGTTTAGCCAATTCTCACTCAATCAGTGTCAGCAAGTGGTAATTACATGTTTTTTTATAATATTGTTCCTCTCAACATCAGGCAAGAATTCCAATTGGCCTGGGCTAAATTACTTTAATCTAATTGCCTGGTTACCTCATTTGTTTGTATTTTTATTCAAAAGCATTCAAATCTCAGGCTTATATTTTTTACATGGTATTCCCAAGTGTTTTATTTTATTTTATTTTTTAAGATTTGTTTATTTTTGCGAGAGGGGGAGAGAGTGAGAGAGAGGAGAGCGCATGAGCGGGGGGAGGGGCAGATTGAGAAGTGGACTCTCCATTGAGCAGGGAGCCTGATGCGGGACTCGATCCCAGGACCCTGGGATCATGACCTGAGCTGAAGGCAGATGCTTAACCAACTGAGCCACCCAGGCGCCCGCAGCTGTTGTTTTAAAATAATGGCTTCTCTGCTTTTGAATTATTGGATGTATCCATTTATTTGAATATTATACAAATACTGCCAAGGAATCACGCGGCTAGAAAGACCTTCCTAAGTTCCCGTAAACAACTCCGCCGACTCTTGACAGTTTCCTTCATAAACCGCAAGGACAGATAACAATTTAGTCCAGGCTGATGCGCTGAAGGAAAGGAGCATTCTGTCTCAACTGAAGTTTACAGGGGGTGGTGCCGGCTCATTGCTTCGTTTCTTGAACTCATTGCACCTAGATGTTGTGAGGAATACACCGGATGAATGAGACACAGTTCTACCCTGCGGGAGGAGTTCATAAGGGCAGTAGAAGAGATCTTTGTATCAACTACTTTGTCCATATATTTGAAGATGATTAATACTGACCTGTGTTTTGGATGTTCAAAAAAATTTTCCAATGGTGAATAATATTCAAATAAGGAACTTCCTTACCTGCAAGGGTACATATGCTTGTGGTAGCTTTATATGCCCCACCACTGGTTCACTGGATTCCAGGCTTTAGCTTTTGAGGATCTGGCTCTCACTGGCATAGAGAAGCAGTACCGTGGGAAGCCTCAGGTGAAAAGGAATTCTGTGGGTGATGTGACCATATGAGTACCTGGAATGGCTATCAGAGAGAGGGCAGTTTTAAGAAAAGACAAGACAAAGCTAGAAGCATACAGCAGTGCTCTTAGCTGACATTCATCAGAGGGGAAACAAGAGTAAGGACACAATGGACCCACCCTCATAAGGCCCGGAGCCTGGGTGTCATGGTGCCATGGTGGGCTTCCATGCCCTCATGGGATGGCACAGTGCCTTACACACAGCCACCAGAGGAAAGGAAGGGCTCGTGCAATTTGAGAGTGGCTCTCTTGGAACTGGGGCCACTCCCTTGAGCCACCACTGCAGGTGTGTATCTCAGAACTAGACTTCCCAGTTTCACGCCTTGTGTAAGAGACAATGAATTTCACCGGCTGTGTTTGTTCAATGTCTCGTTCGACAGTGTGCCCTCACAGGAGCTCCTTCCCTTGCACCCCTCATGCTCATTACTTCGGCTGTTCATAAATGAGTAAAGGACAGCTCCAACAATCACCCTTCTTCAAATCATAATACTTTAGGATAACGGACCTTACACAGAATTTAGCCCAACCCCTTTATTCATTTACTTATTTGGGAATAATTTCAAGCGTATAGGATAATTTCAAGTATATTACAAAGAACTTTAATGTATTACCTTCACCCCGATTTACTAGTTGGTATTGTGCCCTGTTTGCTTTCTCATTCCTGTTCTTCTCTCTCATCCCTCTCACTCTCTCAACACACACGTACACACACACACACACGCACACATGCATATATGAATCTACATATTTTTTCTGAATCATTTGAAAGTTGCAAACATCACATCCTTTTAGTCTTAAGTTCTTCACTATGTCCTTCCCAAGAACAAGCGGATCCTTTTATAGGATCACAGTATAGTTCTCCATTTCCAGAAATGTAGCAATCTACCATCCATGTTTCAATTTTGTCCATTGATCCAATAATGCCTTTTATGGTTTTTTTTCCCTCCTACTGGATCTGGCCCAGGATCATATTTGGCCTTCAGTTGTCATTCACCTGGAACAGTTCCTTACCCCTTCTGTGTCTCAGGTCATCAGCATTGTTGTAGCATTTAGACCCCCTATTTGTATTCCAGGTGAGGAGTTAAGATATTTCCAGGATCACACAGCTAGTTATGAAAGAACCAAGACTAGAAACGGGGCATCTGAAACACAGAACAGATATGTTTCAAATTAAATTAGTAAATCGGACGACTGAAAGCAGGCATAATTTGCCTTCCCTAAGTATTTATTAAATTTCCTTCAACTACACAGTCACTTTGAAATATAAGACATCCCTGAAATAAAAGGTAAGCAATTACTCACCAGTAGAACCAGTCTTTGTTATCCTGAAAAGGCTTAATGCTCACACCTGCAATTAGCGAGAGAAAAGGACCTTCACCTTCCAGTTTTCATTAGGAAAATGCAACTTTTGTTGGCTGCCTTATCTAGCCCAGCAAATCCAGCTACTGTTTAAACCAACAATGTGATTTTTTCAAACCACTGAAATTCTAGTGATTGCTAGAGGGAAGGTGGGAAAGCAAACCAAAGAGGGAAAAGGCCAAGGTTCACAATCCAGGGTCACGGTTGTAGTGCATCTGTTGGAACAGATTAAAGGCCAGTGGACGGAGCAGAGTGGCTTCAGGAATCCAGGAGCATGGCAGTTTCTGAGCATCCTCTGTGAAAAGAGAAATTCCATGTAGCCCGGAAGGGAAACATGGGTTTGTGTGTTCATGTGTCTGCCTGCACATGAGACACACGCATGTTCGGGACAAAATTGAGAAGGACAGAGATGTTTATTTTTCCCTTCTTCCCACTCTCCTTTTAGCAAAGGAAGAGAAGAATTGGGATTGAGAAGCTGGACCATCCTTTAGAGAGGACACAGATAGAAAGAGGTCCTGGCCGAGTAACTGCAGCCCCCAGACCTGCTGTCCCTGGGGCCACACCGGCCACCCACTTCACAGCTCCTCTCCACTTTGGTCCCCTCTGTCCTGTGCAGAACGTTCCGGGCAGCACAGGGTCCCCACTCCTCCGGAGCTCCTCTCCCTCTCCCGAGGGGCTTCCCCCTCCTTTCCCAAAGCAGAAGCTCCAGGCAGTTCAGCCGCACGCTCCCCTGGGTGTTGCTCTCCCTGTAGTGTGAACGGAAGCCCTCTGCAGGAGGAAGGGGTGGGTGGAAGAGGGCGTCGTCATAGTGGGAGTCACGGCAATAGTCAGAACTACCATTTTTCCAGTGCTTCCTGTATGCGAAGCTCTTCCCGTTTGTCAACTCATTTAGCCCTCACAACAACTTGATGGAGGGAGTGGTGGCATTTTCATTTTGCAGGAGAAACGGAGGCCCAGAGAGCTTATGTCACTTGCTGCAGACAGCAGGCGAGCCGTGATCCTCATCTAGCCAGCCCCAGAGCCCATGCCTTTCCTCTGCCCTCGCGGCAGTAGCTCGGCTCTCTCTGGAGGCATCTGCATTTTAATGGTGGTCTCTTCCATTTCTAGGATGCTACGGTTGGCAAAGCTGCCTGTGTGTCCCCCTGGAGCCTCCCAGGCATGGGGCAGGGTGACTTCCACCCTGTCCAAGGACCAGGAGGTTCAGTGACTTGTGTGCAGGTTACAAGGCAAGAAAAGTGGCCTCAGCCCCGGAACTCTGCTCTGACGAGGCTAGGCCGGGTGTACCACTCCCCTTTCTAAAACCAGCAAAGCTTCCCTGATGCCGGGACTTGCAAAGCCGACAGCAGATGCCTCCTTTCACCTCTGCACCTGCATCTTATACCCCCTCTCCCTGCCACTCCTCTCCCTTCAGCTCCATCTGTCTCATCTTAGCCCTTAACTTCTCTACAATGCCTCCCACCTGTGGTCCCTTCCAACCAGAACCCTCTTTTCTGTGTCTTCCCTTGAACTGCAAGAATAGAGAAATCTCAGTTCAGCAATACCCACCCCCGTTTTGTTTTGTTTTGTTTCCTTTGTATGGATCACAATGAGTAATTACATGTTTAGGTCATTTTTCACATTCTCTGGTAGATTCTATAAAGGAGATGCTTTCGAATTGTTTCCTTTGTTACTTTTGACATTGACAAATTCCTAATAGGGGACCTAGTAAGGAGCAAGGCCCCTGAACAGGGGAAGGGAGGATACAGAGAGGAAGACATCATGGCTGTTGCCTTCGGAAAGCTTGCCGCTAGTGAAGAGTGAACTTGTACGAGCAAGTATGACCGCAAGGCAGGATGAATCAGGCCAAATGCTCTCAAGGAGTTGGTAGTGGGGGAGCCTAGAGGAATTGCCATACATTCAGAGGCGATCAGAATAGCAAGGAAGCTTTCGTTGTAGAGGCGCCCATGCTTTGATGGGTGAAGAGAATTTCAGCTGAAAAGGGGAAGGGCATTGTAGGCTGAGAGAGTACAGAATAAGGCACACAATTGCTTACAGATCCAGCAAATCAGAATGGCAAAGAGGCTTATTATTTCCTGAAACCCCTGTGAATGCAGGCACCAGAATGTGAGCCTTACAGCTTTAGGGATTTGGGCCAGTTTTATTCATTGCTATATTCCTGGCTCCTATAAAGTTCCAGGTAGCACTTTGGTAGGTGCTCAATGAACACTTATTGAATGAATTGGGTAGATAATCATTGCTTCCATTTTACAATTGAAAAAATGCACGGAGAAGTGGATCAAGGCTACACAGAACCAGGACTTTAAGTGGGAGAGACAATATATTAAGAAAATATGGGAAAATATATTTTATAATGATGGAAGTGAGGAAGGCCCTTTAAAGCATACCGTGGAGGCTACGTAGAAAGGCAAAAATCAACATATTTGGTTACAAAAATGTTTTAGAAGTTAGTCTGCCAAAAAAAAAATAATTAACAAGGTTGAACAAGAATTAGACGATGTAGTGATATTTAATATGATAAAAAATAATGTTGTTATGCTTGATATGTAAAGAGCACTCATGAATCAATAGAAAAAGTACACATCCCAATAGAAAAATGGACAGATACCATGAAGCAGCAGTTCACAAAAGTATAAATCAAAATAACCAAATAAAATATAAATGTATATACATATATATTCACTTCACAAGAAATAAAAATGTAAATATAAACAGCATGATGTTCTTTTAGATAGATGCTGACAAAGTACAATGTTGGTCTAAGGAAGCAGGTACTCTCATACACTTTTCATATTATAAGAAAATAAATTGGTATGGTCTTGCTGGAAAGCAGTCTAGCAATGTATTCTAAAATGTCAAATGAGTATACTTTTTTATTAAGGACTTTAGCTATTCTAAGAAAATAATCAAACGGTTCTATCAAAATGTCTTTACAAGTAATTCTTACAGTATTCTCTATAACATAATGAAAATTTGGAAATCAATATCTATCAAAAAGGGATTAGTTAAATAAATTATGATATCTATACATAGATTTCTGTGCAGGTATTACATAGCCTGGCATATAGTAGGGGTTGGCAAACTCTGGCTCGCAGGCCAAATCCAGCCCACTGACTGTTTTTGTTAATAAAGTTTTACTGGCACACAGCAACGCCCACTAACTGGTGTATTTCTACGGCTGCTCTTACACTATGGTGACAGAGTTGAGTATTTGCAACAGAAACCAAATGGCCCAGAGGCCTAAAATATTTATTATCCATCCCTTTACGAAACTGTTTGCTGATCCCTGATACATAGATATATTCATTGACATGGAAAGCTCTCTGTAGCATATTATTGAGTCATAAAAGCAGGGTACAAAAATCACATGCATAGTGTGTTTCTGTTATAAAAAATCATGTGGTCATGGGGAAGGGGCAAAAAAAGGACAAGGACCGTAAAACTTAAAGAATGTATTTTTTAGGAGGGATGACTTCAATTATGTTTACCAAAACGTAGTGGGTTACGTGCGAGTTGTGAGATGTTAGGTGATTTTTCCTTAACCTCTTTATATTTTTCTATAATTCCTAAGTGTCTAGAAGGGATTTGTATAAGTGGAATGGATAAGCGGCCATTATCTTTGTTATATAGAGGTGTTATAAATTGTTATAATTTTGGACATAGTTTGGCAAAGTCTTAACAGGTTTTAATACACGCCTTGAATGTACATACTAACGTGCACCTTGAAACAGTCATTTCACATTTCTGAATCTGCACTTCTAAAGAAATAGCCTTCCATTTGGGAAAAACCACATACACCGAGTTGTTCAAGCAATGTAAACTGTTTTTTGATTCCACGCTAAGTGGAGTCGAACATAAAACCCCACGTGTGGCAGACATCTCTGAAGGTCAACAGCAAGTGCCCCTGAGGCTGGGGAACAGTTGACATCCTCATACATGGCTGGTGGGACCGCACAGCAACCACTCTGGAGAGCAGGTTGTCAGTTTCTTGAAGTTCAATGTATCCTTATATGTGAGACCCAACCATTATGGTCACACAAAACCTGTATGTGACTGGGGCGCCTGGGTGGCTCAGTCGTTAAGCGTCTGCCTTCGGCTCAGGTCATGATCCCAGGGTCCTGGGATCGAGCCCCGCATTGGGCTCCCTGCTCCGCGGGAAGCCTGCTTCTCCCTCTCCCACTCCCCCTGCTTGTGTTCCCTCTCTCGCTGTGTCTCTCTCTGTCAAATAAATAAAATTAAAAAAAACAAAAACAAAAACCTGTATGTGACTATTTATAACACACCTATTCATAATGGTCAAACACTGCAGACAACACGAATGCTCTCCGAAGGAAGGGTAGGAACACAAAGTGTGAGACGTCCGTAGAGTGGGCTACCACTGCATAATCCAAAGCAACATGCTCTTGGTGCCCACAACAACTTAAAGGCACCATGTTGAGTGAAAGAAGGCAGTCTCCGAAGCTGACACACCGTGTGACCCCATTTATATGGCCTTCTTGAAAACACAAAATTAAAGAGAGAGCAGATGAGGGTTTGCCAAGTTCTAGGCCTTGGGGAGAGAGTGGGACTCGAAAGAGAGAGCACAGGGTTTTTTTGTTTGTTTGGTTTTTTTTGAGATGATGGAACGGTTTTGGATCGTGATCGTGGTGGTGGTTACATAGATCTCTGTATGTATTATAATTCATACAACACCAAAAAAAGAGTCAGTTTTACTATATGTTCATGTAAAAAATAAAATTAAATATGTATAGGAAAAACCAGAAGATAATACACAAAAACCCCGATATAATTTGTTTAGCCTGGTGGTATTATGGGCAACTCTATTTTTTTTCTTATTTTTCCTATTTTGCATGAATAGATTACTTTTATAATTAGAATAATACACTAACAAGCAAACCAATCCAGGAACTCTAAGATCATAGTAGTGTATGAAGTTTGGGAAGGGAACAGGGGAGCCCTTCATTCAGCCGTCGTTATCTGAAGGCACTGTGCGTTCTGGGTCATCGGGGGCAGCTCAAAATGATGGCCATGAGTCTGTTCATGAAATCCATAGTTATGCAGTTTGCTTTAGAAAGTGGAAGTAATAATAGAGTTTTTGTTTCTTTAAAAGCCTCCTTTATTGGAAAATTAACTTTTGTAAAACTCCCCATTCACCTTTGCTGCCAAATATATGAGGTTGCGTCATAAGGGCAATTATAACCCCATGTAAACATGCATTATCCTATTTGTTCTACAAACCCCGGGGAAGCCGAGTAGGGTTGTGTACGCTCTTCTGTTTGCAAAGAGGAAATCCAGGTACAGAAACTGCCGGGTAGTCAGCATGACAATAAAAATTCCATTTGCTTTAACTTTTCTCCCCAGAGGCAGACTGTATTTTTTTTTGTAGCTCGCCAATAATGATATAAAAGGTAATATTATCATACTGTCTTCCCTTGAGAATTTCCTGGGCATGGTTAGAAATGAAATAAATGTCGTATGCCTTGAGAGAAAAAGTATTTGTCTTTCCACTGAAAATTCACTAGTTCTGTGTAATGAAATGCTCTCCTCTGTTTTTTTTTTTAGGATTTTGTATTGCACCCTGATTCTTCCTCTGCATTATCTTGAGCCTTTCTTTTCATACATCTTCCTCAACCTCCAGCTCATGGTCCTGCAAGTCCTTCACCTTTACTGGTGTTACTTCATCCTGAAAATGCTCAGAAGATGTTTATTCATGAAGGTAAGGGCTGCCTGAGTCTTGCTGCTCTTAGCAGGTGAATTTCATTGACAGATTGAAGGTGATGCCCAGACGATGGAACACTCTAGTTAATTTGGAGTTAACTAGAATTCCTTTTTTTCCCTTGATTTGATCCTGACTGATAAAAATGTATCTAAAATGTAAAATGTAAAACCCGAAAATGTTTTTCTTTAGGGTAAGTTCTCTAAAGTGCTTTTAGGAAATTGTTTTTGTTAGAGGACAAGTCATTTTTATAAAACTTTTATCCAAAAATTGATTGTTGCTTTTTATTTTTATTTTTTTAAGATTTTATTTATTTATTTGAGAGAGAGACAGACAGAGATAGTGAGAAGAGAGCATGAGCGGGGAGGAGAGAGAGAAGCAGGCTCCTGCTGAGCAGGAAGCCCGATGTGGGACTCGATCCCAGGACCCTGGGATCATGACCTGAGCCCAAGGCAGACGCTTAACTGACTGAGCCACCCAGGCCCCCCCTGATTGTTGCTTTTTAAAGAATGTCCTAATGAGTTTAAATTTGCTCTAGTTTGAGACAAGCTTTATTGTGATAGTGGAGTAATATTTCAGAGCCTTAGGTTTACCTTCACTGAGCACCCAGTTTGCACGTGATGCTCTCTCCCTGAGCCTTCTCCTACCATCTGAAATATTGTCCGTCAATTGGCTATGCTTTTTTCCTGAAAACAGCTTCTTCTCTAAATAGTAACATATTAATAATACATTTTAGACAATAGAAGTTTTTTGTTTGTTTGTTTTGAATTCTGTTCTGGGTTTTAATTCCAGAACAAAGGTAGGAGGGCTTCAGAAATGAGTAAGACACAAATCACTGCCTTTGGGGAAACAACCCAACATCTGGGGGGGAATATTCGCCTACTAGCAACTACCTATATTGTGCTAAAGAGACATCCCATAAACTTGCTGTGGAAGACAGAAACCAGTTGACTCAAGGTCCGGCCAGGGAACGTTATCGAATGGATGGAATTTGACTTGAGCCTTGAAGGCAAGTAAAAAAAAAAAAAAAAATCACAGCTCCTTCTTTGTCAGTAAATCATACTTCTAAGGGAGTTTTAATTAAGGATCTTTCGAGGTGGAAGTTACAGCGGGCGCATTTTCAAGTGCTACCATCCATGTATACACAACACTGTATCATCAGAGGGAGTGGCTCGTATGTAACAGGTATGGTGGTAATTTACCTGATAAGCTCATGTTCTGATCAACTGTCAGATTAATTCATTTTCCTACTTTGGTAAATGACTGTTCAAGAATTGACAAATGAAATGGACATTATGATAACTGACCTCTGGGTTTTCTACCATCTCCTAGCTTCTAGATCTAGACAGAGGTATAAGGAGTTGGGCTACATCTGGATTGATTGCAAACCAAATTCAGAAAGTAGTTTTTGTTTGCTGGTTTTACTAAATGACTGACTTGAGCTTGCTTTCTTGGGAGCGGACTCTCCTCCCTTAAAAAGTCAGCGTGCCAAGAAAAAAACGCTTTCATCGAATGGTTCTAGCTTATTAATATTCTAAATAGTTTTCTCATGACCTCTGCAAAAGTTATTTTACCTCTGAGTGACTGATAAAGTTGAAGTGAGCGCGATAAGGTTAAAAAGTTGAGCAGTTAGACCCTTTGCACATCGAGGGCTTGGAGGGAAGGAAGGGCGCTGAACTGAGCCTGTCCCACCCCTGGGTCGAGCCTTCCTGGAGCGCCCATCTCCCTAGCCAGAAACTGTTCCCTTAATCACTGGTGAGTGACAATAATTACAGGCTGGAAGGGAGCCAGGCTGAACAAAACTTGGAGACCAGAGGATACTCTTGTTTGGTTTTAGCAGCATCATGTTCATATTTCTGATCTCTAATGGGTTGTACCAGGCCTGATTAAAAACCCAGTGGGTTGGGGAGCCGAGGACAGGAATTCCCGATTTCTCATGCCGTACTTTGGAAAAGCTGTTTCCAATTGCCATTTGATAGCAGTAGTAGAGGCCCCTGCAGCCCTAATCCCTGCAGTTCGTATGACTTCAGCTGGCTTGCATGTGCACTCTGTTTTCCATAGCAGTGGCAAAACTGGCTGTGAAATCAGCTTATTCCTCCAAGCCGTAAAGCTGCCTTTTAAAGAATGCTATTTGAAGGCACCGTTGCATTGCAAAGGGGAGGAGACAGATAAAGGCGGGAGTTGACACTCTTAGAGGAACAACGAACAAGACCGTTTTCAACTCTATTTAATAACTCGTTAGCATTTAATATACACGCCTCAATTGTTACTAAGGTGACGCGTTCTTGGATATTTAGAAAATGGGACTGCCGAAGTTCTTAGGTCTCTTAAAATGTCTTTCAAATCTTGTAACAGAGATTGGGAATTTGTCTTTTTAAGTTCCTTATGCCTGGTAGGCCCTGAAGAAGTAGTTTCGAAGATGCAAATGAATACAGATCACACCAGGGTGGAAAGTTACAAGATTATTAATCTTTTTTCTGGTCTCCATAGATTTGCATGGTAGACTGGAAAGACAAAAGTGACTATACATCTTAAAAATAGCACTTGTTGAAATATCCACACCTTATTTTCCTTCAACAGTGGGGTTACTGTGTGCCTATGGCGAATGAGGACCTTCTACCATTTGCTTCTGTTAATACCTTAAAATAACAATATCCCTATAATTTCAGGATTCTGACATAGTGGTTAGCAGGCACTGATGAAACTGAGCTGGTTCCTATAAAATGGGGGGATTTTGTGCGGGACTCCCAGCACACACCTCCCATCAGGAAGTATGATGGGCTGAGATATTTGTCTTGTCATTCTCTTTGCAAACACGAGAAGTGCTTTCAGAGGAAATTAGGAGGGTGGCATGCTCTCGTTTAATATTACTTAAGAGAATGTGATCATCCCTACGCTTTTATTTTCTTCTTCCTAAATATCACACTGGGTGCTGGCCAACTCAAGTATGTCTCTTTGACATCTCAGGCTGGTGTGCAGCCAAGACACGGAGGGCAGGGCCTAGCATGCAGCCATTACAGCCCAGAGCTGGGATGGAACGACTAGCCCCTGGCAACCTGCCCCAGCCATCTGCTCTGGACAGGCAGTGTCTCTGAAGTTCACAGATGACACTTGACACACGCTCAACTCTTTTAGCTAAAGAAAGGAGGACCCTTCTCATAAATCGGAGAAATCTGAGGCCTCAACCAAATTCGCACAGTAAGTTTGTGGCAAAGCTCGAACGTGAGTCTCTTCGCTTGCAATACTTTGCCTTTTCTAATTAACTGTTGATCTGAAATAGCCAGAAAATTGATTGAAAAAACTGGCACGGAGTAAGAAGGAATCCATAAACAACTTGAGTAATCAAGGTAGTGGAATAAAACACAGCACAAATTCTTTAGCTTGTTTCTGAACTTTCTAAAAATATAAGAAAACGTTTCGGAATTCTTTTTTCAGTTTCAGAGCACTTCCTAGTAAAGCAAGTCCGGAATAGCCAAGAGTACAGGCTTTCCCGTTTGCTGGCTGTGTGATCTGAGGCATATTACTTCCATTTACTGCCTCAGTTTCTCCACCTGTAAATTGGGGATGATGATATTAACACCCGCCTTGCAGGAGAAAGCCGTCAGAACAGGACCTGGCACATAGCAAGCACATGGGAAGGTTGGCTGCCATTACCATTATTCCTCTTCACAGGTTCTTTGTGGCAAGTCACAGAGAGGCTGTGACTTCCAGGTCGCCTGGCAGTTGGGCGTCAGTCATGCCCTCCCTCCCTTCCGCTTAGATAATGCTGCAGCTGAGTCAGGTGTCCGTCCACGGGCGCCCATGACCGTTTGCTAAGCTGTCTTCGGTCAGTTAATTTGCGTGACTCACATTCTGATGATCCTTTTTGACACTCTCTCAGATATCAGTGTGTTAGTGAAGAAATACAAAATCTGTAACATCCAGCAAACCTCCAGGTCTCTTTTGTTAGTAGTTAATAGTGGATCTAAAAACTGCCCTTTGCTGAACAAGAGATAAAAATATCACAAGGGCTGGCAGTTAAAATAGAGTATTATAAAAATGCTATCAGTTTGGGGCACCTGGGTGGCTCAGTCGGTTAAGTGTATGACTCTTGGTTTCAGCTCAGGTCATGATCTCAGGGTCATGAGATCGAGCTTTATGCAGAGCTTGCGCTCAGCAGGGAATCTGCTTGTCTCTCTCCCTACCTCCTGACTCCCCCCAACTCGCTCTCGCATGCTCACACACCCACTCTTGCTCTCTCTCAAACAAATAAATAAGTAAAATCTTTTTAAGAATGCTATCGGTTTATATTTCTATATTTCCAAATATTTATACAGGTTAACTGCTTTAACAATCTATTGAAGAAACAACAGTGGAGCTTATAAACTTGTAACAAGTAACTGTGCAAAGTTGCTCAGTTTAAAGAATCCCAGATTTGAATATTCTTCCACACTGTACATTCAGCTGAGCCACAAAATAGACTTTCAGAACTGGGAGAGACCCCTGAATATCCACCAGGACAGCATGGCCCCCCTCCTCAAGGCCTTCCTACTGCACCACAGTGTACTGCTCACTTGTACATAAAACTGCTATTTCCCAGAGGAAGAGAGGGGGCTGAGTGAAGAAGTTACATGACTTACCCAAGGTCACACAGGAGTGGGTTTCATGCCTGTAAAGCCCGAGACTTCACAGGCTATGTTGCTAACGCGGTGCTCTTCTTCCTCCCCAGTAGCTCTGTGTCCTCCAAACATGAGTGATATGTATTTAATGTGTGTATGTTTATCTGTGTTTCTCCATGTGTGAGTTTAGTGTGATGTAGGCTCAGCTCTCACACACTTCATCATCTTTTTGTTTCCTGTTCAGTGAGTTTTAATACATGTATAGAGCATGCAATCATTACTCTGTTAAAATGTAGAACATTTCCATGACCCTATAAAGATCTTAGTGCCTATGTCTGGTCATCACCCATTCCCACATTGGCAACCACTGTTCTTACTTCCATTCCCATAGATTAGTTTCAACTTTCTTTAAAAAAAAAAAAGATTGATTGATTTTGTGAGAGAGAGAGAGAGAGCAGGGGACAGGGGGCAGTTGGAGGGGCACAGGGAGAGGGAGAGAGTCTTAAGCAGATTCCACGCTGAGCATGGAGCCCAACATGGGGCTCGATCTCATGACCCTGAGAGCATGACCTGAGCCGAATGTTTCATGGACTGCATCTCCCAGGCACCCCTCGACTTTCTTTTCTTTTTTTTTTTTTTTTTAAGATTTATTTATTTATTTATTTGACAGAGAGAGACAGCGAGAGAGGGAACACAAGCAGGGGGGTGTAGGAGAGGGAGAAGCAGGCTTCCTGCTGAGCAGGGAGCCCGAAGTGGGACTCGATCCCAGGACCCTGGGATCACGACCTCAGCCGAAGGCAGATGCTTAACAACTGAGCCACCCAGGCACCCACCCCTCGACTTTCTTAAACCTTATATAATTAGAATCACACAGCGTGTGCTTTTCTATATTCTTTCACTACAAACTTCATAATCTTTTCATGCCTCTGCTCTGTTCCCTTGTCATGGTTACCTTGTCAGTAATCCATGAATTCCAGCTCTTCGGAGAGGGCACTCTCTAGAAAATCTTCCAAGGGCTCTCCCCATTAGGGGATTTTGTGGCTTAAAACAATCATAAGTTTTTATAAACTCGAAGGTGTGGAGTTGTTTAAAGAAGTCAAAGTAGAAGCGGCAGCTGTCTGCATGGCTCTAAGATAATAACAGAAGGAAAACATAGCAAACTGAGCAAACTGGCCTCTTCCCAGCTCCCTGCCTCCAGCAGAATTCCTGTTGCTTTGCCCTGGACCCAGAGGCCTCATTAAGAGACCCCCAGGCCCAACCAGGGCACCTAGATGAATGTGCGGGAGGAGACCCGACCTCACACTCAAATCTTGAGATGGAAGCAACTCAGAACTGGAAAGAGGGGTTCACCTGCCCGATGGGGAGTGGAGGCTCCGCGGGACAGAGGGGTTTCCTCAGGCTGCTCCAGTCACGACCAGAACCCACGCAGTGACCTTTTCGGTGAATGTCTGTTTTCCTACAGCAGGATAACATACATTATCCAGGCATTGCTTTAGATACTGGGTTGTTCGATAGGCTTTCCCAAGCTATTTGGATATTCTTCTAGCATCTTCTTCCAAACTGTTTCTTCTTGCTGTTAGGACAGTCACAGTGGGTACCCATGTCCAGATACTGTGCCACCTCTTCCTGCTGATGAAAATAGCCTGACTTCTCCGCTCTTCCTTCCAGGCACACGGGCCTCTGATGTAAAAAGATTATATTAGTGTTCTTAAATCAGTCAAACAAGATTGTATTTCAGTTTTCTTCAATCCATCCTCCATTCCTTTGGAAATAGGCGCGGGCAGCAATTGGAGGCCAGCAGCCGAGTGAGGACTGTTATTTCTAGCTTTCAGCTGCTGGGTGACTGTTCAAAAGTGGCGAATCTCACTTCTCCGCAATCTCCTGTGAATTTTTAATTATGCAAATAATTTTCCATACTTACTTAATGACGTATTAGTTCCCTTTGCGCATACTCCTGAATTTCTTGTCTTGTGTGTTTCTTTTTTTTTTTTTTAAAGATTTTATTTATTTATTTATTAGAGAGCGAGCGAGAGAGAAACAGCATGAGAGAGGAGAGGGTCAGAGGGAGAAGCAGGCTCCCCGCTGAGCCGGGAGCCCGATGTGGGACTCGATCCCAGGACCCTGGGATCATGTCCTGAGCCGAAGGCAGTCGCTTAACCAACTGAGCCACCCAGACGCCCTTGTCTTGTGTGTTTCTTAACAGTGGTTTTGAAAATACTAGTTCTTTGGAGGTACCTGACTAGTCAGGTCACTGGGTGGGCAGGAAGTCAGCGGAAGCTGTTGTAAAAGGAAGGGACTTTTCAAATGAGAGTTGTCCTGCAAAAGCATCTTTGAGGGTAGCAGTGGGCACTCAAAGCCTGCCCTTTCTTTCCTCTGTCCCAGATGTTGACTCTGATGTTTCCTTGAACCATTGGTCATATCTCGCTGAAGTTGAAAAGGAGGTGAGGGATGGGGGAAGATCCAAGGAAAAAGAGATAAAAGAAGCTCTGACATCTCTCATACTTGGCTTTAAAAAACATTTCACAAAATCCCTGGGGCGCCGGGATGGCTCCGTCGGTTAAGTGTCAGACTCTTGTTTTGGCTCAGGTCATGATCTCAGGGTCATGAGATTGAGCCCCGTGTTGGGCTCCATGCTGGGCATGGAGTCTGCTTAAGATTCTCTCTCTCTCCCTCTCCTGCTGCCCCTCCCCCCCACTCATTCGCTCACTCTCTAAATAAATAAATAATAAATAATCATTTCACAAAAATGGAATTGATTTTTATATATTCCTGAAAGGAGCAGATACTTTCCATTTTATTAGTAGTGAAACAGACACACACACAAGCACATTAACACACGTACACCTACAGATATCTTATATGGAACTTGAGTTTCTGTTTCTGTATCAGCCTAGACAAGGCGATGAGCACAGTTCATGGCTTATTAATAAATCTACACATTCACACCAGGAGGTGAAAGTGTTATTAGTGGGTGCTTGGGCCAGAGAGATTGGTAAAAGCATGTGTAGGGGAGAGGTCCCCTGTTTCTGTTAATACCCCATGAATTTCTGTGGCCCCACCCTTCCAGTGGTTCCTTCCCCTGCCCCTCTACATAAGTCTCAGCAGAGCGCTTTATGTAGCATAAAAGAAACCTTATTCCTGAAAACCCATTTGGTTTGTAGATAATGGGTAAAATAAATGAACCTTACAACACTTTAGCGTCTGAATGACTTACCATGTAGATGGCGTTATCCATGTTCTGTTTGGGGAGTAGCAAGAGTGCCATCCGTGGAAGCCTGGACTCTCAGTGGGGGCTATTTTCTGCAAACTGTGTCTCCTTGCCACATATAATGGGCTCTGGAAAGGCTAAAGAGAGCAGCACTGGGCACGTGCACTCTTCGCAAGGCTCGGAGGCCCATTTCGCAGGCCAGTCAGACCTCACTCAGCCTCAGTGTTGCTCCAAGCAACTTGGGCCTGTATGTACACCTCTGTAATATTTCTAGAATTTCTGGAAAACTTGGTCATGTCTTTCAAGCGAATGGGATTGGCTGTTCTCACTCATGTGGCCAGATTGGGACCGCTGACCCCATCTCTAGAGTGCTCCACTGAGGCCCAGCCACAGTGGGCTCCCAGGCTAAGGTCGGAGCTGATGCTGTAGCAGCTACAATGGGTGGCTATTTATATCATGACTCTACCTGCACCCCGAGAAATCTCCCTTGACCCATTTATCTGGGTGGAAGATAAATGTGCAAGAGTCCAGGCTCTGGGAGGGCCCCCAGGATCCCAGTTGTCCAGAAGAAGAGAGTAACAGGTGAGGGTAAAGCTCAGGGAGGGAGTAGAAGGGATGGAAAGCAAACCGCCTACGCTCTGTGCCTTTCTTGCTCCCCCTTATCCGTTGTAAGTGTGTGTGTGTGTGTGTGTGTGTCTGTGCCTGTGCACACACAAGAGGATTTCAGGGGTGCCCTAGGGGTCCACACCTGTGAGGGGGTGAAGGGAGCTGGATGGGGCAGAGGGAGAAGTTAAACTGTGGTGCATTTATAACAAAGTCCTCAGCCAACCCTACAGGGAGCCCTAGAGCTGGGTGGCCCTTCAGGGATGTCCAGTTGTGGCAAAGGGGTGGGACCTCTGTACCCTGACCTGAATGTGTCGCTGGATGTGGGCTGCCCTCTGGGGAGGGGGCGTAGCTCTGGGCGAGGCAGCTCCCTTGAGCCAAGGATAATAATACCCAGAGAAGGACATGCCTGCGAGCTTCCCAGGGCTAGGGGATTGGAGCCGCCATTCTGAAGGGCCTGCCATCTCTGCCTGCCCCATCCTGGACCTAACACTCATCCCCACGAGGAGAGGGAGAGAATCACAAGCAGACTCCTCACTGAGCATGGAACCTGACATGGGGCTCACTCTCATGACCCTGAGATCATGACCTGAGCCAAAATCAAGAGTCAGATGCTTAACTGACTGAAACATCCAGGTGCCCCCTTTCTATGCTTCACTTTGATTAATTACTATGTCTTCACAATCTTTGACTTTTTTATTTTGTGGTGTCTAATCAGCAGTCAATCCCATCTAGTATATTTTTTAATTTCAGATATTGTGTTTTCCATCTCTATAAATTATATTTTGGTCTCTTTTTATATCTTCCATTTTTCTTAATCTGTGTTTTTTCTCTACCTCCCTGAATATATGGAGCATATTTATAATAGCTATTTTAACATCTTTGTGTGCTAATTCCATCATCTCTGATAATCTTGGGTCTTTTTCTATTCATTGAATTTTGTCCTGGTTATGTGCCATATTTTCCAACTTCTTTGCAAACCTGCTAATTTCTTATTAGATACCAGACATTTTGAATTTTACATTGCTGGATGCTGGGTTTTGTTGTATTCCTTTTAAATAGTGGTTTTTGTTTATTTGTTTGTTGTTTTAAATAGTGTTTTTGTACGTGGTACAATGAGTGTATTTTGTATTTGTACACCTTCAAGGTGCTAGTGAGAAGTTTGATACTTTCAAAGGCTTGTTTTTAAGCTTTGCTAGGGTGAGCCCAGAATAGCTTTTGGTTGATGGCTATTAAGTGAAGTCCTTCTTAGCATTCTCCTTGATGTCCACTCTCCTTGATGTCACTCTGGCTGGTGAGAAGACAACAAGCTGCCACCATGGTCCGAGCTCCCAGGGTTGTTTTGCCAACTTCTTCTGGTGATTCTTTGCCTGGCCTTTGGTAGTTTCCTGACTCACCTGCACAGGTCAGTACTCGGTCAAAGACCGAAGGGGATTCCATGGAAGATCTCTGGAGCTCTCTTTCTGTGTGTCTTCTTCCTCTCCAGCATTCTGTCCCACAAATACCAGCTTCACTTTGGGGAACTCCAACTTCTGTTTCCTCAACTCAGTGGCACCCTGGGCTCTGTTTGGGTTCTTCGCTGTGCTTCAGCTTAGACGTAATAAGATGGTGTGCTGGGACCATTGCAGGGCTCACCTCCCTCACTTTCTTTTTCTCAGGAACCACGATCCTGAGCTGCTTATTGAACAGTGTCTAAAAACTATTGTTATTGGTTTTTTTGAAATCCAGCTTTCTAGTTGTTTAACATGCTAGGATAATCCAATCCTTGTTTTTCCATCCTGGCCAGAGGCAGTTGTCACAGTATTTCATTTTCCAAATAACAGTAGTTTATACGCTTCCTGAGACAGCCTGTTTCATTTTTGAGCAAGTATAACTGTTAGGTAGTTCCTTCTTTTTTCCTGATCTTTCCCTCTAGGCCAATGCTGCCCAATAAAAATACAATGTGAGCCACACATATAATTTTAAGTTATCTGGTAGTGTCATTTAAAAACTCATAAGAAACAGGTGAAATTAAGTTTAATAATATATTGAACACAATAGAAGCAAAATATTATCATTTCAATTTTGCCTGCTGCCTATTTTGCCCAGTAGGTATTTAAACAGGGGAAGATTATAATCATATTTAAGGTTAATATCATGATTCAGCAACAAATACCAAAAATTATTAAGGAGATCCTTTCATTCTTTTTTTTCACATTAAGTCTTTGAAATCCAGTGTGGATTTTACACTTACAGCACATCTCAATTTGGACTGACTACATTTCAAATGCTCAGAAGCCACATGGGGTGAGTGGCCACCACACTGGATGTTGTAGCTCCTGGCTCTAGAATAGCAAATGTACTTCTCTTCCCCTGCATATGGGACAGGTGGTGGGATATGTTCTCCTGTGTGATCTGTCCTCATGGGATCCCTGATGTCATACTCAATTATAACAGACTGGCCGTATCCACTACCTTTGCTTTTCCACTCAAGAAAGGTTTTCAGTTTGTGAGAAAGGGAAGATGATAGCCAGCCTATTGTTTTATTTCTCTTTCTCCTCTGCAAGATCCTGACTTCTCTTCTGTTTTCTTCTTTCCCTTCACTGCTTGTCTCCAAGTACCACATCTTCTTTATATAGCTGATTCTTCCCAACAAACTCGGCTTCCTGTCTGACACACATTGGGGCTCCTTCTCTTTAGCAAGAGGTAGGAACTACCAGGTCCCAGCCTGTGCATTCATGCTTTCCCTCACTCTTTCTGGAGGTGATTTTATCTGTGCTTCTTCTAAGTCAATACACCCACCCTGCTCATTTTTCCAACCTTGTCCTCTCCACTTGCCCAGCCACTGGCTAGAGGGCTGTGGTGGCTCATTAGAATTTGTATATATATTTTCTTCTTCTTATAGATAATCTGAACAGTGTTCTCTGTTCCCCAGGAACATTGAAGGCATTTTATTCTGTATTTGTTTTCAGAGAGTGAGGGAGAAATGTGGACTCAGGCTACCATTGTTCTTCAAACCCAGAAGTCCTCAAGCAAATCGTTTGCAAACGTGGGTGTTAAAAATGTTCTTAATAATAGACTTCTTCCGACATTCTCACAAGTAATCTTGATGATGTCTCCGTATGGAAGCTGCATACAGCAGCAACCCTTAGATACCAACCATATGCCCCATCGCCACCCCCACCCCATGGCTCTGCTTCTGGGGGTTAAACATCTCCAACTCTTTCAAGCGTACCTCGTCCTAAGATACACTGTTGAGTCTTTTCACCTACCTCTCCTTTCATTTTACCCAGATCCTCCTTTAAATGAGCAGCAGTTTCTAGATGTGGTCTGACTAACACAAAAGCAAGTCTGATGTCTCTTTTTGTGAAAATTCTCCTTCCATTGATGCAGCCAAGTTTTGTTTTGAGTTGCTGGTAGTCACATTACGCTGCTAATTCATACTGAGTTTGAAATTGATTAAAACCCCTAGGTCTTTTTCACAAGCCACATTCCCTCCGTTCAAGGATTGTCCGGGCGATAGTGGTGATTTGTGTTGGAAGTTACATTCTTTCTTGTTAAGCTTCACTTCACTTAATCCGCTTATCATTTGAACCTTTTGCTTAAGAACGGGAAAGCATGACATTTGGTGACAGGTACTTAAACGTTCTTGAGGACCTTTCGTCTAAAAGGCCGGTATAAGGAATTCAGGAATATTCTATATAAGTCAGCTCATGAAAAAAAGTCGTTATGATTCTACCTGTACATATTTTCATCAGGTGAGGATTGTGATCACATTTAAGGCAAATACAGAATGAGGTATACTGCTCACACTGACAAGAAGCTCTCTCAGGATTCCCACTTTTTATTTCAGATCAACTTGTTACACATTAGCTGTGTCGACTACACCTGACTAGAATGGTCTGTGGAGCCTTTAAAGAAAGAACCTCATGGCCAGGTCCGAACTCAGATCATTTAAATCAGAATTTATGGAGATAGGACCCAGACATTGGACTTTTTGACAGACTATTTCCCCTGAGTAAGTGATTCTGATCTGCCTCTCAGGTTGAGAGCCACTAGAACGTAGAGAAGACCGTGTGTGTGTGTGTGTGTGTGTGTGTGTGTGTGTGTGTGTGTCTTCACTACTGGACGAGCGTCCGTAGATGGCTCTCCATTTCTTGGGTCTGCTTTCTAAAAAGCAGAGAGAGCTGCCTTCTTTCCCACATGTGAGGAGTTTGTGGATGTGACCTCCACGAATACTCTCATCTTGCAAATTTTAACCAGAGCTGTAGGTTTTCATGTTACATAGGTGTTAATGCTAAAAAATCCTTACAAAAGAAAATTCAGACTGTTGAAACAAACACTTGGAGACTGTTTCCTTTGTAGAAAACCAGAATTCTTTAAATAGTACATTTCCCTGGAGAAGTAAAGGCATGACTCATTTTATAAGATGATTTACTAATTATTTTTAAACAACCATCTGTTATAGGAAGTGAGACATACTGGTAATTTTCTCTTGCCTCTCTGGACTAAAAGGACTCATGACATATAGATATTAATGAAATAAAAATTAGTTGGAATTATGGAATTTTAAAACTGAAAAGACCCTTAGGTGACCCTCTGCTTCAGCTTCTTTTTACAGGGAGCAGCAATCTAGGGAGGGGTTGTGGCCTAAGAAACAGCCTACTCACCACTATGTCAGTCCAGGCATCAGCTAGAGCTGGTTAGAAATGCAGCCCCTCTGGTCCCACCAGAGACCTTCTGAATGAGAGTCTGTATTTACACCAACTCTAGGTGATTTATATGCATATTAAAGTTTCAGAAGCACTGTTCTAAAAAATTCAGATCCAGGTAACTAACAGGAAATGTCCGTGTGTAGCTAGGTTTGGTAGAATCCAATTTAAATGTAATGCAACTTCTTTGAGGAAAAAAAAAAAGGAAAAACTCAATTTTTTTTTCCTGTGACCTTGTCATCTTGGATAATAAGAACTAATATAACAAAAAAGGAATGTATTTGGTAGTAGTTCAGAAAATTGCTTTCTTTGATTGAAGGCACTTCTTTTTCTTTTCAGACAGGCAAAGCTAAAAGTTTGCTTTCAAAACAGCATAAAATGCTTATTATATTGTCCTTTGTTTCATTGCCAACTGTGGATTTAGATGTGGAGCCATTCAAAAAGCAGTGGGACATTATGAGTCATTCATGACCTCCTGGGCTTTTGACATTACCGTAGAACCACAGATTCCCAAGCCCAGAGTTTCCTTAAGGCATTTCAGAAACACAGCTCTGCAACTTTATTGAAACCATAGCTGCAGATGTCTTTCCCAGAGGTATATGGGAGTGCTGTGGCAGAGATCATTCCTTTACTCAAAATGAGCATTTTCTCTCATTAGCATTACTATTATTTTTTCCTCGTTGTCAACATTTGTTTTGTTTGGTAATCCTTGCAATCAGTTCTTAGGAATAGAGACCGGGGCCAGAAATATTTACCTTCACTAACAAGCAAGTCATGATTAGTTGATAAAGATCTCTAGATTCTGGAATCTTAAAATAGAAGAAAAAATTACACAAAAAATAAAGCCAAGAGTGTAGGTATCAGGGTTTGACTAAATTTACTGTACACGCCCCCCCCCACCCTGCCTTTTTTGGTGGAGATGAAAGTAGTAAGTCGTGTATGAATTGAGTGGTGCTGGCTGGGTTACGCAGATAGCACAATGCAGGCTGATGGCTATGGATGGGAGAATGTTCTCTGAGATCCACAGCACAGTGAAGGGTTCTGATGTTCTGTCATATGAGGATCAGTGGAAGGAAATGGAAATATTTCACTTGAAGAGGATTTAAATATCTTTAAATGTTTGAAAAACTGACCGATGTTTGAAGAAAGTACACGGACTTCTCTTGGACAATTACTCATTACTGGAGATATACATGTAGGAGTGTGTATGTCTTTTGCTCGGGTTATCCAAAAGGGCATGTCAGCATCAATAGAAACTAGATTCAATGAGCTTAAAAGTCCCTTCCAAACCCAGAGGGCTTTGGGCACTGTTCTTTCTCATGCACTACCCCCTCTGCATCTCCAGTGCTCTCCCTCTAACCTGTGCCCCTGACACTTCTCCCCTACACCACGGCCACAGCCTCCAGAGGCTCCAGCTCTGGTCACTCTGAATTCCCTCCCACCACTTACACACAGCAATAGGGAATGCTACTATATATCAACCAGCTCTTCATTAGAGCAGAAGTTTTCTGAGTATAGATACCTTATCTGTTCGGGTCACTGGTATGCTCCCCGTATCTCAAACAGTGCTGCATAATGGCCTCTTTTTGGACTTACAAGTAAAATAGAACTTCTAACCGTGACCTGTGAAATTGGTAATCTGGTCCATGCTTCTTCCCCGACTTCATCTTAGGACGTGCTCCATCTTTCTTACTATTCTTCAGCTGCATTGGCCTTTCTGATCCCTAAGCATGTCAAGACTTTTCCCCACCCCAGGCCCTTTGCACATACTGTTTCTTCTTCTTGAAATGTTCTTTACCCCACTCTTCCCTGGCCACCCCTACTTAACCTTCAGGTTACAACCTTTGAGTTCCATTTCCTTAACATGGCTTCCTGATGTCACCCCATCTAAGTGAGCTCCCCAATTTACACATCGTGGTATTCTCTACTTCATAACACTTATAAGTGTGTAGTTACATATTTACTATTATGTGTTTGAGCTCTTAGGGTTTGGTTCTCTCAGTAGACTGTAAGCTATTTGAAGACAGAGACTAGTCCCTGATGCTTTGCACAATGCACGGGGGCTCAAGAAATATTTTTTTGAATCAGTGGTTCTCAGTTGGGGTGATTTTACCCTCCAGGGACATTTGGCAATCTCTGGAGATATTTCTGATGGTCACAATTGTATCTAGTGGACAGAGACTAAGGATACGTACTGTTAACCCTCCTAATGGGTAGGACAGGCCCCACACAAAGAATTGCCTGGCCCACCATGTCAAGAGTGCCCAGGCTGAGATTCCTGGAATGAATAGATGAACTTCTTTCTCTTTTGGTTGAGTGCACTTTGTGGCGGGTGGTGTTCCCAAATGATTCCTTGCTCTCTCACCTCTCACTCTAACAGAGGGAAGTTAGGTTATGCAGGAACAGCCTAATGCACTATTTCTTTTTTTTTTTTTTTTCATTTTTTTTTTATTCTTATGTTAATCCCCATACATTACATCATTAGTTCTAGATGAAGT
>NC_138377.1:110838023-110848864 GCF_054177405.1 Leptonychotes weddellii
TCCTGCGATTAAGAATTCCTCATATCAATGAGATCATATGATACATGTCTTTCTCTGTTTGACTTATTTCACTCAACATAATACCCTCCAGTTCCATCCACGTCGTTGCAAATGGCAAGATCTCATTCCTTTTGATGGCTAATGCACTATTTCTTGAGAAGCCAAGCTCTGCATAATTAGCTGGGTAGCATTTCTTCACATGTAAATATTGGCAGTTAAAAATTACTCAAGTGATAATGGTTGCCAGCCCTTTCCTTTTGAATTCAGGCAACTGCGTTTGGAAAGTTCTGATGAATTGAGAGAATGAGATTGTAGCTTATTGCTCAATTGGAACTGGGAGAAGACAATTAACGTTTAGAACACTATGACTTTCCATTCCTTCGTGGCCATGTACAGTTTGGGTTGAGAAGGGCATAGCAGGTGAGGTAGGGTTGACCGTGCCAACAGTCATTCTTGGTTCATTCTCATTCACTTAGTGACCCTTTCTCTCTGGTCATTTCTTCACCTCTAACCCTCATTGAGTGTTGGGTCTAAGCAACAGACCATTCATGTCCTGGAGGCAGCCAACTCCTGCCCTTCGCACACACCTTCCCCTCCCCTGGAATCAGAGAATCCAAGTTTGAGCCACACGACTTCCCATCTCTAGCTCAAAGTACAGCACTTAGGAGGAAGTCTTCCCAGGTTGCAACACATTGGAAAAGTTTCTTTCAGCTCCATTCAGCGCTTCCACACCCTCCCTCCTCAGGGCACAGAGACACTAATGCTTGGATGGTGCGCTTGGGAAAACCGATGATGCAACTGTCCACAGAAGGAGGAGGCTAGGGCTCTGGTAGCTGCTTCAAGAGCTGAAGGAATCAATGGCTCTGCATTATTTTAACCTTTCCATGGCACGCCAGTTGGAAAACTCTGCTGTAGAGTAGCCCCCACTATATCCCAGCTGCCCAGCTATGGGCCACAATAAGGTCATGTATTCCCTTTTGGATGTGGGCTGGTGGATTGGGGTTGTCTAAGAACAAGTCATATTTTGTCTACCACTAGAGAAGGGCAGGTGAGATACTTGTGAATTTTCCTTATTCAGAAATCTCGCCAACAATGGCAATGTGGCTCCTCTGAGCAGAGGAAACACCACTGTCCCACAAGAACTATGTTAAGTGGCTGTCAAGAGTCCTGCTGCAGAGGGCTCTAAGTCGTCAGGAGGCTCTGGGGACCCAAACCTGTGCACTGCATCTCAGGAGGCCAGCCTTTGTGGCACAGCCTGGCTGACTGCTGTGCTCCAGTATTCTGAGGTCATAGGTGGTGGCTACCCCATGGGCCAAGCCAGCGCAGAAGCTAGATCCTGGCCATGGAGATTTGATGCAGTTTGGAAGTGGCTGAAGACAAGAGTAGAGGTCTGTATCAAAGAGCGCCCCCCACCCCGCCACCGCCATTGAGTGTGATGGGCTGGGAAGCAAGGTCTCCCGGCAGGGCAGGACTGAGGATGATCTGGAAGTTTTCGCCTGGAGCAACTGAGTGAATGGAAGTGCCACTTGCTGAAATATTGAAGACTGGAGAAAAGTGGTGAACAAGGACACCATTTGATGGGACAGTTAGGCCACTGAGAGGAGATTGTCTAGCTATGATCATTTGAAGCCAGGGAGAGAGGTCCACACTGAGGTATAAACCTGAGAGTCATGGGGTGCCTGTGTGGCTCGGTCAGTTGAGCGTCCAACCCTTGGTTTTGGCTCAGATCATGATCTCAGGATCATGGGATCAAGCCCTGCATTGGGCTCCACGCTCAGCATGGAGTCTGCTTAGGATTCTCTCTCTCCCTCTCCCTCTGCCCTTCCCCCTGCTCCCTCTCTCTCTCTCATGCTCTATCTCTCTCTCAGATAAATAAATAAATCTAAAAAAAAAATTGGGAGTCAATTGCATTTAGGTGGGATTTAATGCTGTGGAGTTAGATTCATTCATTCACTCTCTCATCAAATAGATACAAGTGTCTACTGTGTGCTGGATGAAATCACCCAAGAGAAACAAGGAAGAAAGATGGTATATTCTGGTACACCCCAAGCCAACCCATTCCCCTCTCTCCCTCTCTCTCTCTGCCAAGAGAACCACTAAAGCTGTGTCCTTCCACCCATGCTTTTATATACTTATTATGCTTGGGTATAGTCACAAACATTAGAGTATTGCGTCCGTATTTTTAAACTTCACATGAATGCTATGATCTAGTATATATAATTGTGCAACTTGCTTTCTTCATTCATCACATTCACATCGATATGTAACTCTGTAGATCAATTCATTTAACTCCTATATAGTATTCCATGAATCAGATATTCCACACTGTTCATCCTCCTGTTTACAGCCAATTCTACCATAAACCTTAAATCTGTCTCCTTGGGAACACATGTGAGTTTCTTGGTAGGATTCCCAAGTCAAGTTTATGGGGTGCTGCCAAATGATTCTTCAAACCAAGCATATGAGAGTCGCTCTTTCCCCACATCCTCACCAACTTTTGGTTTTATCAGACTTTTCAATATTTACCAGTTTGATGAATGTGAGATTGTATCTCATTTTAGTTTGCACTTTCCTGATTACTAAGATTGAGCATTTTGTATAGTTTATTAGTCAGTAATGTTGCCTCTCCTGTGAGTTGCCCCTTCAGATCCTTTGCCTGCTTTTCTGTAACGCTGGATTTTTTTCCCTTAATGGACTGTATAAGTTCTTTGTTGGATGCTAATATTTGAAACAAACTTTAACATCTCAATTTTAATACACATTTTCTGGGCTATATACTTTTTTTTTAAGAGAGAGCGAGAATGGAGCGGGTGGTGGGAAGGGCAGAGGGAGAAAGAATCTTAAGCAGGCTCCATGCCCAGCAAGGAACCTGATGGGACTTGATCTCACAACTCTGAGATCATGAGCTGAGCTGAAATCAAGAGTCACATGCTTAACCAACTGAGCCACGTAGGGGCCCCTGGGCTGTGTACTTAATCCTCTGCTTTACTATGGTTATTTCTTAAGTGTTGCTTACCGAAATCCTAGTGGGTGTTTTGGTTTTTTCTTTCAAAATAATTTTGCATCTTTGCCTTGTTAGAGTTGTTAAATTTCCAGCCATAGCATCTAAGGCCATTTCCAAAGAACGCAATATGTAGCAATTTTGAGAATGCACTAATTTTAATGGATTTAACCCCCAAAGCAAATTACATGTATGAAATAAAATCATTTTCTGCATCCATCACAATTTGATGATTACCACAGAGGCTGGTACATTTTTAATTAATTTTTGGGTAATACAGAGAATATGAAAGAAAACCATACATTTTTTTTCCAAGCACAATTCTATTTAATGGAGGTGGGCAGCAGGATGTTCCACTATGATTAATTAGTCCAGGGGCCTGTCAACATTAGGTAGAGAAGAAGCCACCATTATTCTTTTGGGAGTTGCATCCATTGGTGGCTGCAGTGTGAGGGGACACTATGGATCCCTGGATGCTGGGGATAGACTCTTTAGGGTTGATCCAGTGTCTGATGTTAGCTTGGGAAGTATGGAAAGTGGCGGAGGAGGGGGTAAAAGTTCTCCAGGGAATTGGGTCTTGATGATTCCATGAGTATCCTGGGTGGTCTCCTGGTGTAAGAGTATCTCACTTTTGTTCTTGAATGTCCCTGTGTGGTGGTTGTACAAGACTGCTAAGTGGAAATCCAGGTCATTCTTTGGTATCTCAAGATCAAAAAAATAAGCATCCTGCCTCATGGAGGTGATTGTGGGAGTTGAGCTGATCCAACTCCAGGGTTCCTGTTGCTGAGCAAGGTGAGCTGGGTTTTTATATGGCAGTTTCTTGGGAGCCTGGAGTTTTCCCAGGAAGGTATTATCGTTATCCAATGGAGGGTGCTGGAAAGGGTCTCTGGTGAAAGGCATAGTAAAATGTGGAGTGAGCTGCTGGTGTGAGGGCGAAAACCATGCATTTTTATCAAGAGCCATGCAGGGTGATCTAAGCTCTGCGGCCACTAAGCTGTGTCACTCAGCTGGGGTGGGATGAATTCCTGTAGCTTTTATTTCACCTGGAAAATGAACATGTTTGACAAGACACTCTCTAGCATCCACCTAGCCCTGACACTGGCTTCTTCTCTTAGATGCTCACTTTTAAAAGCCTGTAAGCCCTAGCGAAATGAATTCATTTTGAATTAAGGAAATTAGATAGATTGATGGCAGCAAGTAAAATGAAAAAAAAAGCCATCCATGGAAAATAGAACATACGGTTGACCCTTGTACAATACAGGTTTGAACAGCACAGTTTTGTAATTGTATTTTCTCTTCCTTATGATTTTCTTAGTAATATTTCCTTTTCTCTAGCTTACTTTATTGTAAGAATACAGTATATGATACATAGAACAAATAAAATACGTGTTAGTCAACTGTTTATGTTCTTGATAATGTTTCTAGTCAACAGTAGACTGTTAGTAGTTAAGTTTTTGGCCAATCCAAAGTTATACATGGATTTTTGACTGTGCAGGGGGTCAGTGCCCCCAACCCCCATGTTGTTCAAAGGTCATCAGTATTCTAGTTTACACTGGTGAGTTGGAGTAGTTTCAAAAGCAACTTTTGAGTCTGGGTCTGAAATTCAAGAGGAAACCTTCTGTGTATGCAGACCAGTCACAAAAATTGGGAATCGTGAATAAGCCAATCTTAAGGCATGTTTTCAGCAACTTGCATCCAAACTCCACCAAACGTAAGAGACTAAGTACTACTTTGACTTGCACTCAGGATGATAGGGTGCTGGGGCTGTGGTCTTGGTCCTGGTATTCTGTGTCCAAGAGATATGACACCACCCAGAGCGAATTACCATGTGATATTACAGGTTCAAGCATTTTTTTTCATGAGCTCCCCGAAAGGAAAGGAGAAATAGCAGAGGCTAGAAGGGTGTCCATTGCTTTGGGGGTATTCCAGTACTCGGATGCTTGAGTCTCTGAACATGAGTCAGTTCAGCTCTGTGACCTCACTCCGAGAACCTGTCCTTCAAAGGGGTATTTTGACATCAGCATGACTTTAATTGAAGAAGGTTGGTTTGGTCCCAATGTCCCAATTTCTCCTATTGTATGGGATGACTTTAGACTGACTGCCAATCTCCCTTCACAGTGACTATGATTTCAACCCCTTCTCTGACCACGCATCTTCTCTGCCATCTTGGAGTGCCAGGCAGATGACCTTTGCCAATATTGATCCCTTTTAGTGACGTGGGCCTCCAAAGCCCTGTTACAACAGCGGCAAGGTCTCTCCTACATGGATAACTTGTTCTTCATTCTTTTCACCATGATTTTGTGTAAGCAAAGGTTGTTGCCGGTTGAGAAGGGGCTTTGCAAAAATTATATCCATCCACTTCAATCATGGAATGAATAATATTGTTAATAACATGTTCTAGAGGGCCCCGGTCATCTCTGGAAAAAGTTCAGTTGCATACTAGATATCTTTGCTAATTGTAGAAGAATGTTTTCTAAAGTTATCAATTATTAATGTACCCTCTGTAATGGCAACTGCTAAAACCCTCACCGAGGGGACGCCCAGTTGGACAGATCATGGTGAGCAGGTGAGCTGCCGTATACTTGGACAAGTGTGAGGACCGAACCCAGTAGCTACAGCCCTTTGGCTGCTGAAGCCCAGATCCAATTCATTCTTCAAAGAAGGTTCTGGATCCTTCTTTATGCTTGCATTTTCTTGGGCCTTTAATGATTTGTAGGAGGGTTCTGGGTCAACATTTGCATGAGACAAGTTCTACTAGCCCAGTGACAACTAAAAGTGGGGGAAGGAGCGGGTCTGGTGTGCAGAGGACAGCGAAAGGGAAGGGGCAGTGCAGGGAAAGAAAGTAGCTGATTCCAAGAGAGGGACTCGCTGCTGCTGTGTAAGCAAAGTCTTGGCACTCCATCAGAGCAGACAGGTAGTGTTCCAGAAAATACGCTGGCTTGACCTTTAGCAAGTGTTTAGTTCCTTGTTCCACTAGAGCAAACTTGACTTGTTTTTCATTTCTGTGAAGTGTTGTCGTTACGGGGAAAGACTTGCAGCTGTGAAAAGGTGCTCTGCAGAACATGGATTATAGCTCCTATCTTAACCTTGCCTGATTTCGGCTATGTGGGAAAGCCTCATTTTTCTGGCGTACCCAAAGCCAGCAGGTTTCAAACTGTGGGTGGCAGACCAGTAACACATCCACCATCAGTTTCCAAGGCCTCGACCATCATTGTTGTAATTGACATGGAACAGAATAAAACATGTCAGTGTTTGTCTCACATAGTAAAAATAACTAATTAAGGATGCTTTTCATTATTCAAATTTTATGCTTCAAAGTCAGTCCTGCTGGTACCAAGGGCAGAGTCAGAACAGAGTAAGGAGGTGTGACGAGAGAGCTGGTGCTCTGCTCAATAGGAGGGGAAAGGCAGCTTTCTTATACTGACAACTGACCTCAAACAGAGCCCAGGGTCTGCCTCCTGGGTGTCCCTGTCTCAAGTGTTTGTGCAAATGACTCCAGCAGGGGTCTGTAGAGCACTGTGGTTCAGCTTCTAAGCTTAGAGTGGGGTTCTCATCCTGTCTGCCTTTCTTAGCTGTGTGGCCTTGTGAGGCTGAGCTCTGAGACTTGTTTTCTCTATTGTACAGTAAAGAGAGTGGTTCCAATGTCCTCAGGTTACCGTGAGGAGGGAATGTTATCGTTCATCCTAACTGCTTAGTCTAGCACCCAGCATGTGGACATTTATAGCATGAATGTCTACAGCAGCTTTATCCACAATTGCCAAAACTTGGAAGCAGCCAAGATGTCCTCCAAGTAGGCGAATGTACCCATAAACTGTGGTACCTCCAGACAACGGAATATTCTTCAGCAATAAAAAGAAATGAGCTCATAAGCCATGAAAAGACATGGAGGAAACTTAATGCGTATAACTAAGTGAGAGAAGCCCATCTTAAAAGACTACGTAACTCTATGATTCCAACTATATGACATTCTGGAGAAGACAAAGCTATGAGACAGTAAAAATATCAGTGGTCACCAGGAGTTGGGAGAGAGGGAGGGGTGAATAGGTGGAGCATAGAGGATTTTTAGAGCAGTGAGAAAAAAAAAATCCCTTTAAGGTTTTCATTGCTGTTATGGTTTTATTATAGATGGCATATACAAGATAAAATTGAATATGAGGTTTTATCAATATTTGATTACCATGCAATTTCCAGTTTATATTATTTAAGCTTGCATAATGTGTAACCGCCTATACATCCATCTAACAAACTCTTACTACCCGAAAATCCTTTCTGAGTTGGATTCATCATCTAGGGCCGTGGTTCTCAATCCTATTGGACCCATACCCCCTTCACTAGCCTGAAATTAAATTCCCAGGTAATATAACTCACCTATAATCATAATTTCAAAAAGCAATAGAACAGGGGCGTCTGAGTGGCTCAGTTGGTTAAGCGTCTGCCTTCAGCTCAGGTCATGATCCCAGGATCCTGGGATCGAGCCCTTCATCAGGCTCCCCGCTCAGCAGGGAGTCTGCTTCTCCTTCTCCCTCTGCCCCTCTTCCCTGCTCATGCTCTCTCTCTCTCAAATAAATAAATAAAAAATCTTAAAAAAAAAAAAAGCAATAGAATGCCGCAACTGTAGTAGAAAAGAAATATAATGAAAGGCATTTCAGATAAAATCTGCATTTCACATGTAATATGTGTGCTAGACAACACTCAAGAGCATACCGAGGTCAACAGGTGCTGTGCTTGTTCACGCGAAGACTCGATGTGACTGGGGCAGCTGTAAGCACAGACTGATGCATGGCATGTTGTACTGGGGACTCAACTGTCACTGCTGGTGTTCTGTCATCGGTGACATGGCTTTCTGAAATAGCGAAGCTCTGAACAAAACAAAGTATAGCCTTCCTTTGAATTGTATACATAGCTGCATTCCTGGAAAATTGAGACTCTATTAAAACCAGGCAAGAATTACTGTGCTTGAATGTAAAATGGCATTAGGTGCTGGGCTTGGATGATCATAAACGGGGTTTCACTTACACCAAGGTCTGGCAGGACACTTGGATGTCATGCACGTTGTAGGATGGTGGGCATCCCTAGCCACGGCTTACTGAAAGTCAGTAATGCTCCCCAACCCTTGTGACCATTAGATGCCATTAATTACCAGAAGGCTCCATATGGTCCAGGACCCTTTTCTAGAGGTGAGGGTGCTGGAGATGTGGCTTGGGGTGATGGGGAGCATCCTCGAGGACCACTTTATGTCTCAGTTGAAGCTGCTCCTTAAGTCCTGGAGAAATGGACCAGTAGATGCTGGTCTGTTTTTCTGGAGGGAAATTCGTTTCTTTGTTCTGACTCAGATTTCCTCCTTGTTCCCTACAAAAATCTTTGGAAGAAGAAAAAGGAGGCCCAGGGGGCATGGCCCATGAAAGCAATCGTCAGCCAAACAAGGCTGCTCCCTGAAAGACCCCATCTGCCTTTCTCCATTGCATCTTTAACTGATGAGACATCAAGTTTATTCCTCAGCGTTTACCGTGGGCCTTGTTTATTTTGAGACCCTTGCAGTGTTGTTGTGGAAAAGACCAGATTGTACAGAGAAGAGCCCATGATGATACATTTCTGTGATTAATGCAGCAGCACCATGTGTACATTGGGTTTTTTCAAAAGCCGTGTTTGCCTGAAGATTGTACACAGAGGACGTATTTGGTTACATACACCTGGAGGTGGTCAGGTTTAGTCTGTAAGGCACAGAAGGAAAGAGCAACTCATGTGGCTCTGGCTGGCAGCCTGAAAGACGCTGTGTCAGGAACCGGTCTCCATCTTCCGTTTTTTTCTCTTCTTTTCTAGTCTGGGCTTAATAGAGATGTTTGTGAACTGGTTTCAAGGGTGTGGGGTCCTGTTCGACAGTGGCCTTGCCCAGAGCCTGAGTACTCAGTATTGTTCTAGTAATCCATACCACCTTTTTATCTTTTGCAATGAAGCCTGACCCGTAGCCATTTCATCTCCCTTCCTTAGGGGCGGTATCATTCTTCTGGGAGTTTTCCTCCCAGAATTCCTTTGAGAACACCGTTAGAGAAGAGGAGGAACCTAGACCTCTTCATTAAGAACTGTCCTTGAAGGAGTCCCTGCATAAAGAAAATAGAAAACGTCCTAATCACCAACAGTAAAAATATCTTGACAACCAAAAGTCCTACACGAGTAAGACTTTACTTAGCAAACGTTCATTGGGAAAACCATACTACTTGCTTTCTGAAAAGGAATACTTTCAGGTTTGATTTTTAAACATCATCAGTAAAACTGACTTTTTTTCCACTGGTGTAAAGTTCTACGAAGTTTAACACAGGTATAGATTGATGGAGCCATCACCATAATCAGGATATGGGATGAGTCCATCACCCCAAACCACCCCTTCCTTCACCCTCGTTCCTGGGTTGTCTTTTCAAGAAAAGCATGTAAATGACATTAGTATGTCATATGGTAGGTATCCTTTGAAAACTCATTTTTTTTCCACTCAGCATAATGCCTTTGAGATTCATCCAGCTTCTTATAAATGTCAACACTGTTCATTTTTACTGGTAGGTAGTATCTCATTGTACAGATGTACTGCTGTTTATCCATTTACTGATTGAAAAACATTTGGGTTGCTTCCAGTTTTGACAATTATGAATAGAGATGTTATAAACATTTGTTTTGTGTGAACATAATGTTCATTTCTCTAGGGTAGATTCTCAGAAGTGGGATTGCTGACATATACAGTAAATGTATGTTTTACTTTATAAGCAACTGTCAAACTATTTTCCAACCGTCTGTACCACTTTGCATTTCCATCAGCAACATGTACGAGTTCCTTCCAGTCACTCTGCATCCTTGTTAGCACTTGATAGTGTCCGTATTTTTAATTTTAGCTATCCTAATGGGATTATAGTTGTATCTCATTGTGGCTTTTTGCATTTTCCTAATGACTGATTGGGATTGATGTTGAACATCTTTTCATATGCTTATTTGACATCCTATATCCTCTTTGAGGGAATGCTTATTTTAATATATTTTGCCCATATTTCAATTGGTTTGTTTTTTTCTTATTGTTGAGTTTTGACAATTCTTTTTTATGCATACGTGTCAGCCGTGGGGTTGGCGAATATTATCCCCTAGTTTGCAGCTTGTCTTTTTATTCTCTGAATAGTGTCTTTTATAGTACAAAAGTTACATTTTGATGAAATCCAGTTTATTAGTTTTTTTTTTTTAACAGAGTTTGTTTTTTGTGCCACATCTCAGAACTCCTCACCCAACCCAAGGTTATGGGTTTTCTTCGAAGAGAAGCTTTAGTCTTGTATTTTACATTTAGATCTATGATCCATTTTGAGTTGGCTTTGTATAAGGTATGACACTTAGGTCAAAGTTACTTTTTTGCCTATGGATTTCTAGCTGTTCCAACACCATTTGTTGAAAACACTATTTTTTCTCCATTGAATTGCTTTTGCACCTTTGTCAAAACTCAATTGGCCATATTGGTGTGGGTTTATTTCTAGATTCCCTATTCTGTTCTGTTGATCTATGTGCCTGTCCCTTTGCTAATACCACCCACTTTTGATTACTGTAACTTTATAGTAAGTTTAAAATTGGGTAGTTGGAGTTCTCCGATTTTATTCTTCTTTTTCAGAATTGATTTAGCTATTCTAGTTTCTTTGCCTATACATACAAATTTTAGAATCTGCTTGTCTCTGTGTACAAGAAATCTTGCTGAGATTTTCATTGATATTGTGTGGAATCTGTAGATCAGTCTGGGAATAATTAACATTTTTATTATGTTTAACCTTCTGATCCATGAACATAGTATGTGTCCCCAGTTACTTAAATCTTTCAACAG
>NC_138377.1:110848964-110874060 GCF_054177405.1 Leptonychotes weddellii
TTTATTCTTATGTTAATCCCCATACATTACATCATTAGTTCTAGATGAAGTGTTCCATGATTCATTGTTCGTGCACAACACCCAGTGCTCCATGCAGAACGTGCCCTCCTCAATACCCACCACCAGGCCAACCCATCCTCCCACCCCCCTCCCCTCTAGAACCCTCAGTTTGTTTTTCAGAGTCCATCTTCTCTCATGTCAACAGAGTTTTGTAGGTTTTACATGCAGATCCTATACATGATTTCTTAGATTTATACCTAAGTATTTTATTTTTTGAAACTATTGTAAATGTTACAATTAAATTAAATTTCAGTTTCAATTTTTAGTCAGACATTGCTAGTCATGTTAGTTTCCTGTGGCTGCTGTAACAAAATACCACAAACTTGGTGGCTTAAAACAACAAATTTATTCTCTCACAGTTCTGGAGGCCAGAAGTCTACAATCAGACCTGAGCTGAAATCAAGATGTGGCAGGGCTGTGTTCCCTCCAGAGGCTGTAGGGGGAGTCTGTTCTTTGCCTCTTCCAACTTCTGGTGCCTGCGGGCATTCCTTACTTGTAACCATATTACTCCAGTCTCTACCTCCATCTTCACATTGCCTCTCTTCTGTGTGGAATGTCCTATTGCATATCTTATAAAAGACACTTGGGATGGCCTTAGGGCATACCTGGATTATGCAGGATAATCTTCTCAAGATCCTTAATCATATCTGTAAAAACTTTACCATATAAAGTAACATTCACAAGTTCTAGGGATTAGAACCTACTATCTTTGAGGCCACTTATTCAGCTTACTATATTAGTGTTTAGAAATCAAGATTGTGTGTGTGTGTGTGAGATTTTGTATGTTGACCTTGTATCCTGCAACTTTGTGCTAACCTCACTTATGAATTCTAGGAGCTTTCAGTAGATTCTTTGGGATTTTCTACATAGATAATCATGTCATCTTCAAATAGGGATAATTTTATTTCTTTCTTTCCAATCTGTATGACTTCTATTTCTTTTTCTTGCCTTATTACATTGACTAGGACTTCCAATACAATGTTGTATAGGAGGGGTGAAAGTAGATATTTCTTGCTTTGTTCCTAATCTTAGGGGGAAAACATTCAGCCATTCATCAGTAAGTATGATGTTAGCTTCTATTGCTTCTTAAGATGCTGCATTTTTTTTAATCATGAGTGGATATAAAATTTTGTCGTATGATTTTTTGGCATTAACTGATATAATTATATGTTTTTCTTTCTTTAGATTATTGGTAGGATGGATTACATTCATTGATTTCTAAATATTGAACCAGCCTTTCATTTCTGAGACTAATCCCACTTCATTGTGATGTATTATTATTTTTATATGTTGCTGGTTTTGATTTGGGCTATTTTGTTGAGGTTTTTTTATGTGTATACTCATTAGAGATATTGGTCTATAGTTGTTTTTTTCTTATATTGTCTTTTTCTGACCTTGGTATCAGGGTAATTCTGGAATAAACTGGGAAGTATTCCCTCTTCTATCCAATGTAAGATATTGTGGAAGTTTGGTGTTATTTCTTCTTTATATGTTTCATAGAATTTGTCAGTGAAAACTTCTGGGCCTGATGATATTCTTTCTCAGATTTTTAGCTAATTTAATTTTTTTCACAGTTCTATGACTATTTAGGTTACTTGTGCCATCTTGGGTGAGTTTTGGCAGTCTGTAGTTTTTGAGGAATTGGTCCATTTCATCTAAGTTGTCAAATATATATGCATAATATTGTTCATTATATTCTGTTATTTTTATAATATCTGTACTATCCATAGTCTATTTCTCCTTTTTATTTTCTGGCAAGTTGTGTCTTCTCTTTCTTTTTCTTTGTCAATTTTGCTAGTGACTTATCAATTTTATGGATCTTTTCAAAGAACCAGCTTTTGGTTTTATTGCTTTTCTCTATTGCTTTTTCTGTTTCAATTTCATTGATTTCTTTATTTTTTCCTTCCTTTTGCTCGCTTTGGGTTTATTTTGCTTTTCTTTTGTCTAGTTTCTTAAGGTGGAAGCTCAAATTATTTGAGACTTTTCTTCTTTTCTAATATAAACATTTAATGCTATAAATTTCCTTATAAGCACTATTTTAGCTACATTTGACAAATTTCAATATACTGTATTTTCATTTTAGTACAAAATATTTTCTAATAACCCTTGTGACTTACTCTTTGATCCATTGTCAAACGTGTGTTGTTTAAGTTCCAACTGTTTGGAGATTTTCCTGTTTTTTGTATTGATTTCTAGATTAATTCCATTATGATCTGAAACATACTTTGCATAATTTCAATTTTTTAAGTTTGTTAGGATTTATTTTGTGACCCATGATATGTTCTACCCTGGTGAACATTTGGGTTTTGAAAATTGGGTTTTCTTTCTGAGTTTGGGATTTGGGTTTTCTTATTCACTCAAGACTCTTTCTGGAAGGTTGTCACTCACAGCCCATTCTTTCCTTTCTCTAGAATATCCAGGATGTGAGGAGTGAGGACGAAGATGAGTATGAAGAAGAAGAGGAAGAGGAGGAGGAGAATGAAGAAATCACCAAAGGCAAAGAGAGAGACTGTTTGAAGAATGGCCTCGGGGCCAACAGGGACCTTATTCCCAACGGTCAACATGGCCATTAGCTTGATGCCCACGCAGCTCCAGGTGTACAGTGTGCTATGAGGCCTGCCGGAAGCCAGAGCTGCTTCCCACTCCATGCCTGTGGCCTACAGGAGCCACAGGGACCCCCGATTCTGCCCTTCGCTCTTTTTAACCACCACCTTCCCCCCTCCTAAGATGTATTTAACAAAATGTTGTTAACTTGTGTTAAAACGTTAAATATAGCACCCCTATGGATTTTACTGCAGTTAGGACTCCGACTGGTCAAAGATTTCAAAGATTTCTCCAGAGAACCATTTTAGTTCAGTTGTGTTCATTTATGCATGTGAGACGTGCTTTTTCCAAGAGCTCACTTGGTTGTAGGCCGTTTCACCTTGCCACCTTGCTCACCCTCGGGATGGCTTGAGAAGTGCTAGGTAACCCACTTTTTCAGGTGTGTTCAGCCACAGAGAGCAGCTGAGTCCCTCCCAAAAACAATGAGTTTTAGGAGGCAACACAGCAGTGGTGGAAGGAACAAGCCAGGGGACCAGGCTTCCAGGACTCACTGGCCACTCTCTGCCGCGGGCGCTTCTTTAAACTTTCCAAGCCTTGGTGCTTCATCTCTCCGATGGGAATCATAATATTTGCCTTGCCTACCTCCCAGAGTTGGAGTAAGGATCAAATGAGATAATCGAAGTGAAAGTATATACTGTCCACTGTGGGGTGACAGGGACCTGACCCTCTTCTTACTATGATTCCGGCTCTGTTTGGGAGAGAGAAACCTGGCTAAACCTGGCACTGAATGGGCCTGAACAAAAAGCACAGTCTTAAAAAATTCCTTTTAAGTGTGTCTGGAGATTTCTGGAAATGCAAATATCCAGAAGGCTGTTTCCATTTTATTTGGTAACTGTTTGTTAGCTCCCCAAGGGTGATTCTCAAATTCCCCCAAATTCTCTGCCCCCAGCCCCCTATGGCACCCCCCCCGCCCCGGCCAAGGGAAGCAAGACTGGGCACCATTCCTGCTTGTCTTTTGCTGGCCTCTCCCTTGCTTCTTCTCTAAGAGGGAACTTTCCTGCCGCTGCCCTGAGCCCCTCCTTCGGGCCAGCAGAGCTGCCCAGCCAGCACCGAGATCCATCTGGGGGCCAGTCTGGGGGAGTTAGACCCAGGGCAGGCTGCTCACCGAGCTATTATTTCCCAGAAAACCTGAACCTTTGGGGCACGACGTGCATGCGAGCTCCTGACCAAAGGGAAATCTTGGAAACAGAAAGAGGATGCTCCCCTACTTCACCTCTGCTATCCAACCCAATCAGACCTCATAAGAGTAAAACAGAACAAAACAGAGGACTAACACCCCTGAGAAATGTCCAAGGACAAGCGTTAGTCAGTGATAGTTCCTGGGGCTTCCGACCTCTCTGGGAAGACAGATTCGGAGAGGGGCCTGGCGGGTCAGTAGCCCGCTGGCTGGCGACCCCCAAAGGGGGCACATCTGAGCCCAGAGTGCAGGGCAGACCTCAGAGCCTTCAGGAGCCGCAGAGCCTCGTGGGGTGGAGCCTGAGCAGAATATGCAAACACCACCCCCGATCTCTCAGATTCTTGAGCCACATTCTGCGCCTTTATCCTGTCTTGCTTGGGGGCCCATATTATAAAGCCCAAGGGGAGCCAGCGCTGTGGGCGTGCCTAATAAAGGCACCCACATGGGCCCCACCAGATGTGGGCTGCAGCTGCCAGAGCGGGAAGGGCTGCACAACGAAGGTGTCTGCGTTTTTTGGCTTTGTTTTTGTTTTTGTTTTTTTAAGAAAAAGATGTTTTTGAAACCTTCAGAGTAAACCCAGACCAAAGCAAAAACCCTTCAGAAATCTTTCCTCGTCAAAAATCTCTTTTTGAGGAATCGCTAGAACAACAGAAAAATATATCTCAAGTTTTCTCTGCATGTTATTTGCTGTTATGAGGACAATAACATATGCATTATATGTATAATGTTATGTTATAAATCGAAAAGGCCTCCACTCACTTTAGGACATAGCTCTTGAGTTATTATTAATATTATATTATTATAATTATTTTTGGTGGAAGAAAAGCCAATTGAGACATTATTTTTTAGGTTTCCAGTTAACAGACTGTTTTTTCCCGTGATTTATTTTCGTCTTGTCTCTGTACCAAATATCTTCTCGCTTAAGGTAAAACAAAACATAACAAAACAAAACAAACCTGTGTATTGGCTGCTCTATCCTCCAGTTCTCTTTTTCTTATTTAAATGTGGAAGGGAATATTGATATGCCAACTTCAGGGATCTGTGATACAGTTGGAAGCACTGAACTACCTCTGGAGAGGTAGATATGCATTTTTGTAGCATCCTTTAGGGCTCCTGTGGTCAATTTCAAAGGTAACCTCTCTTCCTACCAGAAACAAGGGCTCATATTATCCCAGATGACTTTATAAGAATACAGTCCACTGTGCCACCCATGTTAGTATGATGGTAATGACTTAGCATAAAACAAAGACAGAATCCGAAACACGTGGTGGCGAAACAGATTCAGCACCCACATTGCCTGGCTTCTTAGAGATCATTACTGGTCTCACCAGGAAGTGGAAGAAAAGATTTGCCAGGCCTCTAGACATGCCCTGCTGGGAATCAGCGGGAAGAGTGAGAAGGACAGAGCCAAGTTAGGACATTAGGGTTGCTATTCCAACCTGACTGGGGTGAGCCTCTTGGCTGGGCACAGTGTAGACAGACAGACCGCTGTGGGCTGGAGTCTAACCTGGGTCATGGCATCTGGGCCCTGTGGCACAAAGCAGTGTTGAAATGCCAAGAAAAGGGACTGATCCTAAAGGTACTGTTTTGATGACACTTTCACTGTGACTGTAGATCAAGTAGACATTCAACAGATAAGAGAATATTATGAGCAACTTTATGTCAATAAATTTGAAGGTTTGAATAAAATATATAAGTTCCTAGAAAAATAACACTTGTCAAAATGGGCACAAAAAGAAGTAGATATTTAAATAGTCTTCTGTATAAAAGACTATATAAAATCTGAAATTTCAAAATGCACTCCTCCATCCCACAAAAAAAACAAATCTCTAGGCCCAGATGGCCCATCCAGTGAATTCTTCCAATATTTAAGGAAGAATTAACCCAAGTATGACACAAACTTTTGTAGAAGCAAAAGGAACACTTTCCACACTTGTTTTTGAAGGCCTGCATAATCTTGATATTAAAATCTGACAAGAATATTAAGAGGCAAAAACCCAAAAGTTATTGGCTAAGTCATTTGTGAACATAGGGGCAAAATTCCTCGACACGAGCAAACTGAATTCAGCAATACGTAAAGAAGAGAGTGTATGACAAACAAGTTAGGTTTATTTCAGGAACTTGCAGTTGATTTACTGTTTGAAAATCATAGTTATTCACCATTTTAAAAGAATAAAGGAAAAAGCCATGTCTTCAAAAGCTTTAGATAAAGTTCAACATCTGTTCATCAAAAACAAACAAAAAACAAACAACCCCACAGAAAAGTAGGAAGAGACTTCCTTAATCTGATAAATAGCATCTTCAGAAAGCATAAAGCCAGTATCAGATAATGCAGTAATGGCCAAATACCAAAAGCTTTCCCCACAGGGATTATCACGGAGACAGGGATGTCCGTTACTTTTAATGATACACGTCATCCTGAATATATTCAACATAGTATTTTTCATCCTGCCCAATGTAATATTTCAAGAAATAAAAATTACAAGGCTTGAAAAAAAAGAAATAAAAACTCTTGTCACAAATGTAAGTGCAAAAATTCCCACACATTGTGTGTGTGCGTGTGAATTTATACAGAAATATCAAGGAACGAGACTGGCCAAGACAATCTTTAAAAGAACAAAGCAGAAGAACTCATTTTACTAAATACAGGACTTATTACAAAAAGATAGTAAAGCAGTGTGAAATTGGTACAAAGATAGACAAATAGAACAATAAAATTATATAAAGTCCAGGAACAAACTCATGCATATAGGGGCAGTTGGCTGTCCTTAAGGATAAAAATGAAACTTGATCTCTACTTAACATCACACACAAAATAAATTTCAGGTTTTTTTGTAGATCTAAATGTGAAAGGTAAAATAAATAAAGCTTCCAGAGGGAAACATAAGAGGACATCCATCTTCATGACCTTAAGATAGGCAGAAAGCTCTGAAAACGTAAAGTATTATGCTTCAAGGAAAATAGTAACAAATCAGATTAAATGATAGTAAAGAAGTTCTATTTCTCAACAGACTCCATTAAGAGAGTGAAAAGGCAAGCCACAGAAATATCTGCAACAATTAAAACTGACAAAGGGCTCAAATCCAAAAAATATAAAGAGCTCCTACAAAAAAACCCTGACACCCCAATTAAAAAAAAAATTCAGCAAAGCACTTAACCAGATGCTTTACACAATACTGTATGGTCCAATAAACACAGGAGAAGGTGCTCAGTTTCATACATAGAACCATCAGGAATCATGCGCTGCTGAACGACTGTAGTTAGAGTCGCTTTGAAAACATTTGTCATCATTTCCTAAAATTGGATGCACGCACATATTATAATCCAGCAGTGTTACTCCTAGGTGCGTATCTAAAAGGCATGCGCATGAACACCAGAAGAATGCACGTGAATGTTCCCATCAGCAATGATCTTAATAACCTAAACAGGGCAGTCCCCAAATACCCTCCAAGAGTAGAATGGATAAGCCAATTGTAGTATATTTATATTACGGGATACTATAAAGCAATGAAAGTGAAGGGGTATTTGCAATAATGTAGCTTCCTCTTACTATCTTAACTGTTTTGCAAAAGAATCTGGTGGAAAATGAATACATAATTTATGTCTCCGTTTTTTATAAGTTCAAAAAGATTTTCAGTCATTATTTATTTGAATACTTTTCCAGCCCCTCTCCTTTTTTTCCTTTTCATCCCGGAGTCCAACGACACAGATGTTAACTCATTTATTATACTTCCACAGGTCCCTGAGGCTACGTTCATCCTTTTTTGGGTTTTTGCTTGTTAGGTATTTCACTCTATTTTCTCAGGCTTCCCACCAGACAGAAGCTGATACATTGACGCAGCCCTGGCTCATCGGACGCCTCATGGCTTCCCCACGTGGTTTCCACTGACCCTGCAGAGCGGGGTACGCGTTCTCATTATCATCGGAGGGTAGTGAATGTCCCAGCTCCTCACTCAGCCTTCAGTGACACCAGCCCAGCATAGGGAGGGGGCCAGGATGCCTTGTTGCAGCTGCTGAAAGTCTAGACTTCTCCCCTGATTTTTGCTGACAGAAGTAAAGGTGAAGCCATAGTTTTCCCCACAGTGTCAGGATAGAAGAGTTGTAAATGTTCTCTGTTTTGCTAAGCTCCCTTTCCTAGTCTCTTGGCCGAGAGAACAGGGTTCTTAGAGGGCTGTCTGTGCCCATGGACATTGATGGTTTGCTAGCTTCTCCAGCACTCAGTCCTGGATTTATGGGGCAGAAGGAAAACCCAACGAAGTCGCCACTGGGTTGTTCCTTGGGTCCTGCGGCCCCTAGCTAGTGTCCTTCTTTTTCTCCACCTTTCGGGGTCTTCTCATGCTTGCTTGAGGTATAATATCCAGGGTTTTTAACTGTACTTAGTGGACAGAATAGGGAGAAGTATGCTGACTCCATCTTGTCCGGAAGTCTTCTCTCGTAATAAGTAAGTTTATTCCATTCCTCTTTATTGACATAACACTTATATTCGTTCTAAGTTCTCTCTTATTTTCAGATTTTAATTCTCCCCTCGTTTCTATCTTTTCTGTAGGGATATTTTGCAGTACCTGTGTAGATGTGTTTCCCTTCTGCTAATCTGGAAGCTTTACAGTCAAGTTAGATTTCTGAAAGACGATCTTTATACATGTTAGTGGGAGGTTATAATTTCAGATATTAATTACAGCCTCAGAGCTTCCAGTCTTATTAGGTTCTGGCTCATCCCAAGAAACTGGGGCGGGGAGGGGGAGCCTTCCTGTTCAAGGTGACACAGACCAGGGGCCATGGGATAACGTTTGGCTCTAGCAGGGCCCTGAAGAAGGTTAGTCCGTCCTTTTTTCATGTGGAATGTCTTGAAAGGGAAGGGGAATCTGGTTCAAGTTTCTCATACGGAACCCTTTGTGTCTACCTGATTGTGGATGTGCTCCTTTGGAAAAAGAGAGGATAATTGGGGCCCACCAATATATATTTTAAATAGTATAAGCTGGGCATTTTTCTTACATTTTACTCAATCCGCAACCACTTAGGAATATTTTGTGCCACTAGGTTTGATCTTCTATTGGAAACCCCCATACATTCTGGAATTGCAGAAGGGGGAAACCAAAGAAAGCCGTGAGGAGGTCTGGGGGTTCTTACCAGCTCTATGGGGGGGCTGTTTCCACCCACTGTCTGCTGACTCTGGGGAAGGCAATGCCTTATCTTCCATCTTCCACTAACCCCTTCAATAAGATGATTTTTGTGGAGCTTTACTTTCTGTCGCCGGTGTTAGAAAAACAAACAGGCCATTAGTGAGGATTACTGGAGGGGTCCATTTTTAAATGGGAAAACCTAAGTCCATCTAGAAGAAGGGACTTGCCCAGTGAGACCAGGTGATACTCAGTCCCATCCGGGCACCTTCCTCCACCTTTGGGTAAAGGACTCAGGCTCCTTGCCACGGCCACAGAGGCCCTGGCAGAACACAGGATCCATACAAAGTGGGCTGAAGCTTTCCCACTTGAAATCTGAACCGGAAACCCCACACCTTCCCTTCAAGGCTTGGCTCTGAAACCCCACACTGTAAGCGGCCCGCTGACTCTGGCAGTTTTCTTGGCTCATTCCCCCACTTCCCCCAGGGATAGCCATATATCCCCAGAGACTTTCCTGCTGGCATCCCTGGGTCCCTGGGAACAGCCCCCATCCAGCCCTGCTTGCTGTGAGCAAGGAAGTAACTCAGCCTTTCTCAGGGTGAGCAAAGCCTCCTGGGGCCGAGAAAGTCAGGCAGTTGCTGAGGAAAATCTGTCCCGGGTCCCAGTGAGGCAGAGACCTGCCCCTGCCCACCCCCCCACCTCCCGGCTGCTGTCTCGGTGCTCCCGCACCCCCAACCTGTTGCTTTAAAAAAGGCCCTTGCCAGGCTGTCACTCTCCTTTGTCCTTGCAAATAAAACCTTCCACCAGGTGGCCCTCAAGCTCCTGTTCAGGAGAAGGGCAAGGCCCGGGGGGCGGGGACGGGGGGGGGAGGGGAGGAGGAAGGGATGACAAAATCCATAGGCTTTTCAAGAGAGAGAATAGGCCACAGAGAGAAAGAGATAAATGAAAGTCTCAACCAGAGCTGCTCTGGGAAGACGTCTGTCCCTGGGCAGATGCCGTGGATGCCCAAGCCATTCGTCTGGGATTTGGGACAAAAGCACTTGGGACCCTTGGCTGGCCATTCTTCCGCGCTGGGCAACATCTCACACGTTCTGTTCTCCTTGGTCTCGGTGGGTGGTGGACAGGTTCCCCGGAACTCGCTGCTACCAGGTGCGCTTTGCCATGTGAAATCACTGGTCCTCCACGGGCACCCTTTGTTTTTACAGCAATGACATCCATCCGAGAACAAACCTAGCGATAGACAGGACCCCCTGGGCCGCATCCCTGGGCTTCTTCCTTATCAACCCCACGGGCTGAAGCAGACGCGGTGGAGACCTCGTGGGGCGGACGCAGAGTGGACTCCATGCACCCCCTGCCCCCCACAGAGGCGGCTGGATTGGGGCTCAAAGTCTCTTTGCCCCGGGGCCTTTTGATGCTGCTTTGAGGGGAAGGGGAGAGGGAAGGAAGGGCTTTGTAACATTTACACTGAGATCCTAGGATATGAGCTTGATCTTAGAAGACAGAAATCAAGGGCGCCTGGGTGGCTCAGTGGGTTAAGCGGCTGCCTTCAGCTCAGGTCATGATCCTGGCTCAGTGGGGAGTCTGCTTCTCCCTCTGACCCTCCCGCCTCTTGCCCTCACTCTCTCTCTCAAATAAATAAAATGAAATTAAAAAAGAAGACAGAAGTCCATGCTTCTCACTGCAGGCTGTAAATACCACTTAAGGGTCTGGATTCTGTTGGGCTTTGTATCCAACACACTCTGGAGTAGGAGCCCTTAACCTGGACCCAATGGAGTCATCCTTTTCAGAGGCAGAAGAATCTGAGCCCTTAGGCATCAAAAGACAGCCACCCTGAGGTCAGGTAGATTAGGGGGCTGTGGGTCAGATGACACAGGGCAACTCAGTGGACCATGCAGGGTGGCCAACAAGGAAGGGCACAGGAAAGCCAAGCCCACAGGTAGGGCATTGCTTGGGATTTACTACTAAGGCTAAAGTACGGACCTGCAAGTTACTGATTTAAAAAAGAAAAAAGAATGGATTCAAAATTACATAATTTCATCTGTGATATTTCACATCATTTCATACAAGCCATGAATTCCATTTCATCAGCGTGCAGACAAGGAGACAGAGAGGCTCGTGGGGAGCTAGGTGAAATGCACAGAGCGTGGTTTCTGGAGCCCCGGGGCGGTGGGGAGGGCATGTTGGAGTCACAGCTCACCACTCATGAGCTATGCAGCCGGGGGGAACTTCTTCAGCTCTCTGAGCCGCCACTGTCTTAGCTGTAAGAATAATGCCTTCCTCTGAGGTATATTGTAAGAATTAAATGAGGTCCATTTTGAAGCACTCGACACAGAAAGAGTCCTAGCTCTGTTTCCAAAATATAGGTCAAAGTCACCCGTCTTGTAAATGGCAGAGCTTTGATTTAATCTGCAGTTTTGACTGATCTCCAAGAACGATGCCCTTTGCATTGATGTGATCAAAACATATTTATTGAGGCCCAATGTGTCAGCGCAAGGGGTTAGCGAGGTGAAAGAGGCAGAGGGCTGGTGCTCTGTTTCTCGGAGGGGCACCACTTGGTTCTTGCTGGCATTTCGGAGGGGCTCGGCTGAAGCTGGTTCTGAGCCGTAGGGCCAGGCTGTCAGCTGCAGCCAATAAAAACTGGACAATAGGAGGAGCGTCCTTCTCCCTTCTAACTGCATTCCAGTTAACTAATTAGTTAACTACTTCCAAGCAGCGCCTTCTTAACTGTTCCTACCAGCAAACCTAACAAGAAGCCAATTGGCAAGGGGGTCTGGGACAAGTAGTTCCTAGGGAACCAGAGTCAGCACCACGGAGCAGAGTTTAGAAGGGGGACTTGGAGCTGAGAGGTAATCCGTAAATAATGAGCACAGTCTATCCATCAGACAGTTCAGCACCCACACAGGCCCTCGTATAGGTATTTAGAATTCCATACAATAACAACGTCATGCTTCTATGTAACAAGATGCAACTAGAAAAGAAGAGATACAAATTAGTACAAACACACACACAGGCACACACACAGAGCAAGCAAGGAAGACATATACACAGAGCTAGAATCCTCATTACAATGGTCACGGGACCATTATTCATAATTTATAATTTCCTTAACCAATTAGGATATTATCTCTCTTTATTCCAGAAGAATGTGAAGAAGATTGGCATTGGACCTTTCTTAGATGTTTGTTAGAATCCTTTGGTAAAGCTACCTTGGCTTGGCCTATTGTTTTAGAAAGTTTTAAATAATGGGTTCTATTTCTTTCATAATTATAAAACTCACCAAATTTTTAGGTATAATTAATTACTAGTTATTATTTACTTTTAATTTGTCCATTTCATCTATTAAAATTTCAAATGTATTGGCTTAAGCAAGTTCATACTATCATTTTAGGATTCTTTTGAAATCTGTAGGACTGTAGTGATATTTCTTTTAATAACTTGATAAATAACTTGATATTAGTTATTTGTGTCTTTTTTAAAACAGTCTTCCAAGGGTTTATTGATGCTGTTAGTCTTTTCACAGATGGCTTTCTTGATCATCTATATTATATCTTTGCTTCCATTTCATTAATTTCTATTACTATCTTTATAATACCCTCTTGTTATTTTTTGGGTTCTAGTCTTTTATTCTTTTTCTAACTTTTTGATATGAGTATTTATACATTTTTCAGCCCTTCTTCTGTTTTATTACAAATTCTCCCTTTAGGTATGGCCTTAGTTAAATCAGAGAAATTTTAATACATAGTAGTTTCATTGTCATTTAATTCAAAATATTTTTAAAATGTCCAAGAAGAAATTTAAAAAAAATTTTAAAATTTCCATTATGACTTCAATTTGACCCATAGGTTATTCAGAAGTGTATCTCTTTAAAAAAAAAAATGTATCTCTTAATTTCTAAACACCTATACATTTTATAGTAATATTTTTATTGTCAATTTCTAGCTGAATTGCACTGTGATCAGAGATTACACTCTATTAGTCAGGGTCAGGATTGGGGTCTCCATGAAATAATCCCATAACTATGTAAACATTAAATTAAACCATACCATAAGGAACACTGTGGATCCAATGGTTTCATTGGTGAGTTCTACCAAATATTTGAACAATAAATAATACTAGTCAATATATACTTTTACAGAGAATAGGAAAAAAGGAGCCACTTCCCAATTTCCCTTAGGGGGCTATAATAACCTTGATTATCTCACAAAAAACATCATGAGAAAGGATAATTACACACCAATCTGATTCATGAACATGAATTTGAAAATCCTAAACAAATTACGAGCAAACAGAATTTTAAAATACATCATACCAAGTTTATTCTAGAGAAGCAAGACTGGTTTAACTTAAAAAAATTAATGTTCAGCACATGGTCATGAAATAATTGACTAGCCACATGCAAAAAAACAAACAGAAAAAGAACTTGGATCCATATCTCATACCATATACAAAAAACAACTCAAAATGATCACAAATCTAAACATAAAATCTGAAATGAAACAAAAATTTCTAGAAGAAAACATAAGAGAAAATCTTTGTGACCTTTGGATTAGACAAACATTTTTTTGATACAATGCCAAAAGCAGGATCCACGAAAGAAAAAAATAAGCTGGATTTCATTACAATTAAGAATGTTTACTTTGCAAAAGACATTGCTAAGAAAATGAAAAGACAAGCTACAAAGTGGGAAAAAAATATTTTCAAATCCCATATCTAATAAAGGGCTTGTATCCAGAATACATAAAGAACTCTCAAGCCTAAATATTAAGAAAACAAACAACCAAATTTTTTAAATGGGCGAAAGATCCTCAACCAAATAAGATAGGTGAATGGTAAATAAGCATGTTTAAAAAAATACTCAACATTATCAGTCATTAAGGAAATGCAAACTAAAACCACACCACCACCACATGTATTAGAATTTCTCAAACTGAAAAGACTGATGATTGTAAGTGTTGGCAAGGATGTAAGTGAAAATCTCATCTGCCGCCAGCCGGGTTGTAAAATGGTACAGCATCTTTGGAAAATTAGTTGGCATTTCTTAAAAAGTTAAACACTCATCTACCTTATGAGCTAGTCAATTCTACTCCTAGGTACTTACCCCCAAAGAAATAAAAACATATGTCCATATAAATATTTATTTATATATTTATTTGAGAGAGAGAGACAGCAGAGTGAGAGAGAGCACAGGAGGTAGGGGGTGTGGGCAGAGGGAGAGGGAAAAGCAAGCTTCCCCATAAGCAGGGACCCCGACGAGGGGCTCGATCCCAGGATCTGGGATCATGACCTGAGGCCGAAGGCAGACGCCCAACCGACTGAGCCACCCAGGCATCCCTAATCTGTTGATTTTTCTAATGCACATTTATTTACTGCTTCATTAATACTTGGCTTGTCTTTATTATTTCTTTCTTTTTTCTTACTGAAGCTTGATTTCTTTGTTTATAGCTCTTTGTTTATAGCTCTTTTGATGACATCTAATATCACTGATTTTTTTTTTTTTCCTTTTGACCTTTCATGTATATGCATGTAAAGCCAAAATTTCCTCCTGGCTCTGATGTGGCCACTGCCCACATGTTTTGATCTGTTATCTCTTCTTTATCATTCATTCTAAAACAGTTTCACATTTTTGTTTCTAACTTTTGACACATGGATTATTTATGAGCAGAGTCGTTATTTCCCAGCCAGTTGAGAATTTTATAACTATCTGGTTTCTGGCTTACTATACTGTAGATGGGAACATATTCTGTCCTGTTGAAAAGAAATGTATTGAGGCTTTCTTTCTGTTGTCATTTTAAACTCTGTCAATATCTGCCTTATTACTTTTGGATAGTTTTATGGAACATTTGGCCCTTAAACCACACAGGTTTGAATTGTATGGGTCCACTTATAGGTGGATTTTTTTTTTTAAATAACTACAGTACAGGACTGCAAATGTCTTCTCTCCTCTTTATGATGTTCTTAATAGCATTTTCTTTTCTCTAGCTCAATTTATTGTAAGAATACAGGACATAATGCATATAATGTGCAAAATACATGGTAATTGACTTTATGTTATCTGTAAGGCCTCCTGTCAATAGGAGGCTAGGAGCAGTTAAGTTTTGGGGAGTCAAAAATTATACGCAGACTTTTGACTTCACAGGGGCCAGCGCTCCTAACCCCTGCATTGTTCAAGAGTCAACTATAAATTATGTCCCATGCTTTAAGTTCCATCTTTCTACGTCTTTGCATTTCTTTTTTCTTTTTTTCTCATTTATTTTTTAATTTAAATTCAATTAATTAACATATAGTGTATTATTAGTTTCAGAGGTAGGGTTCAGTGATTCATCAGTTGCATATAACACCCAGTGCTCATTCCATCACGTGCCCTCCTTAATGCCCATCACCCTGTTACCCCAGCCCCATCTACGTTTTGGTGTGTAAAGTGTATCCCCGTAAAGAGCTCATAGCAGGCAAATCGTCTGCATTTGGGTCACCCCTGTTTCTGGAAACCTAGAAACCCCTGCGGAGCTGTCCTTTGAGAACTTGGGGGATTTTTTTTTCTCCTCCACACTTGGTGCCACAGGAATGTCCTCAGCATTTTCTCTTGCTGTGCAGCTTCAGAAGCTGACAAATGTCTCAAGGGTCCAACTGGGTGTCTGCACCTTTCCAGTCCCCAATATTATTACTCCGGCCCCAACCAACCAAAAAGTCGTGCTGAGTTCTTCGTCCCACAGAAGCAGCCCTCTTCTGGAAGCTACCCCTGGATTCTCAGACTCTCACTCAGCCCAAATTGGGAAGTGTCTCCAGGGAAAGACTCATCTCAGCAAGCCAGTGTCAACTCTCTTCCTTGCAGGACGTTCGGTTCTGTCTCCCGTGGCATCTGTCCCTACTGGATCTTTTCTGTCTCCCAAGCACTGGGGGATTCCTCCGCTTTTCCAAAGTTTTGGCTTCACTCTTCAGCTTCTTGCCCACATGCCTTCAGAATTCAGCAGATGTCTCCAGGAAACACCAGCCATGTGTGTGAGGCCCTCAGTTTTATATATCATGGCTCCCTGGTGCTGCCAAAAGCCCTGTTGGCTTCTCTGGGGACCCCCCCCCCACCCATCCCCACCTCCCCCCACTGCCACTAACCCCCACCCCAACAGCAGCCCAAGTGCTTGACCCAGGTGAGGCAGGGGATTCCCAGCTGCCTTCTGAAAGGTTCTGTCTTCCCTGAACTTCCAACTCTCTCCAATCCTCCTTGTTTCCACAGCTCCCCAGTGCTTTTATACACGGGATTTGAAAATGTGTTCACCTTTTCTAGTTGGTTCTCAGCAGGAATGTTAGTCAGCTGAGGCCTACTCCATCCTCCCTAGAGGTGGAGGGAGAACTATATTGATTTTTTTTTTAACCTGCAATGTTCATAAAGTTTTAAAAACTTAATGAGGTAAAATTGACACAAAATAAACTTCACATATTAAGGTTGTGTGTGTGTCTATATATTTCAGATATAGATACACCTGAAAACAAGACCATAATCAAGATAATAAATGCATTCATCACCCACAAAAGTTTCCTCAGACCCCTGTGTGACCCCTGTGTGACCTTACTCGCCTACCCCTCTCCACCTCTCCCCTTGCCTCAGGCAACCATTAATCAGCTTTCTGTCACTATGGATTAGTTTGCATTTTCTAGGGTTTTCTATAAATGGAATATCGAAGAGTTTGTGCTCTTTCTTGTCTGGCTCTTGTCACTCAGGATTCATTCTTCCACGTTGTTGTGTGTATCAACAGTTCATTGCTTTTTCTTGCTGAGTAGTAGTTCATTAGGTGTGGCTAATCCAGCTTATTTATCCATTCACCTGCTCATTGGCATTTGGGTTGTGTCCAGTTTTTGACCATTATAAATGAAGTCTCTATGAACATTCTTATAAAAATATTTATATTTACCAAACAGCATGCTTATTGGTGAAGTGCTGAAAATGTTCTCGCTGGGACCCAGGGTAAGCCAAGAATGCCCTCTACCAGCTACTCCTATTCAGCATCATCCTGGAGGTCCTCACTAGTGAATAAGTTACAATGAAAAATAAAAAGGCAGGGGCGCCTGGGTGGCTCAGTCGGTTAAGCGGCTGCCTTCGGCTCAGGTCATGATCCCAGGGTCCTGGGATCGAGCCCCACGTCGGGCTCCCTGCTCGTTGGAGATCCTGCTTCTCCCTCTCCCTCTGCCTGCCTCTCTGCCTACTTGTGCTCTCTCTCTATCTCTCTGTCAAATAAATAAATAAAATCTTAAAAAAAAAAAAGAAAAAGGCAGAAGAAATGGGAAGAAAGAAAATAATCATTATTCTCAAATGATATTATTATATACATAGAAAGTTCATAGGGTCTGTTTATAAGCTATTAGAATTAGTAAGTGAATTTACTAAGGTTTCTAAGCATAAAGTTAACCTACAAAAGTCAGTTGTGCAGATCTTCCTTGACTTAACGATGGAAGATAATGCGTAAACGCATCATAAGTTGAAAATGCATTAGTTTAGATCATAGCTTAGCCTGGCTCCCCTTAAATGTGCTCAGAACACTTACAGTAGCCTACAGTCGAGGAAAATCATCCAGCACAAAAAAATTAACAAATCAAGAAACAACAGATGTTGGCGAGGATGGGGAGAAAGGGGAACCCTCTTACACTGTTGGTGGGAAGGCAAACTGGTGCAGCCACTCTGGAAAACAGCATGGAAATTCCTCATAAAGTTAAAAATAGAGCTACCCTCTGACCCAGCAATTGCAATACTAGGTATTTATCTAAAGGATACAAACATAGTGATTCGAAGGGGTACATGCACCCAGATGTTTATGGCGGTAATGTCCACAATAGCCAAAATATGGAAAGAGCCCAGATGTCCATCGAAGGATGAATGGATAAAGAAGATGTGGGGTATATACACAATGGAATATTACTCAGCCATCAAAAAGAATGAAATCTTGCCATTTGCAACGACCTGGATGGAACTAGAGGGTATTATGCTAAGCGAAATAAGTCAGTCAGAGAAAGACAAGTACTATATGATTTCACTGATATGTGGAATTTAAGAAACAAAACAGATGAACACGGGGAAAAGGAAGGAAAAACAAAATAAGACAAAAACAGAGAGGGAGACAAACCATAAGAGACTCTTAACTCAAGGAAACAATCTGAAGGTTGCTGGAGGGGAGAGGGCGGGGGAATGGGGTAACTGAGTGTTGGGCATTAAGGAGGACGCTTGAAGTAATGAGCACTGGGTGTTGCATGCAACTGATGAATCACTAAATTCTACCTCTGAAACTAATAATACCCTATATGTTAATTAAATTGAATTTAAATAAAAAATTTTAAAAAATCAAAAGCACAAGCCTACTTCATAATCAAGTGTCAGATATCTCATGTAATTTATTGAATATTGTACTGAAAGTGAAAATTGAATGGCTCTCTGGGGACAGACTGGTGGTGAGTATATGGATTGTTTACCCTCGTGATGGCGTGCCTGGCTGGGAGCTGGGGCTCACCGCCCCTGCCCAGCATCACAAGAGTATTGTACTGCATATTACTAGCTCAGGAGGAGATCAAAATTCAAAATGTGAAATACTGTTTCTCCTGAGCATATAAAAAATGTTAAGTTGAACCATTGTAAGTCGAGGACTGTCTGTATTTTTTTAAAGATCTTATTTATTTACCTGAGAGAGAGAGAGAGCAAGTGAGACAGCAGGAAGGGGGGAGGGGAGGCAGAAACAGACTCCTAGCTGAGCAGGGAGCCCGACGCGGGGCTCGATCCTGGGACTCCAGGATCATGACCTGAGCCGAAGGCAGACGCCCAACCGGCTGAGCCACCCAGGCGCCCCAAGGACTGTCTGCATTTTATACATCAGGAACAAAAAGATAGAAAATAAAAATTTAAAACTGTAAACCATTTATTATGGCATGAAAACTCAAACACCTGAGAATAAATATAACAAAAAAATTCTGAGACCTCAGTACCGAAACCCTCATAACATTATTGTGGTTCCTGGCTCAAGGTCAGACAAAGACACACGAGACAGAATAGAGTCGGGCCACAGACCCACATGCGTCTAGGAAGCTGCCCCAAACTGCAACAGGAAATGATGCTTATTGTATCAGTTTGTGTCCAATCAGGACACAGAAACCACACAGGGACTTCAAGAGGGAAGTTTAATTCTTTATAAATGATGAAGCTATGATACAAGAGAAAATATAAGATATAAGGGGACCCGAGGGCTGAGCAAGAGCACTCCAGGAGGAACGAACTTGGAAGAGGGATTCCATTCTTGGGCAGGGGTTCAGACTTCTTCAGAGAAGGCATGGTTGGAGCTCCTTGGATGCCAGAATTCTCTGGTTTGCCCCAGCCAGAGGTGGACCACTTGTTGGGTAAGCAGGAAACAACCCTTGGGTTACAGGGGAGCTGCAGCTGGAGGCCAAGCATATAAGTGTGCAGAGGGAGTGGGGATACTGGCCGAAGTGAGAGGTCGAGAGTGCGCAGTGTCTGTGTCCAAGGATGCCATGGTAAGGTGAGCACCAGGCCGGGCTGGTGTTGCCAAGTTGCTGACAGGGAGCACACATACGGGACATGTGGCTTAGGCAAACACCACCGGGTGTCCTGACACTCACGCTGCTGAGTGTGCAGCCATTGGAAACAGCAGGAGAGGCCCCTCCCCTCGCAGTGTCCCTCCAGCGCTCTCTACCAAGAAAGGGTAACATGGTGCTCACAACTGTTGAAGGAACTCTGTCAGAGAAGGCACTGAAAGGTGAAACTGGAGCTTAGAGGTAATAAATAAATTAATACCTGGCACAATTATTTTCAATAAATAATACTGGTGCAATTGGAAACACATATAGAAAATGTATCTTTTTCCCACTTCTGCACTATGTGCAAAATTAGTCCTACAGATAATGAATCTAAATGTTAAAGATAAAATAATTTCAGAAGAAAACATAGATTTTGGAAAGATTTCTAGATTTTAGAATGGTTGCTAGCTTTTTAGGATGTAATCTAGATTTTTGGAAGGAAACATAGGCCAATATCTTCAATATTTTTTTTTTAAGATTTTATTTATTTATTTGAGAGAGAACACACACAAGCAGGAGAGGCAGAGGGAGAAGCAGGACCCTGGGATCATGAGCTGAAGGCAGATGCTCAACCAACTGAGCCACCCAGGTGCCCCTCCAATATTTGGCAATAAACAAATGTTTCTTAAGTGGGACATGAAAACACTAACAATAAAGGCAAAAATTGGTAAATTGCACTGTACTAAGTCTTAAAATATCTGTTCTTCAAAAAAACACCATTGAACAAGTGAAAAGAACACTGAAAGAGAGGGAGAACATATTTGTAATAATATATCTGGCCAAAAATTCATATCCAGATTATGTGATGAGGGTCTAAAACTCAACCAGAGAAAGTAAGTTAACAGAAAATGGGCAAAAGACTTGAATTGGCACTTTACAAAAGAAAATATCTTAATGACCAAGAAAATCTAAAATCTTGTACAGTTTTAGTCACTAGGGAAGTGGACATTAAAACCACTATTGATGTACAATTATGCATGCACATATACTGGCAAAAATTAGAGTTATTTCTGAATTTATTTCTGGACTCTCAATTCTACTCCATTGATCTATGTGTCAGTCCTTAGAGTCTTGATTACTATAGATATGTACTAAGTTTTGAAATCAGGAGTGTGATTCCGCCAACCTTGTTCCTTTTCAAAATTGTTTTGCTATTTGGATCCTTTATATTTCCATGTGACTTTTAGGATCACCTTGTTGATTTCTGTAAAAAGTCAACTAAGATTTTGATAGATATTATACTGAATCTGTAGATCAGCTCCTTTATACAGCAATTGACATGTTAAATATATTGTTTTCCAGTCCATGGACACACAAAAACTTGTATACAAATGTTGATAGCAGCATTACTCATGATAGCCAAAATGTGAAATAAAACGTGTGCAGCCACAGAACAGCGTATTATTTGGCAATAAAAAGAAATAAAGTATTGATGCATTCTACAACATGGGAGAACTTTGAAAATGTTATGCTGTGTTAAAGAAGCTTGTCACAACAAAAGGCTCATTCTATTTACATGAAATGCCCAGAACAGATGAACCCACTGAGACCAAAAAAAAAAAAAAAAGTAGATCCTCAGGGGGGCACCTGGGTGGCTCAGTCAGTTAAGTGTCTGCCTTCGGCTCAGATCATGATCCCAGGGTCCTGGGATCGAGATCAGACCATGATCCCAGGGTTCTGGGATCGAGCCCTGCGTTGGGCTCTCAGTTTAGCAGGGAACCTGCCGCTCCCCCTGCTTGTGCTTTCTCTGTTAAATACATACATACATACATACATACATACATACATACATAAATGTAGATCCTCAGGGTGGGGGAATAGAAAGTGACAGCTAATGGTGACAGGATAAAGATGAGTTGTTCTAATCTTAGATTGTGGTGATGACTACACAGCCCTGTGAATGACCTGAGAAATTGAAACGTACACATTGAGAGAGTCCATTTTGCGGTACGTGAATGATATCTCAATAAAGCTGTTAGAAACAAACTGGGGTAATTTTAGACAACGAAAGAATCAATAGCAATGAAAATGAACTACCGCTGTACATAATCTGATGTGTGCGTGGACGAATTTAGCGAACATGGGATTTAAGTCAAAGAAATTAGATATAAATGGTGTGCAATCCATCTACACAAAATTCAAGAACCAGCAAAATTAAACCATAGCGTTAAAAGTTAAGATAGCGGTGATGGCAGGTGCCAATGGGGCTTCTGATGACAATGTTCTTGTTTTTCCGTAGGTTGATTATGTGGGTTTTCACTTTATAATGGTTCGTTGAGCCTTCCATTTATGTTTTGCCCATTTTTTCATATGTGGGTTACACTTTAGTGAAGATTTTTAAAAGAACATGATAAGCAAGTGTTCTTGAGAAAATGACCGGTTGTCCAGTAGATTCTGTCACTATGTCACATTCTCAGGAACATGATAAGAACATGAACAGCCACATCAAGGAAGAGCACCTTCTTCCCAAGCTGCTTGCTTTGAGAGCCTCTGGGTTTCCTGACAGACCAACCAATGTGTCCTGATTCCAAAGTCACATCTTCCAAGCAGCCTTCCTGTCTCTGGATAGACAGCCCTTCACTTGACAGCCGTCTGTAGGACACAGCTAACTGGTTACATTGGTGACAAAGTCTCCAACCCTCCTGCTTGTCCTAGGATGGGCTACAACAGAAAGTTCTCTCTGCTACCGAGACCCAAGCAGAGCTGGACAAAGTAAGTTTTCACCCATGGGCAGCCTTGAGGGATTTTTGAGAAAGAAAAGGCTGTGATAAGCCCAGATGTTTTCGAGTTGGCAAACGCCCCAAATTCTATTTTAGACCAGAGGAACCTGGTTAGGTTCCACTTACATTTTGCCAAAACCGCCTCTCATTTTAACTTGAGAAGGAATTTCATTGAGAAACTCAAGATATTATGGATCCCAGGGTCAGCCTGTTCTCGGGAGGGTTGCTTCTTCCATTTTGCTCCCAGGGATATGGTGCGGTCAGAACCCAGCAACACCAGGGGACCCACTGACATGAGCTACTCCAGGGACTCTCTAGGGCCTGGCACCTAGGAGATTCTCATGAAACTGTGTGCCAAGTGTCTCTAGAAGTGATGTCCTTCCAAGACAGTCATGTTGTAGTAAGTGCTCTGGTCTGCCAGACTTGTTTCAGGATCATTCTCTTTCTGGAAATAATTTGAGATCAATCTTAGGCCTGTTGCGATACTTGCTGTCCTCAGAGGCTTCTGGTGAGAGCATGATTGCTCACTGGGATTTAGTGTTAATTCTTCTACTTACCTGACACTTGAACTTGGACCTTTTCTGCCTTCTAGATTTTTCGAGGATGTGGGTTTTGTGAAGTTAAGGTTGTTCTTCATGTTGTTCTGGATTACTTTCTTGAAGATGTGTTGGGAGATTTGAATTTATACAGCTGCCATTGATAACAGAACTCTCTTGCTTTTAAGAAGAAAGAAAAGCCAAACCCTGGAGATAAGAGTCCATGGTCAAAAGTGACCCAGTTCGGTACGGCAGGGCTGGGCTTGAAAACCAAGCAGGACGTTCCCGTTTTATCCTGTAAAACTGGTAACATCAAAATAACCTGCATTCCTATACGTTTTTACTTGAAAATGAATTTTCAAGTTTATTTATTCTCAGTAATAGGTGAGTTCTATTTGAAGATCCTGCTTTCGGAAACTAGGCTAAAGAGGAAAATCTGGACAACCTCCAAGCTTCCTATGAAAACTTTCTTTGCAGCTTTCCTTGAAATAGCCATAGTTCCCCTGCACTTAAAGCACAATTTAATTAGCAAGAATTCAATTTATATGCAAAATTGCCAGAAATGATCCAATGCATCAACCTAGGCACACCTTTGTTCTTCTGATCTCCCTTCTCCTCTACCACTTATCTTTTCTTCTAGAAATAAACCACATACCACTATGGGATTGGCTTGGTCATCGGGTACAGTATTTGAATCAATTAGCACAAGAAGTGGCACTCTCAGATACTTCTGGAAATGAAAGTGAGGAGGGTCTTATTTTAGGGTCCTACTCTAGAATCAGGATAACTTGGATGAATATTGTTGAGAGCAGTTCCATCTCTAGTTCAAGTTGTGAGGCAGGAAAAAGGCCAGGCAGATTTCCCCTTCCTCCACCTTTTGTTCTAGCCAGGCCTTCAGTGGATTGGATGATGCCCATTCACATGAGGGACAGCAATCTACTTACATGTGAATCCATCCAGAAACATCCTCACAGACACACCCAGAAACAGCGTTTAATCTGGTGACCCCATGGCCAGTCAAGGTGACACATTAAATCAACCATTGCAAAGGGGCTGCCAGCAAACCTGCTTGATCTTGGCCCCAGAGGGAGATATTATCTGTATTATCCAGGACAGCCAAAAAAATCTATTTGATACAGAGACCCTATCTCCATCTTCCAAAATAGGTTTTTTTTTTTTTGCTGTTGTTGTTACAAATGTCCTTGAAAAGACAGTCTGGAACAAAAGTGATCCATGTTTTAAGATTTGCAGAAATGCAGAAGACCTGAGTATTGTCTTCCAGCAGCCATGGCCAGTCTAGAAGGCAAAATTATTAAGCATCTCAAGCCTTCCTTTACGTACTACTGAGGAAAGAACAGTACCCAGTCATTCCTTATAACCTGTGTTTCCGGGACCTGCTCATGATCTTGCCATGATACTTTCTGAGAACAGGCCCTTGGGAAACTCTCAGGGAAGGCAGAACCAAACTATGACCTGGGGACTCTGTTCAGCTCCTTTTCTCCAGAGAGCCTGTCCCTAACAGGGGCTATTCTGCTATTTGGTTTTCTAAAATTCAACAGCATATTAGGTGGGGATACATACTTAGGTAGAAGGAATACAAAATGAATGGCAAAGTCCAGAGAGCAGTTGCCTATTGGTGGGGAAGGAGGTGCAGGAATCTAGGAGCATGGGGGCTGTGGCTTCTAAGGAATCGGTAGTGTTCTATTCCTCAGCCTGTGATAGGTTCATGGGTATTCATTTTATTATTTGTTAAACGTACATATACCTTTTCTGGGTACTTCTATATATGGGATATATTCTACAGTTTAAAAATAAAGTAGGCAAGAATGAGTGAGTTGAGATTTGGAGTCAGAACACTCCAAGCTCCACTCCCTACTATCTTGGGCTTTGGTGAATTCCTCTTAATCCGTTGGAGCTCAGCTTTTTAAAAATAATAAATTGGGAGAATTGTAAATGCAGCAGAGTTGTCAAGTCTAAACAGAGGTTGGGATTTGGGCAAGGTAAATAATGACAGGGAAGATTGGCTCTTCCCCCTCCCAGCAATGGAACCTAGCTTAGGGTGACAAAATAGATAGACGGGTAAATGATGGGTATTTTTGATCCCCTATTCTATTAAATGGGCCATGACAATGACCTTATTACACCTATCTCTAAAAGAAAAAAAAAATCTGTAGCAATTTAATAAACCAAGTCAAATTATGGGCTTCGAGTCCGGGATGGACATCCAAGAACACAGTGGTCTATGTGGTCACTCGGATTAGAACCCTTAGGGGAAAATGTCCGGCTGGGGTTCACGGCGGGGGGGGGGGGGGTGGG
>NC_138377.1:110874560-110892756 GCF_054177405.1 Leptonychotes weddellii
TTCTATGTTAAAAATATAGTAATTATAGGGGCGCCTGGGTGGCTCAGTTGGTTAAGCGACTGCCTTCGGCTCAGGTCATGATCCTGGAGTCCCGGGATCGAGTCCCGCATCGGGCTCCCTGCTCGGCGGGCAGTCTGTTTCTCCCTCTGACCCTCCTCCCTCTCATGCTCTCTGTCTCTCATTCTCTCTCTCGCAAATATATAAAAAATCTTAAAAAAAAAAAATTAAAAAAAAAAAAACTCTTAAACATCATATATTTAGCAAACTTGGGATGTGAAACATTGACACAACGCCATTATCTAATGTATGATTTTATTTGAATTTTCTTTGTAGTCCCAATGATGTCTTCTATAGCTTTCTTTTCTTGCTCCAGAATCCAATCTTCAGTCCCACGTTGCATTTAGTTATTGTGTTCTTTAGTCTCCTCCAATCTGGGTCAGTTACTTAGTTTGTGTCTTTCCTGACCTTCACATTTCTTAAAAAAACACAAGTACAGTCTAGTTTTCTTTTGTAGGAGGTCTCTAAATTTGGTTTTGTCTGATATTTCTTCATGATTGGACATAGGTTATATATTTTTGGCCAGTGGCTTGTCCCGTTATCGGATGTCAACTTTTAATACTTGGTTCAGGCTGTGTTTCTAGATGAATCTGATATAGAGTTATGATCTTTCCATATGTAATTAGCAAAAATTTGTGGGATATTTTCGAGACTATGTAAGTATCCTGTTCTTCATCTGACTTTCACTCACTAGTTTCAGCATCTTTTGATTCTCCACAGACTCAGTTATTATGTGGGGGCTTCAAAATGGTGCTTTTCTGACTCCATTATTTCTTCTACTTTTTTGATCTGTGTTCTCCTGCAAGGAGAGCTTCCTCTTCTCCCCCATTTATTTATGTGTATCTGTGTGGACTTGTAGATTCTTATTTTACTCCATGGATACTCATTTATTTACTTAGTTCTTCTGATACACAAATCATCTCAGATATGGCCACCGTGAGTGTAATTTTTTTAAAATCAGACATGGATACTTGATTTTCTAAAGGCTTTTGCAGCACTGGGGAGACGGGCATCTATATGATTGTTCTTAGATGTATTAAGTAAGTAAGTAAGATGTATTATGTAAATGATGTCCTAATATTACACCAACCTTGAATTCCTGGTATAAGTCTCACTTGGCCATAGTGTATTATTTCCTTAACATTATATTGCTCTTTGCTAATGCTTTATTTAGGCTTTTTGCATCCATATTCGTACGTGACGTTGCTCTATAATTTGTGTGCATGTGCACATGCTATTCCTCAGTTTAGGTATTAAAGATACACTAGCTTTTAAGACTAGTTTTTAGACTCTGGAACAATTTATGAATCATTGAGGCCATCTGCTCTGTGAAGGTTTGGTGGAGTCCGCTGGGGAACCAGCTCAGTCCTGTGCTTTTCTGTGACTATAGTTCTTTCTAACTTTCCCTGTTTCTTCTGTAAAATAATTGGTTTAAGTTTTGTATTGCTAATGGGATTAATTTTGGTAAATTGCATTTCCCTAGCAAATTTCATCTAAGTTTTCAAATTTAAGTGCATAGGGGTTCCCCCTTACTTGACGTATTAAATAATTATTAGTTAATGTGGCTCCAGCTAGATTGTGAATTCTTAGGTCACAGGGCCTTGGTATATTAAAGATGTACTCTGGCTTAGGGAACGATGTGGAATGACCCTTTTGTGTCGATCTTTTTACTGTTCTTGAAAACCCATCTTATTTTTGGAGGCCCAACTTAGATGTTACCTATTCCAGGAAATCCACCCTGATTGCCTCACTTAGTTTTCTAGAGTCTAGAGGTGCTTTGTCTGCATTCTGAATATTACACTAGCCTCAGTCAGATGTTCGTCATCTTAGTGGTGTCTAAGGCCCTCTGGCTGGAAGGAAGACTCCTGTTACTTTCCTATTGCCACTGTAACAAATTAGCACTAACTTAGTGGCTTAAAACAACACAAATATATTATCTTACAGTTCTGGAAATCAGAAGTCTGAGATCCGTTTCACTGGGCTAACGTCAGGATGTTAGCAGACCTTCATTCCTTCTGGAGGCTCTAGGGGAGAATCCATTTCCTTGCCTCTTCCAGCTTCTAGAAGCTGCCTGTATTCCTTGGCTCCCAATCCCGTCCTTCATCTTCAAAGCCAGCAATGGGCAGTGGAGTCTTTCTCATGCTGCGTCCCTCCGATGATTCCCTTCTGTAGTCAAATCTCTCTGTCTCCCTTATATAATAACACATGTGATTACATCAGGCCCACTCAGATCATCCCGGATAATCTCCCCATCTCAGAATCCTTAACTTAATCCCATCTGCAAAGCCCCTTTTGCCATGTAAGTTAACATATTCACATGTCCTAGGGATCAGGCCGTGGACGTCTTTGGTGGGGGACCATTCTTCAGCCTACCGCATTCATAAATACATTTCCAAGGTTTCTATGAAACACTTCATAAATATGTTTCTCCCCTAAGTCTGAGCATTGCAATCCCTATTTAACAACTTTTTGTTCTCCTCTGCCAGTTGTCTTTTGAGCATATTCTCTGAGAGAACACAGGAGAGCCACTATAGGGCAAGCACGTTTAGTCCTCTTCTCGAATATTCCCATTACTTGATTGAGAAAGAAAATCTGAAATTCCAACGCTGAGAAAAAAAAGAAAGAAAGAAAGAAAAGGATACCAGGATATTTTTTTGTGCATGTGTGTCTGAATCCACTTTCCCACACGCGACTCCACCAAGCAGAGGACTCGGAAGAGGAGTGGTGTTGTCTTTTCCCCAGTTGTCTCTCCCTTACCCCTTATGCAACACGCACCCGCCCCACTTTAGTAACTCAAAGCAGAGAAGGCCTCCAGCTTCAATAGGAAAATCTGCCTCGAGCTGCAGACGGATCAAGAATGCATAGTTTATTATTTAAAGTGCATGCCGGCCGGGGCTGTCCAGGTGGCTCAAGGAAGCTCCTGGCAGCCGGTCCAACCCTGAGGCTAGAGGAGGGACTGTGTTCCCCAGAAGGCGCGGCCCAGGGCCTGCCTGCGAGGTGCTGACTTGGTGTTCCAGGGCCGGTGGGGGTGGAGATCTGGGCCCTGCCAACTCCCGCAGAAGTGTCTGATTTTTGAATCAGCAGCGTTCATGTTCCCTCCAAGGGAGAGAGCGGGAGAGAACGTGTGACTGAGCGAAGGAGCACGCCCGCCCGGCTTCCCTCCCAGCAGGCAGACTGGGGCCAGGAAGTCCGACACAGAGAAAGAGAAGGGAGTGACTGTTGGGTCTTTTTAAGAAATGACTTTAGGGTTGCATTCCCCCCCACCCCCCAACCCGCGGAAAGATCTAGCCTTTACAGTACACGAATTTCTCATGGAAAAGCCCAGCAAAAAAAAAAAAAAGTCTCATCAGGACATCTGCTGCCCAGTTTCCTTGGGTGTTTTCCAGCCACAAATGCAGCGGGTTCATTTTGCACAGCCTCCTTTCAAAGCAACGGGCAATTTCTTGTGCACGAACAGACAGGGAGTTTGCTTGCTGAGATGGGTGCGCCTTCAGGCTGAAGGAGCTTGTACCTTTCTCAATCCATTAGCAAGTCATAGATCAACCTCCCTGTCACTGCGTTTGGACAGAGCCGGACAGTGAACCATGGGGGAAAAGCCCAATAAAGCCGGGAGTGTTCCCGCCCAGTTGAGCAGAAAATAGCAGGCATCACTGGTGGTCAGCTCTGGTGGTGGCGTGGATGCGACCTGGGACCGGCTGCAAAGGGCAAAGCCCCCAGCAGGGGATGCAGAGAGACCCTGCCCACATCTGCCATGGGTGTTGATGCCAGACCCCCAGCCCAGGGGTGCTCAGGGCTTGGGTAAGGGGAAAGAGGCTTTTCTTCTCTCCAAGGAGACAGCCATTATATAGAGACGGAGCTTATAGGCCCCACTCCCATGGGTCCCCTGGGGAGCCCATACTTGGCCTTCTGGGTCCTCGCAAAGAGAATGAGCTTTCTTTATGTCAACATTTAAGGAAAGACAGCTTTCTCCCAGAAAATAAACTGTTACCCGTCACTGCCAAGGCCGGCTGCTACTTTTCTGACTCTGCTTTCGGGTGAGTTTTGATTTCCCTTGACTGTCTCCAACCTCCTGACCTTGACACAGTGCCTTTTCCTTGTGTGGAGCTGACAGTCAGTCGATAGTGGGGAGAGCTGAGCATTTGTGTTTCATGCCTGCTCTGTCCCAGAGGGTACCGTCTGAGTCATATTTGGACTGTTAGTCCCCTTTCTGTGAAGCACTTAATCATTTTGTGGGTGTTGAGTATGCAGAGCAGCATCGAGGCTGAGGCCCTCAATTAATTTCTGTCAGGGGCCTTGTTGGCTTGTCTCTGAGTTTGAAAAACTGTCTCCTTCAGTATAAATACACATTTTCCAGCGGCGAGTGATGTCTTGGCTGTTCCGGTGATGGGAGCATCTGTGTTTCAGACCCTCAAGGGAAAGGCTGTTCCTTGCCAGCAGGTTATCTGCCCCAGATCCCCCTGTTTCCCCACCCTGTCGCCCTTCCCTGGGCCTGGCCCTGGCCCTGGTAGGGTCTTCGGGTCTTGGTCCATCCCATAGGAAGGTGGAGATTTTTCACTTGATTGTCTGCAGACTGTGAGGAATATAGTACAGTCATTTTCCAGTTTTATATAGCACAGACCTGACGAAGCATTTAGGAAGTCCATTTGAGAGCCCCTCTGAGGATGCCCCCCCCCCCAACATTTCCTCTTCCTCTGTGTTCACGTCATCCCGTGAGGACCAGGCCCTCACAGGATACCATGGTGGGTGGTGGGGAACGTGGAGAAAGAGCTCAAAGGACGGGCTAAGCCACATGGAATCCGGTTACCCAACCCCAGGCGGGCCGGGCAGGGGCACCGACAGGATGGGAAAGGGGATTTGGGAAGGCTCACCGTGGGTTGAGGCTTGAGTTGGCCCTTGAACACGGCAGGACTGAAGGGGATGTGCTAAGCAGATGATGCCAGAGAAGGCGAACCATCCCTGTCGTCCGTCTCTTTGTACACCGCAGGTGTGCCTGGGACGTTGTAGGGCCTGGGAATCTCACCCTGAGAGCGGGATTCAGTCTGGGAATATAGAGGGGGCTCTGGGTCAGCCCGGGTGGTAAGTGCCGAGCCTGGGGTCAGGCAGGCCTGAATTCGACGCCTGGCTCAAAATGCGTACATACTATGTGACCTTGAGCAGGTGCATCTCCCCCAGACCTCCTCTGTCCTGGAGGCTCCATCTCCAGCTGACCCCTGGAGAGATCCCTGGCGGAGGGCAGCCATGGGGCAGCAGTGTCAGGATGGAAGTTCTGTTGGCATGAAGCTTCCAGCCATGGTAGAAAATGGGCATCATGGGATTAAAAACATCATTTCCTTTGGGACACCTGTCTCATAAAAAAAATCACATACCCCAGCAAAGTGCCCTGCTGGCAGCAGGGGCCAGATGCTTGCTAGATTTGGGGACACAGTGACTTGGGAAGAATCAAGAGCAGGGACTGATGGTCCTGAATCCAGTGGCTTCCTTGCCTCATCTGACCAGCTCGTTCAGCACCTAAGGTGTATGTCCAGGTAAATGAGACTTGTCCCTGTGTCCCCGGGGGTAGATCTCCCTGCTGCCTGGTCTGGCTCCCACAGGGATCCCGCACCAGATCATCCGGTGAAGAGAACAAGCTGGGAGGGGAAGCCAGAGCAAAGTTGGATAGTTAAGCCGGGATTCTGTTTTTATTTCCCATGACTTTTTTTTTTTTTTTTCATGATTCCAATGCTGACAATTCAGATTTCTGGAAGGTATTCCAGTTTCAACTGTATAAAGAACAGTTACTTGGAGTTCTAATGCACCAGTAACTACCTAAAAAGGGAAAGCATTTAGCAATAGCAAAAAAAAAGAAGGAAGCTGTTCAAATTGCAATAAGAATATAAATCTGAATTAATTAGTACCAGCGTGAGCAACAGGGCGCTCTCCTCAGGACGCCTGAGACTTTGACCAGCACGTGAACAATGGTGTTCGGCCACTTGCTTTGTCTTTGGAGGTTCTGAAATTCACAACGGTCCTCTTCTGGGTTTTTCTCCCTTCCAGTTGTCTGTGACGAGCAGCCTCTTGCAGCCTGTGTTCCAGACAGCTGAACATCATTTCTGGCTGCCAGATAAAATAAAATGTTGTATAATAACTTTTTGACAGGGCTCTACTATGAAGCATTTTGTGGTGTGTATGTGTGTGGGTGTGACTTGTCTGCACATGTGGGGGGAAAAAAAGTAGAGCTTGTTCTCCTCGGGGTGTAATGTTTTCAGTAATAGATGTCACTGAAAAGTTGTTTTAAAAGGCGAGATTTTTACAAAGGAAACCAACCTTTTAAATTAAGTACACGAGCTGACCATTTTGAGGAAATCTGGAGGGAATCCTTCTGCAGAGGGGGGAAGTTTCTGGCAGGAGATGTACCACATTCTCAGCATGTACTTGTTGGTTACTTCTGTATTTTTCATAAAATAGCGTAATTGTTTGTCTAGATCAGATCTGTCCTAATTGGGCTGTCTTCGTGGAAGCTCTTAACCTGTGGGCAAGACGGGTTCGCAGGTGTGGCTTATCAAGTGTGTGCGGCCAGGTGCCACGTTTAACCCCTCACCCGAAGGCAGCCCCACATGCAGAGGGTCTATGGGGGCTCACGCTGTGTTCTGTTCCGCGGGCACACAGGGGACACCAGCCACATGCCCGGCATCATGTCATTCACGTTACATCTGTTATCTCATTTTATCCTTCCTTGAGTGCTGGGTTCTTTCTGCCTCGGTCAAACTACGTGGTCCCCAGGCCTTTGCCCAGGGGTCGGTAAAGTGCTGTCCCCTTTTTAGCCTTTCTCCCCATTCTCCCAAGGGCAGTGGAGGAAAGAAGTCATGTTCAAGCTGGGGGCTATGGCTACGTGAGAGACCATTCCAAGAGCAGTGCTTTGGGCCTGTGTTCTTGTGGAATACCCAGGTCCCTGAGTCCTGGTTGGCTTGGGTAATGTGGATAGGTGCTTTGGGCTTCAGAAGTGTAGCGGGGCATAGAAGTTTCTCCCTAGCTCGACCTGGGAGAAACCCAACAAATTACTGCATTTACCTCTGCATCAGTCCCTACTGCTATATAACAAATTACCCAGAAGCTTGAAACTGCCTTCTTAATATACTTACAGATTCCTTGGATCAGGAGTTCAGACAAGGCATAGAGAAGATAGCTTGTTTCTGCTCCACAATGGCTGAGCCTCTAGCCTGGGGAAGGTTTGAAGGCGGGGGTGGGGGGTGGGGTGGGGAGGGGATTGGGGGGGATGGGCCAGAGTGATTAGGAAACCCCTTCACTCACATCTGGCACTGAGAGTGAATCACTTGAAGGTAGAACCATCAACCAGAGCATCTACAGGTGGCGTCTGCTTGAGACTTGGCCTCCTCACATAATGGTGGGAGTTATGCTTCTGATGTGGCCCCTCAGGGCTCCACGTGCAAGAGTTCCAGCAAACCCGGGCCGGTGCTGGCCAGCCTTTAGGCTCCACCTCCGATGCCTCAGAGCGTTGCTTCCACTGTACTCTGTCGGTTGAAGCAGTCACAGTGCACCCAGATTCGAGGTGGGTGGTGACAGACCCCACCTCTCAATGTGGAACAATTTGGAGGCCTTATTCCAAACCACCTCTACAAACCTGATGAGGGTCCCATTCCGTTGTGCAGGGGTCACAGACAACATGAGGAGAGGCGTGTTCTCTTCCCACTTCCAAAGGGAGCAGAGACCATGTCAGGTGTCCCTCTCTTCAACCCTGACTTCTTTAGAAACTGTTGGGCCATTGCCTCTGGGTGGCAATACTGAAGCAGGGCTTTGTATCAGGAGTGTACTCTAGCCCCACTGAGTATACTTAATTCATCAGTTAACTGATTATAGCTTCAAGGAAATCAAATGAATGTACGCTAAACTGGACATGACTGAAATGTACAACTGATAAGTTTTGATGCATGAATACCCCAGTGAAGTCACCCCCACCACAATCAAGGTAATGACTATTTCCATCACCCCCAACTTTCCTTGTGCCCCCTGTAGCCTCTCCCCTGTCCCTCCCAGCATTTCCCCTCCTCAGGAACCACCGATCTGCTTTCTGCCACTAGATCGGTGTCCCCTGTTGAGAATTTTGTGTATATGGAATCATAGCATACAGTGTATATTCTTAATGTCTTCTTTCACTCATCAGTTATTTTGAGATTCATCCATGTTCTTGTGTGTTCCTATAGGTTATTTCTTATTACCCCTGAGTAGTATGCCATTGCGTGGATAATCCAGGTTATCCATTCACCTATTGATTGACTTTTGGGTTGTTTCCAGTTTTTGGCTGTACTATAGAGCTACTATGAATAGGTTTGCAGGTGTTTTTATGGACCATTTTCTTTTAATTCTTGGATCAATATATAGTTTTGAGATGGCTGGATCATAAAGTATGTATGTATTTACCTTTAAAAAATTTATTTTATTTTTTTTTATTTTTTTATTTTTTAAAGATTTTTATTTATTTATTTGACAGAGAGAGAGCGAGAGCAGGAACACAAGCAGGGGGAGTGGGAGAGGGAGAAGCAGGCTTCCTGCCGAGCAGGGAGCCCGATGTGGGACTCGATCCCAGGACCCTGGGATCATGACCTGAGCCAAAGGCAGACGCTTAACGACTGAGCCACCCAGGCGCCGCTAAAAAAATTTTTTTAAAAGATTTTATTTATTTGAGAGAGAGCATGAGCAGGGGGAGGGGCAGAGGGAGAGGGACTAGTAGACTCCCTGCTGAGTAGGGCGCTCAACGTGGGGCTTGATCCCAGGTCCCTGGGCTCATGACCTGAGCCAAAGGCAGATGCTTAAACAACCGAGCCACCCAGGTGCCCCTGTATTTACGTGTTTAAGAATAACTATATTGTAACTATTACAAAGTGTGTTTTTTTTTTTCCTCCTTCCTTCCTTCCTTCCTTCCTTCTCTGGGTCCCTTGAATTTCCATGTGAATTTTAGGATCAGCTTCTTCAATTTCAGTAAAGAAGCCAGGTGGCATTTTGATAGGAATTGCTTGGAATCTGTAGATCAGTTTGGGGAATATTGCCATCTTCATAGTAGTAAGTCTTCTAATCCATGAACATGGGATAGCTTTCCATTTATATAGGTCTTCTTTAATTTCTTTCAGCAGTGTTTCATAGTTTTCAGAGTGTAAGATTTTCACCTCTGTTCCTAAACATTTTATTCTTTCTGATGCTGTTGTAAATGGAATTGTTTCTTCTTTGCTACTTAATAGAAAATAATTTATTATATACTGATCTTGCATCTTTGATCTTTTATTAATTCAGTATTAATTCAACTCATTTATTCAGATAGTTTGAGTGGATTCCTTAGATGTTTCCATGCCATCCATGAATAGAGCAGCTTTACTTCCTCCTTTTTAATTTGGATGTCTTTTATTTTTCTTGTCTGATTGCCCTGGTTAGAGTCTTCAACATAATCTTGAATAGAAATGTCAAGAAAGAACATCCTTTTCTTGTTCCTGATCTTAGGGGGAAAGCATTTAGTCTTTCACCACTGAGGATGATGTCAGCTGTGAGTTTTTGTAGATACTCTTTTTCAGGTTGAGGACATTTCCTTTATTCCTAGTTTGTGGAGTCTTTTTATTGTGGTTGATGCTGTCGTTTATCATGAAGGGGTGTTCAATTTTGTCAAATGTTTTTTCTACTTCTATTGAGGGGATTATGTGGTTTTATAGCTATTACATTGTATTACTTTTTCACATTTGGATGTTAAATAAATTTTGCATTCCTGGGAATAAATAAAATCCCAATTTGTCAGGACATATGTTCCTTTTTATATATTGCTGGATTCAGTTTATTAGTGTTTTGTTGAGAATATTTGCACTTATCTTCATAAGAGATGTTGGTCTGTAGTGGTCTTTCCTTGTTATGTCTTTATCTCATTTTGGTATCAGGGTAATATTGCCTCATACAATGCACTGGGGAGTGTTCCCCTCTTTTCTATTTTTTGGTAGAATTTGTGAAGAATTGGTATCAACTTCTATTTCAGTGTTTGGCAGAATTCACCAGTAAGCCATCTTTGCCTGGCTTTTCTTTGTGGGTAGTATTAAAATTACAAATTCACTTTCTTTACTTATAATAGGTCTATTCAGATTGTGTATTTCTTCCTGAGTCAATTTTTGTAGGTTTTTTTTCCTTCTAGGAATTTGTCCATTTCCTCTACATTATTTAATTTGTTGGCATAAAGTTGTTCATGGTATTCCTTTATAATCTTCTGTATTTCTATAAGTAATAATGTGCCCTCTTTCATACACGATGTAATGATTTGGATCTTCCTCCCATCCCCTTGGCCAATGTGGCTTAAGTTTGTCAATTTTTTAAAAAATTTATTTATTTGAGAGAGAGAGAGAGAGCATGCTCATGCATGGGGGGAGGGGCAGAGGGAGAGGAGAGAGAATCCCAAGCAGACTCCACACCAAGCGTAGAACCTGACTCGGGGCTCGATCCCACAATCCTGAGATCATGACCCAAGCTGAAATCAAGAGTTGGATGCTCAACTCACTGAGCCACCCAGGCTCCCCTAAAGTTTGTCAATTTTGTTGATCTTTTCAAGGAACCAACTTTTGGTTTAGTTGATTTTTCTCTATTGTTTTTCTGTTCTTTTTTTCATTAATTTTTTTCTCTAATTTTTGTTATTTCTTCCCTTCTGTTTCCTTTGGATTTTATGTGCTCTTCTAGTGTCTTAAGGTAAAGTTATTAATGTGAAGTTTCGAGGTTATTGTTGAATTGTCTATTTATCCCTTTAATTCTTTTTGTTTTTGCTTCATATATTGAGCAGCTCTGTTGGTACACATATGTTTATAATTGTTTTGTCTTCTGGATAAATTAACAGTTTATCATTATAAAATGTCCTTATTTATCTCTAGTAACATTTTATGTTTAAATGTCTAATTTGCCTGATACTGCTATAGCCCCTCCTGCTTTCTTGTGCTCTTTGCGTGTTATATTGTTTCCATTCTTTTACTGTTAACCTATTTGTATCATTTAGTGTAAAGTATGTCTTTCCCTTACTGCATTTAGTTGGATTTTTGAAATCTGTTCTAATGTTAGTGTTGATGTAGTTGGATTTATGCCTGCCATTTTAATTTTTGTTTTCTATGTGTTGTCCTTTTGTTCCTCTATTTCTCTTTTTTACTTTATTTTTTTATTATTTTCTAGCATAGCATTTTAATTCCTTTAATTATTTCACTATGCATTTTTTTGTTAATTTTGTAGTGGTTGCTATAGAAATTACCATGTACGTTTTATCAGAAGTTGTTTCAGATTTGCTAGCTTAATTCTAGTGAGATATAGAAGTGTTTCTCCTATATAACTCTATTCTCTTCTACCCTTTTAGTGCCATTTATATGTATAAATATTATAATATATATATCATGGTATATATTATATATTTATATACTGCATATATGTCACAAACCCAATAATGCATTGTCTTTACTTTGTATAATTTTTTTTTAAAGATTTTATTTATTTATTTGAGAGAGAGAATGAGATAGAGAGAGCATGAGAGGGGGGAGGGTCAGAGGGAGAAGCAGACTCCCTGCTGAGCAGGGAGCCCGATGCGGGACTCGATCCCGGGACTCCAGGATCATGACCTGAGCCGAAGGCAGTCGCTTAACCAACTGAGCCACCCAGGCGCCCTACTTTGTATAATTTAATGTATCTAATTCTTTATATAATTTTGTGTTAAAGGAGCTGAGAAAAGAAAGTTGATTAAGTCTATATAGACAGTTTGTTATGTCAACCTTCTTATTCTCCATTCTGATTCTCTTCATTTGTTTCTGTGGATTTGAATTACCATCTGGTATCATTTCATTACCCCAAGACAACTTTACTCTCACTCTTTTGTGCTATGATTGTCAAACATGTTATATTTCTTTATGTGAAAGGCCTGGCAATATAACTATACAAATAATGTTTTATACAACGTCTTTTTAAGTGGATTAAGAGAAGAAGGGGAAGAGGAACGCCTGGGTGGTGCAGTCGGTTAAGCATCTGCCTTCGGCTCAGGTCACGATCCCAGAGTCCTGGGATCGAGTCCTGCATCAGGCTCCTTGCTCAGTGGGGAGCCTGCTTCTCCCTCTCCCTCTGCTCCTCCCCCCTGCTTGTGCCCGCTCTCTTTCCTCTCTCTCTGACAAATAAATAAAATCTTTAAAAAAAGAGAGAGAAGAAGGGGAAAAATATGTAGTTATATGTCTCTTATAATTACACCTTTACTCTTTTCTGAATGTCTCAATTTGAATTATCACCTGGAGCCACTTGTTTTCAGTCTGAAGAACTTTCTTTAGTATTTGTTGTAAGGCAAGTCTGCTAGGAACAAGTTCTCTGTTAATGTTTACTAGAGAATGTATTTTGCTTTTATTTTTGAAGGGTAGTTTTGCTGAATATATGATTATTGGTTGGCAGTTTATTTCAGGATTTTTGAACGTGTCATCCCACTGTCTTTGGCCTTTATTGATTCTGATGAGAAGTCAGCTGTTAATTTTATTGAGATCTCCTTATACATGACCAGGCATTTTTCTGTTGCTGCTTTCAAGATTTTATCTTTTTTTTTTTTTTTTTTGGCTTTTATCATTTTTACTATGATATGTCTGGATGTGGATCTCTATTTTTATTCTACTTGGAGTTTGTTGGGCTTCGTGGATGTGTAGATTCATGGTTTTCATCATACTTAGGGATTTTTCAACTATTATTACTTCAAATGTATTTTTTTATTCCTTTCACTCTCTCCTTTTGGTATTCCCATTATATGTATGTTGGTGTGTTTAATGTTATCCCATATTCTCTTGAGACTCTGTTCACATTTTCCCTATTCTTCAGATTATATAATCTCTATATATCCTTAAATTTGCTGATTCTTCTTCCAGTTTAAATCTCTTTTTTAGCCCTTATAGTGAAATTGTCATTTTGGTTATTGTACTTTTCAAATCCAGAATTTCAGTTTGGTTCTTTATCAAAAATAATTTCTGTGTCTTTTTTTTTTTTTTTTTAAGATTTTATTTATTTATTTGACAGAGAGAGAGAACAAGTAGGCAGAGGGAGAGGGAGAAGCAGGCTCCCCGCTGAGCAGGGAGCCTGATGCGGGGCTTGATCCCAGGACCCTGGGATCATGACCTGAGCCGAAGGCAGCGGCTTAACCAACTGAGCCACCCAGGTTCCCCTTCTGTGTCTTTATTGATAGTCTCTGTTTGATGAGACATTGTCATCATAGCTTTCTTTACTTTTTTAAGCATGGTTTCTTTTAGTTCTTTGAACATTTTTTTAAAGACTTATTTATTTTAGAGCGGCAGAGAGAGAGAGAGAGCTTGCAAGTGCGAGCAGGGGGAGAGGTGGAGGGAGAGGAAGAGAAGCAGACTCCCTACTGAGCACGGAGCTGGATGTGGGGCCTGAGCTCATGACCCTGAGATCATGACCTGAGCTGAAATGGAGAGTTGGACGCTCAACCGACTGAGCCACCAGGCACCCCTCTTTGAACATTTTTATTGTGTCTGCTTTGAAGTCTTTGCGTTTTATTTCTTTCATCTGGGCTCTCTCACAGTTTCTATTGCCTGCCTTTTTTCTTATGTATGGGTCACACTTTCCTGTTCTTTGTATGTCTCATATTTTTTTTTGTTGAAAACTGTACATTTTAGGTAGTAATTGTAGGAACCTGGATACTGATTCCCCTGTTCCTTTTTTCAGGGCTTGCTTTTTGTTGCTTGCTTATTTGTTAGTGACTCAGACTATTTTGGTGATGTCTTTTTTCCTGTGCAGAGTGAAGCCTTTAGTTTTGCTCCTCAGGAGGAGCAGGTCATATCATGTGTGCAGTCACTCTGAGCGGACAGGGGTTTAACCAGGGCTGTCTGACTTGCTCTTTCCCTGATCTTTCTGTTAAGCTCTCTGCCTCATTTGATATCACACCCAGCTGGTAGGCTTCATTAATTGCTGGCTGATTGCTCTATTATTTTCAACAGTGCCCTGGGACATATATTGCTCCAAGTTTGATCTAACTAAGTTCAGCTAGGGGTCATTTTTGTGGCAAGCCTTTGAGATTTGTTCTAAGCCCAGGAGGGCTGTCCTTACCTGTCTTTTTTTTCCCTCAGTTTTTCCTGATGAACTAGCTGGCCTATCATTTAGCTTATTGCTCTTAATTAAGAGGAGCTTTCAGCCTCCTATTTGCTTACCACTAACATCTCCATCGTTTCTGGAGAGTGCCCTTAGAGTTGAACTTTCCTACACTCTTTCAAATAGCACCAGTTTTTCTGCGGAAAGCATACTGCCTTTGTTCCTGGGGAAAATCTCAGAGCCACAACTCCGGGCAGTCAGCAGGGTTGGTAGTTTTTGGTCTTCTAGCTTGCCTTTCCTGGCATGGAATATATGCCTTCTGAGCAAGCTGATGTGAAGGTGATTGATGCCTCCAGTATTTTTCTGGGATAGAGCCTTCTTCTTCTGAGTGGTTCCCCGATCTTTTGGATGCACTCATTAGGAGATTAGACTCTTTGGTTGGACTTGGAGGGGATGAGAAATGCTGGTAGCCTGCCCCATCCTGGTGAAGTACCCTACCCCTTGATTGGCCAAGGAGAAGAAGAGCCCATCTTCTTGGTCTCGCTTGTCTGGAATGGAGCTTCCATCAAGCAGAGCTAAGATGGGAGGGAGTGAGTGGTGGCTCAGATGTCACAGATTCTTGTTCTTCCTACTGTGGTATAGTAGATGCTCTTGAATAAATGTTTCTTCATTTCTTGTGTGCCCTTAAGAAAATTTCCAGAGATCCTCAAACTTTTTTTTTTTATTGTTTTCCCCAGTGAGCTCCTCATACTCTTTTCTTAGAAGTGGGACACATGTAGCTATTTCTAGCAGCTCATGGACTGAGAGAGAAAAATGGCCAGGTTGGGAACCAATGCCGTCATAAAATTGGCTCTTCTAGTCAGGAACTCTATGTATCATAAATCTGAGGTTAGCTTGCCCATGGCAGTGTGCTAGTGAAGGTGATGACTTAATTTAGGCAGCATTGAAACGGATCTTCTAGAAGTACAGTCTATGACCTAATATTCCTTAAAGATTTCTCGAGAAATTTCTCGAGAGAGGCCCCCTGTTGGGCGTGACAGGAAGTGTGGGCTTTTTCTCCTATTGACCAGGATAACTGGCCTGGGGAAGAGGGCATTCCAGAAAGAAGACTCCTTGGTGCCATTCCCAGAGCTGGGAAGCAGGTTGGCCACGACAGTAGCAGCTGACCTGTGGATTTCCCTGGCCGGACTTTCATGTCGTCTTGGGCGACGCGCAGGCAGGGAACAGGTTGACCTGCAGCGGGACTGGTCACAAGCCGTGAGCTCAGGTGGCTGCTGTGCCCTGTCCAAGGCTTCTGCCGGGGACGTGCTGCCAGGCATGATTGCAGATGGAAGGCGGATCTGGAGCTAATCCCAGACCACTGTGCTGATTGATGACCCAGGGTGGTCACCCCAGGGCAGAGGCCTGCTGGAAATGGTCAGGCTTACATGGTGGCAGAATACAGCCCCGGAAGATTGCTTGCTGGGCTGGTGACGTTATGTTGGTCTGCTCTTAGAGGCTTCTGGAAGAGAAAACCAGTGTGGTTTCCAGGGATACAAGTAACTGGAATCACATCAGACAGAAGATGACTGTGTACTTCATAGAGGGAGGCATCCTTTTGCGAGAGGATGGCCCTAGGGCCACTTGGTGCCAGCCTGTCTTGTGCGGTGGATGGTTGGCTCAGATGTGTCAGGATCAGAGCAGAAGTGATATGAGCCTGACTCAGAAGGGTTGTGCAATAAATATGGATGAAAAGGACATGGAGGCAAGGGAGGGAGGCAGTGAAGAGGCTACCCTGTCTCTAAGAGATAGGGCCGAACAGTTTACCATTAAAAAAGAGCACATGTGTCTGCTCTGAATGTCCCGAGAAGGTACTGGGGCATCTCAGCTTCCAGCACATTGCCAGCATTTGGAAATGTCATGTGGCCGTGTTCTCTTCCAGGAATTGGACTTAGGACTTTTTGAGCCTCTTGTAAAGACTACGCCACAGAGCTTAGGACAGTCTGAATGAGTTTGTTATAATCTGCAGTGGCAGCAGATTAAAATAAATCCCCTCGGATATGATGACACATTCAGATTAGGAGGCTGTGGAAATGCTCTCTTATTAACCTCTGGCTGATGAGGGTATTACAAAGCATGCTTGCAGCATGACCTTGGCTTGAACACTGGAGCTCGTAAGCAGTCGTTCCCACGAAAACCCGTATGAAGATAGAAAAGAACAAAAACACCTTTAGAAAAATGAAGGAGGGCGCCTGGGTGGCTCAGTCGTTAAGCGTCTGCCTTCGGCTCGGGTCATGATCCCAGGGTCCTGGGATCGAGTCCCGCATCAGGCTCCCTGCTCGGCAGGAAGCCTGCTTCTCGCTCTCCCACTCCCCCTGCTTGTGTTCCTGCTCTCACTATCTCTCTCTCTGTCAAATAAATAAATAAAATCTTTAAAAAAAAAGAAAAATGAAGGAAATAGGCAATTTCTTGTTAAAATCAGTGAGGACCTTCCGTTGACTGTAAAGGATGGTGGGCCCGGATCGACAAAGGGCCACACCTTGCCCGTCTGAAGGAGGGCAAGAGAAAATATTTTCCCACTTCCACTTGTTTTTCTTTGGCTCCGACATTCAGAGGATTTGGGATACTTAGGAAACCAGTCAGCTGTCTTTCTCGTTTTGGCATTAGCTGGTGTTTTATAGCCATTCTCTGGCCAACTCCAGGACAGCCCTGCAGCACGAGGTGTGGTGCTGATACTTTGCATCTAGCTTTGCCCTGTGGACAGAAGGAGGCCTGTTGATCCAGGTTGAAGTGTCCTGTCAGTTCAGAACATGTAGTACCGCTGTCTGTGGGTATAGGCAGAGCTGGCCAGGCAGAAAGGATTTATTTCAGGGACCAGAGTAAATCTTAGAAAACTAGCGTTCCTGAATGGGATGCAGAAAGATAGGGCTGTTGAGAAGAAAAGTCATAAGGACCACAGAATTAGATGTAAAAATAATAGCCTGAACATAAAAGGGAGCTGGTGAGGTAATGAAAGCTTATAAAGCTAAAGTTTGCTATGGCAAAATTAAAACCCAGGAAGGAGGCAGTGCAGGGCAGAAATGACATCACCCGTTTGAAATAGTGATGCAGAGAATAAATGTGAGATGCTTCCTTGGGATGCGAAGGAAAGAAAGCAGTGAGAAAGAAAGGGATAGAAAAGCGTTGTAGAAAATGGAAACCCAATTTCAGTGTCTCTGGAGAAGGAATCCTGTGCCTCCCCTCCAAGTTAGAATGGGAGCACTGATCAAAGATTTATAATGAATGAAGACTTTCCGGAAGGTTAAAAAACAAAAACAAAAACAGCTTAGTTTACAGGATAAAAGTCTTTCTGTGTTCTAGTCAAAATTAATATACACAGACCCAGCATTATTTATCCTCGCAAAATTTGTGAATTACAGGAGTCACAATAAAGGTTATACTATCCTCAGGGAGACAAAATAGGTTACTCAATGGGGTGCCTGGGTAGCTTAGTCGGTTAAGCATCAGACTCTTGATGTAGGCTCAGGTCATGATCTCAAGGTCACGAGAAGTTCTTTATAGATCTTGGATATCAGCCCTTTGTAGTGTCATTTGCAAAAATCTTCTCCCATTCCATGGGTTGCCTCTTTGTTTTGTTGACTGTTTCCTTTGCTGTGCAGAAGCTTTTTATCTTGATGAAATCCCAAAAGTTCATTTTCGCTTTTGTTTCCCTTGCCTTTGGAGACGTGTCTTGAAAGAAGTTGCTGTGGCCGATGTCGAAGAGGTTACTGCCTATGTTCTGTAGGATTTTGATGGATTCCTGTCTCACACTGAGGTCTTTCATCCATTTTGAGTTTGTCTTTGTGTATGGTGTTAGAGAATGGTCGAGTTTCATTGTTCTGTATATAGCTGTCCAATTTTCCCAGCACCATTTATTGAAGAGACTGTCTTTTTTCCATTGCATATTTTTTCCTGCTTTGTCGAAGATTATTTGACCATAGAGTTGAGGGTCCATATCTGGGTTCTCTATTCTGTTCCATTGGTCTATATGTCTGTTTTTGTGCCAGTACCATGCTGTCTTGGTGATCACAGCTTTGTAATATAGCTTGAAATCGGGCAA
>NC_138377.1:110893256-110913248 GCF_054177405.1 Leptonychotes weddellii
CCCAGCACCATTTATTGAAGAGACTGTCTTTTTTCCATTGCATATTTTTTCCTGCTTTGTCGAAGATTATTTGACCATAGAGTTGAGGGTCCATATCTGGGTTCTCTATTCTGTTCCATTGGTCTATATGTCTGTTTTTGTGCCAGTACCATGCTGTCTTGGTGATCACAGCTTTGTAATATAGCTTGAAATCGGGCAACGTGATGCCCCCAGCTTTGTTTTTCTTTTTCAACATTTCCTTGGCGATTCGGGGTCTTTTCTGATTCCATACAAATTTTAGGATTGTTAGTTCCAGCACTTTGAAAAATGCAGTTGGTATTTTGATTGGGATGGCGTTGAAAGTACAGATTGCTCTGGGTAGCATAGACATTTTAACAATGTTTATTCTTCCGATCCATGAGCATGGAATGTTTTTCCATCTTTTTGTGTCCTCTTCAGTTTCTTTCGTGAGTGTTCTGTAGTTCCCAGAGTATAGATCCTTAACCTCTTTGGTTAGGTTTATTCTGAGGTATCTTAAGGTTTTTGGTGCTATTGTAAATGGAATCGATTCTCTAATTTCTCTTTCTACAGTTACATTGTTAGTGTAATAAGAAAGCAACTGATTTCTGTGCTTTGATTTTGTATCCTGCCACACTACTCATTTGCTCTTTCAGTTGCTTATTGTAACACTATTTGTTGAACAGCAACTATATGCTGAGCATTAGGTTATCAGTGATGAATAAACTGGCATAGTTACTGTTCTCATTGAGCTTCCTGTTTAGGGAAAAAGAGATTTATATATATATGTATGTATGTATGGATATAATATGGGGGGTTGGGGAGGGGCAGAGGAGAGGGAAAGGGAAAGAGAATTCCAAATCCATGCCTAGCACGGAGCCTGACATGGGGCTCAATCTCACGACCCTGGGATCGTGACCTGAGCTGAAACCAAGAGTTAGACGCCTAACCAACTGAGCCATCCAGGTGCCCCGGGAAGAGACTAATATTAAACACAGAACAATTAAATAATTACCAGCTTTGGTAAGTGGTCCAAAGAAAATAAAAATGTGCTGTAGTGACTTAGACTAAGGGGTCCAAGGAAAGCCTTGTTGAGGAAGTGGCATTTGAGTTGTACATAAAGTTAGTCACATGACGGTCAGTTAGCTGGAGTTAGAACATGTTCAGAGGCCAGAATGTGGGAAAGAGATGCAATGCTTCATGAAGGCCAGTGTGATAACGTGGGGGCCTCCTTAGCTTTTAGAGGAAGCCGTAGGACAACAGAGGAGGCTGTTCTAGTGAATTTGTAAGTTGGCCTAATAGAGTTTCCACCCCCTCCATGGCTTGGCTGGTTTGCTCACCCTGCTGGAGCCCAAGGCTACTTTGCATGTGGAAGTCCAAGAAATGGCTGACCTGGGCGCAAGGGAACAGCTCACCTCTTGGTGACCTGCTAGGTGCATTGGAAGGTGGGGAGGAGGAGCCCCATTAGTAAGAGTCACCCTGGTGCCCGGAGAACCATGGCCATGCTCAGGCGAATGTGCAGGAAGGGCAGGTGCTTTTGCCCTGGAATGGCCTGGACATTTGGGAAGGGGGCTCTTTGCTTGGGAAAAAAGCACAGTCTGGTGGCTGGTGCTAGGCCAGAAAAGGAGCACTTGGACTTGTTTTCCCACCTCTAGGCCTGTACGTTGGGTATTTTGAGCCCTTTCTCTCTGTGTTAGGAGCCATCTGGGGCTTCTGTGAAACTTAAGAGGTCCGTAGAGGAGTGAATGATGTCTCACTGCAAACTGCTCTGGAAATATGTGGGAATTTAATACATTTGGAAGAACTGACATCCAAGAGCCCTACAAAGGCCAAGGAGATTTTTTTTCTTCTAAGCCTCTAAAAAGAGGGCAAAAGCATTGTTTGATCCTTTGCTCATTGTTCATTCACTTCATTCTCTCATTCATGTATACGTTCCAAAAACAGCAGCTGAAGACTGACTCTGTTCCAGGTGCCCTCGTCAGGATAGAGAGACAGAGGTGGGCAGCCTCCACCCTCAAAGGCCAGAAGCTTGGGGCGATGTCCAGCCGATCACTCTAGGGTGTGCTGAGTGCTACAGGGGTATTGGGGGAGGGGTAGAAGGATGGCGCCTTTAGCTTTATTTTAGTTTTGCGTTTGAGTTCCAAATCCACAGAGTGGCCTGCCCTCCTTGCAAAGATGGAGGAATTTCTGAGCTATCTAAAGTTTCTTATACTTCCTTGTCAAAGATGAAAGACCATCTGTCAAAAGAAACAATACCCAGGATTCTGAAGAGGGGGACTCCAGGTGCAGAAGACAAGTCGATTTCTTTTCAGGCTTTTGTTTGCCCTGTCTTGCTCTGTTTGAAACATGAGCACGTTAATTAATTTCTTCCCCCAAGCTGTGTGTTTGGGGAATGTTCTTTTTTTTTTTTCTTTTCTCTTCCATCAATTTAGAAGATAAAGCTGTCAGACTCCAGTAGGCCTGTGTATACACTTTCATCAAGACTTAAAGCACGTGATCATGCCAAGCACTTGCATGAAATGATTTTTCACATTTGCCAAATGCATCTTGATGGACCCCTGCAAGGATCATGTGCCTTTTCAGGAACTGCCCCACCATCCTGACCATAGGGTTATACACACACCAGCTCATGCAAAGGTGATGTGCCCAGTGCACACTTCCTAAGGCAGGAAAGAAGATGGGTATCTGTTTGTTATGGGCTGAATTGTCTCCCTGCCCTGCATATGGTGACATCCTAATCTCCCGCACACAAATACATGACTGTATTTGGAAAGAGGGTCTTTAAAGAAGAGATTAAGTTAGAATGAGGTCATTAGTGTGGGCCCTAATCCAATATGATTGGTGTCCTTGTAACAAGAGGAAATCGGGACACAGATGGGTACGGGGGTAGGTTTTGGTTGGTGGGGGGGAGACCTGAGAAGACACAGGGACAGATGGCCAACTGCAAACCAAGGAGAGAAACCTCCAGAGAAATCCACCCTGCTGACACCTCTGTCTTAGACCCCCAACTTTCAGAAGGGTGAAGAAATCGATGTCTGTTGTTTGCGCCACCCAGTCTGTGGTACTTGGTAAGGGCAACCCTAGCAGATGAATACAGTATATTTTACACGTACACTGAATGCTTGGTAGGGGTTGAGACAAGGTTTCCGGTGGATATAAAGTGAATGAGAAATGGCAGCATTCTGCCTTACCCTCAGGGTACCCTGTGTCGGCCAGTCTAATGCATTCTTCTTGGAATAGACCCAGCATCTCTTCCTAGATGATGCTAACCAGTATATTCCCTTTTCCCTGCTGCTTTTCTCATGGTGATGCAGCTGTGTCCTTTCCTGATTCAGTGAATACGCTTTTCCTCCCCTTCTTCCAATCCAGAGCGAGGTTTCCCTAAGAGTTCTGTGCTATTTCCTGGATGGTTCTTTCATTCTCGGGGTGTTTACAGGACTGTTAAGTTTTATGTACGTCTCTCTCTCCCTTGAGGGGGGCACCCAGCACAGGGCCAGCTACAGATCTGGGGCTGGGCTAGTGCCTGTTGAATGGGGGTTGTCTTTTCTCAGTTGGTGGAAGGTGGGCATATTAGAAGCCTTGTTCTTCCTGGTTGGGAGTCTGTGGACTCCCGTTCGTGGACACGATGAGAGGGAAAGAGGGGTAGAAATGTGCAAGTTTTTGCCATCTCAGGGAAATGGTCCCTCTGTGCTAGGAAATTACAGTGGTGTCCCTGTTTCTCTGCTCCCCAACCTCTCCAACATCTGCCCCATTTTCCTCACCTCTCCTTCACCTCTCCTTCACCCCTCCCTGGTCTGGCTTCAGCTCCCCTTCCCCCATCTTCCCCCAGTGGAGCTCTCACCAAGACCCCCTTTTGTTGGATCCAGTTCCCCTTGACCTGGTTCTCTCCTTTGTCTGGGATGCTGAGCAGCCCTCCCTCCTGAGACTTCATTTTCTTGGCTCCCGTGACTCCATGCTCTGCTCTCCCTGCATCTCATGTGCTCCCCACCCCCTACTTTTGCCCCCTGCTGTGTTGTTGGTCCCCTCTCTTCCAGCCAGTCCTACAGTTTCGAGGTCCCTGAGGGATTGGTCTGGGACCACTGATGCCTAAGTGCTGCTCTCTGCTCTCCCCTTGCTGTTAAACTCCAAGTTTGCACATCCAACAGCCAACTTGACCTCTCCACTCAGGTGCTTCAAGAACACCTGAAACTCAACTAGCCTAAAACCCACAGTGCTTTTTTAATTTTTTTTTTTTTTAAACACCTGGCCCTGAACCAGTGGTCCCTAACTCCATGATTAGCACAACCATTCAAAGCAGGAATGATCTTTGGTGGCCCTTCTTTCTTATTCACGCAAATATCCCCAGTAGTGTTGGCGTCACCGTCTAAGTCAGTCTCCTGAATGTGTTTGGTTCTTTTTTTCCCGGCAGTTTGCCCACGGCGTCCAGGTGTGTGGACTGTTTACCTGAGCTCCTGTCCTGGTCATTCACCTTCCATGGTGGCCCCTGGAATCTGTTCTACCCACAGCAGCCAGGGTGATGCATTCAGCGCTTCCCACTGCTCCTGGGGTGAAGAAGAAAACCCCAAACATGTGCCACGTGACCCTGCATCCTTGCCCCTGCCTATTGCTCTAGCCTCTGCCAATCACACTCTTTTTGTCTCGGCACCCCGCAGTTTCTAGAACATGCCATGCTTCCTTCTGTCCCCAGGGCCTGTGCACATGCTGCTCCCACTGCCTAGCCTGCTCCCAGCTTCTCTCTCCCCACCCCCAGTTAACTCCTGTCCTTCTGATCTTGTCCTACGTGTCACTTCCCCATGGAATTTAGTCTAAATTGAACCCCCTCCTTTATATTCTGTCATAGCGTGAGCTGTTCTTTCTTACAAGCATGTGTTACCTTTATAAGTTTTTATATAGTTGTGCATTTGGTTTACATCTGTTCCTTCTAGAGGAGGGTCACCTACACGGTGGCAGGGCTTAGCACCCAGTAGGTTTCCAATAAGCATCTATTGGCAGAATAAATACCTTTTGACCTCAACCGTAGGCAGCGGTGCTTTCCTGCTGGGTACCTACATGACTCTGACCATGGGCAGAAAGGTCCAGTGGGGCTAGCGCATGTTTCCTGCCCCTGGCCCTGCTGTGTCCCAGGGCCAGGATGTGGATCATACCTCCTGCCTGGTGGAGGGACTGATTTCGGATCCCAAGGTTGATCAGTTCTTCATTTGGGATCTTCACCATGAAAAGGTAAAATATAATAACCCCCCAAAACCAAAAAAACCACAACTCTTATTTTCCACCTTTCTTTGTAAGGAATTTACATGAAAAAAAAAAAAGTGCCTTTTATGAAATGACTTGGCCTTGGGGGAAGTTATTTAAAGAATTCATACTTGGAGAGTAAAAGTTATTTTTTTCCTATTTGAAAAAAAAAAAAAAGACAGAGAAGGCCATTATTTTTCAAGGATGTTGGATTTCTGCAGCTGCCGAAAAGTTCACCTGGCTGGGAGCTCTTCTGCACACGTGGAACCATCATTTCCAGTTGGAAAAGATCGCTTTTCTAGAAACAGACCCTTTTTGCTTTGGTTGACGAAATAAAAAGGGACGAGAAAGTCATTTTGGAGAACCTGATGATTTTATTGCAAAGCACGGTGTGGATAAGTCTGTGGGTGCAAACTGCGGAAGCTACACCTAAAAACCCACTGCTGGCTCTCTGGTTGTTCACGGTTCCTCCTCCAGCGCTTTTGCCCACATTGACTGAGAGTCTGTGCGGCACTGTCCCCAGGTCCTGGGATGTGGCTGTGATAGGTCCTTGGAGAGATCTATGGCATGTGCACGCGTGGACGTTTGTACTTCTTCCCTGGAGCCCCCTAGTGATTGGTTTTTGTTAAATGGTGACTCCGAATGTAGGGCAACATTCCTGTTTATGGCAGCGTGGAAATGCACATCCAGGACTCCCATGGCGAAAAATAAATCCTTAGGTCCAGAACGGGGAAGAATGCTTGAAGCTCGAATGAAATCCAGAAAGTAGTTTAAGGACCGACCCTCTCATTTTAGGCTCTACCCATTTGCGTCTAGTCAAGAAAATGGAAACCATGCCAGGTGTTTCCAACAGAGGGATTTCCCATGGAATTGGTTATATCAGTGACCAAGTCTGAATGAGCAGAAGGGGGACCTTGGGGGACCAAGGAAACAGCTGTCACCTGAGGGCTGGGACCAAAGAGCTTGGGGCAAGGGTCTGAGGGGGCATCAGACCACCAAGGCGTTTAGCCAAGCTGGTGGCCCTATGGATGTACCTCTGAGGGGGGTAGGGGAGCTAGGCTGGAGCCCTATTGTCCAGTAATCCTGCTGGAACAGTGCCATCCTGAGCTGAAAACACCAGGAGCCCCTTTGCCTCCTCTGGTCTCCCTCTAGCGCCCCCTGTTGGCAGAGCTGAACAGAAAGCCAGCTGGCAAGGGCGTCTGGGAAATGTAGTTTGCAGACTCCCAGCCCCAGAGCAGAGAGCAGAAGAGGAGCTGAGAGACCAAAGACAAATTCCGGGTGCATGGGAAACAGAGACCTTTCTGTTAACTGGCTCCTTTGAGGACATCCAGGTCAGGCCCAGTTGAATATCTAGAGTTCCCAGTTCCCAGCCTGAGGGTATTTGGGGCTGCTTATTTTAGGACAGCAGGGCTCTTGGACATACAGTTGAAACCATACATCTTACCGTTTCTCGTGCTGTGGCTGCGGTGGCCTCCGTGTCCTGCGAAAGAGTTGGTGCGGTGGGGAGGGTCTGTGTGTGGAAAGCCCGCTCCCAGCAGCACTGGGTGTCTCCCCCGAGGAGACAGACTCACCCTGTTTTCCAGGCTTTCATGAGAAGCATTTGATTTTCATTCTTCTAGCCTATGTGAAATGTTATGAATGTTTCATGGTTTCAACAGCTGATTTCATGTATAATCATGTCTTATGTTCTGTCACGTTTGGGATTACAATATCCCTCCCTCTGGAATGTTGGGAGGTTGCATTGGGATGTCGAGCAGGAGTGACAAGCTCCTCCCTCACTCTTCTTGAAACTGTTGTTTCTATATTATTTTAACTTGTTGCCTGGTTGAGGATGGTCTTAGAGACATTGCTGCTCAGCAGGAAATATCAAAGGCAACAAGTGGGTTGGTGAGTGTCTAGACGAGACGTGCTAGTTGATGGAGAATATGAGCAGCTAGACCCTCTAGAGCGCAGGAAGGCGTCCAAGTTCCCTGTTTGTTTCTGGGATCAGGCAAGGTTTAAAAATGAGTCTTTAGACCCTAATTGTGAACCAATGGGCAGATTCTTTTTTTTTTAAATTTTTTAATTTTTAAAGATTTTGTTTATTTATTTGACAGAGAGAGACACAGCGAGAGAGAGAACACAAGCAGGGGGAGCAGGAGAGGGAGAAGCAGGCCTCTCGCTGAGCAGAGAGCCCGATGCGGGGCTCCATCCCAGGACCCTGGGATCATGACCTGAGCTGAAGGCAGACGCTTAACAACTGAGCCACCCAGGCGCCACCTGATGGGCAGATTCTAACCAGCTCTGTCAGATGGCAGAGCTGTGGGCCTCTCATGACCAGATTTGCTACCTCCTTCTTAGGTGGAGGAAGCACCTCATGAGAATGTAATTCTAAGACATTTATGTGAAGTTCCCTCAAAATTCATCTTGACATGAATGAGGAATTTCAAAGAGTTTAAAAAAAAAATTCGTTCAACTAAGTATAATTCTTGAATTTCTACTGTGCTCCGGGCAGTGCTAGGTAGGGGCTGTGGCAGGTCCAGAGGATGATGTTTGGGTCTCTGAGCTCACAGTCAGGTCCAGCAGGCAAGCCCAGACCCACGTTAGACTGCAAAGTGGATGTTAATAGCTGTGGAGTTTGGAGGTGAGCAGGGGACTTGGGGGGCACTCCAAGCCCCTCGAGGTTGGCCGACTGGATCTCCCACCAGCAACAGGCCATTGGAGGGGCTCCCAGGCACTCTCTGTGGACCCCAGGGCTCCAGTCTTCTGCTTGATCTGGTCTGAGAGGTTCTGTTAGTCCCACCGTTACTTTTGTTTGCCAGATTTGAATTAGTTTTTGAGGTGGCAGGCACAGAAAAGAAAAAAAAGAAAAACTGTTCACATGTCCTGCATGGTAGCCCGGGCAGCTTACACTGGTGGACCCACAGACCCTCAGCGCCTGGGGTGGGGTGCTGGGAGGCCCCTCTTGGGGCTTGTGCCATGAGGCAAATCCTGCCTGCCAAACAGCTCCCCTCTTATTCCAGAAGCCTCTGTCACCATCTGTGACCTCACTTGCCCTTTCTAACTCAGGCCACTTGCCATTCTCCCTTCTTAGTTCGGCTGCCCCACTCATGCCCTCCCCATGTTTTGTTGGCTGCCGGGCCCTCCCTGCACGGAGAGACCATCCAAGGCTGTCGACTTGGAACACACGGTGGAAGTTTTCCGGAATTCCTTTTGTTGCGTGTTTAATTGAGAGAAGGTTCCTATCAGATACAAGGAAACAGAATTCATGATCACATTTGCTATAAAACGTGTGTCGAAAATGCTGCCTTGTGCATCACCGAGAGGCCCCCTTGTAAAGTCTTTTTGGTATTTTTCATTTTCGAGGCCGGTGTGAGGTAAATAATTGCCTTTCCCTGAGGAATGGTGTCCTCCCACCCGTCGGAGGAGAGTGAGAAAACTGACAGGCAAGGATGTTTATCTTTAAAAAAAAAAAAAAAAAATGTTTTCAGGAAAGTCAGAACCAAACTCTAAGGCAGAACGGATGGGTTAGGCCGTCATCCCTGGAATCCCAGTCAAGTGGGTAGGTGGCCCAGAGCTAGATAATTTGACAAATTTCTTTGTGCCTCTGGAGGTTTGCATGATGACAGTCTGTGACTCTGGCCGCGGGGAGGGGACTCCCACAGTGTGGCCAGCAGAGCCAAGTGCCTGTGGGATTTTTATCACCAGAGCCTCCATGGGGACCTTCTCTGTCAGTATATTTGCATTTTTTTTTTCTTTTCTCTGGTTAGTTCTCATTTAATTTCAGTCTATTTTGGGGGTGAGTCACCTTCAATCTCTTATGCTCCGAGGAAAATCATGAGGGTGCTTGAAGTCTTTCTCGCCCTCTGTCATTGTGTCCCCCATGCAGTGCTCCATCTGCTCGAGCTGGATCTGATTTCACCGGAGGTTGCCGTTTTCATAGATTCCACCTTTGACCTAGTTTGCAGGAGCAGATTTGCAGCTCAGAGCTAGGAAGCTCACCTATCACGCCTCAAAGAACCATGCAAGGGGATGCATTTTGCACTGAGCCGGCATGTCCAGATCTGTCCCTGTCCCACCCCGGAGGAGGTCACCTTGTGGGGTGGTGGCTCCACCAAAAGGCCCCAAATGCCCTTTGCAGTGGACACGCTGTTCCACACACATCAGTCCCTCACGAGGAGTGATAGCCTAGCTCCTGGGGGCTGTGACTGGGACCTTAACTGCAGACAAGGGGAGCACACCGCTACCTTCCACAGAGACCGTGTTCCTTACATGCTGGCGTGGCAGGTGTGACTTTGTCTGTCCCTAGTGCTCATACGCGGCTGATGCCTTTCATCCAGAAAGCCTTCAGATGAAATAACCGCGCCCTAGAAGCGATCCTCCAAAGAGTATCCTTGGACAGCCCAGGGGCTGTTTGTGTCCATAGGAATAATGTGTGAAAATGAATGTTCTAACCAAAAGGGATTCCTTGGGGGAATCTTACCTTAAAAAACAACATCCTCTGCACCCAAATTACGGGTTGGTTGGGAGGACTCTTTTATTGTTTGACAAGGTTTCTCTGCGGGCAGTTGTGTTCCTGGGATGGTGAGCCTGGGCCGGCCTCCACCTCCTTCTCTGCTTGCAGACATGGACTGAGCACTTGCTGCTGTCGCCGCCTGCTCTTCTGAGCTCCCCGTGGCTCCCTCATTTCCTCCTCACCAGAGTTGAGAGGGAGACTTAGGGGACCTGCCTGGGTCACACAGCCAAGAGGGACACCCTCGCTGCAGCCTCCACAGGCCCCTCTCGTGTCCCGTCTCCGGGAAGGACGACAGTAGTCAAGCCACGCTTTATTGAGCACGTACCGTGAGCCAGGCGCTCTGCTGAGGGCTTGCATCTGGGATCTCGACAGCAGCCCGGTGCGGGAGGAACCGAGATTCTCTCTGCCTCACTGACGCGGCATCGGAGACAAAAAGAGGGCAAGAGAGGTATCCCAGGTCAGACAAGACAGCCTGGGAGCCAGGATTTGAATCCAGCTGTTTTGTCTTGAAACCCATGTCCTTAACCGCTAGGTCCTTGCCCATTGCCACCGCCATCGGAATCCTCATCATAACGAAAGGTGCCATTTATCGAAGAATCGTAACATTCCAGAATGTAGTAAGCGTTCAGTGAGCATTTCACTTAATCGCTGCAAACCTGGGTGGTGGGTATGATGATTCTGATTTTAAAGGCAGTCACAGGAGGCCTGGAGGGTTGTCTGCAGCTTGCTCAGCATCCCGAACCCTGGCTCCTGATGGAACTGAGCGCACCCTCTGCTCTGCCCCAAACCACAGCCCTGTTTTGAATCCTTGTCATCAACGCTGTGGCCCTCAGGCTGCAGACCTCCCTCCCCTCTCCTCCCTCGCTGTCCTGCTGTGCGCATCCTTCTACTAGCCCAGGAAGGGATTCCTCGCCCCAGGCTTTATAAAGGTCTCACAGGATGGGGCGCAAATCACTGAATCTGTGTCTCAAGGTGAGAATGAGGGACAGGTGGCCTTCCTCCGACCACAGGTAAATTCTTTGCAACATAGCCGGATGGCACCAAGGGTTTTTGATAGGATTGCCTTTACCCTGTCCTCAAGAAAGCTGGGGAAAAGCGGAGGTCGGGGCGGCTAGGTGCATATCTGGTTCTAGAGTCTTCCCAGTCCCCTGTGCCCTGTGCCCAGGTGCAGATGTTCTTGTATCTGGACCTTGAGTGCTGTGTGTGGGGAAAGCTTATGTTTCTGGCTTGAATGACAGCAAGTTTAAGTCTGAATCTTTCCTTTAATTCTGTAAGCATGTTGGACACCCCGGACCTAATTCCTAGCGCTGGCACTGGTCTTGGATGTTTTGGCCTGAAGCGCCCTCTGTCCTTGGTCTTGAAGGGCCCAGTGCCCCCGTGTCCTCTATTTGTTTTCTCTCTAACTTGCCTCTGCAGCTGGTGTGGGCTTGTTTTTCCTCTCTCTTGGCACGAAGGTGACCTGAGGTCTTCCCTGGAAAAGACCACGGGTAGAATCACAGAGTAATTCTTCCAGCGGTTGAACTCTCACACCAAATATTTTGTGATCCATGTGTTGTTTCTCCCTGGTAAATACCTAAAGACTCTTTATTTTTATTTTTTTTTTTTAAAGATTTTATTTATTTATTTGAGACAGAGAGAATGAGAGAAAGAGAGAGAGCACATGAGAGGGGGGAGGGTCAGAGGGAGAAGCAGGCTCCCTGCCGAGCAGAGAGCCCGATGCGGGACTCGATCCAGGGACTCCAGGATTATGACCTGAGCCGAAGGCAGTCGCTTAACCAACTGAGCCACCCAGGCGCCCAAGACTCTTTATTTTTAAACTAAAGAAATATCTGTTTCATACAGAGCTTGATAATTCACACCCGAGATTTTTTTTTTTAGTTTGCCAAGAGCAAAGCTCGTAACGAAAATGACAGCTTATGTATTTGCTCAGCATTTTCAGTAGTCCCCAAATTCTTAGAATCAGTAATAATGTCAATATTCTAAAAGCACCACATTTAGAATGCCCTTTTTCTGCATGTTTTTCTCTTTCTCCTCTTGTTCTAAAAAAGACTTGGGATATCTTACATAAATACATAGAATTTTCTTTTTTTTTAAGATTTTTTTTTTTTTTATTTGAGAAAGAGAGAGAGAGAAAAAAACGAGCGAGGTGAGGGGCAGAGGGAGAAGCAGGCTCTCTGCTGAGCAGGGAGCCTGATGCGGGGCTCGATCCTGGGACTCTGGGATCATGACCTGAGCCGAAGGCAGACGGTTAACTGACTAAGCCACCCAGGCGCCCCCTGAATTTTCTTTTTTTAATGGATAATTGGAGCAAAGGGAAAATAAATGTAAGAAAAAATAATATGAAGCCGGAAATTGAAAATCTACCAAGTCAGCGCCAACTCCAGCCATGTGCTGGCAGACGAGACCACATGGTGGACTTGGAATGATTGCTGGTGTCTGTAACAGCAGGAGAGGGCCTGGAGCCCCACCAGCTGTGGTCTGTCCTCATCAGTGGGGTGAGGGCCGCCTCCCTTGTTCCCACAGTGGCTGGAGACAGCAGACCCCGGAGCCCAGCGTGGAGGGCCCTCCAGACAGCTGCACACCTGCCCAGCCTGAACTTTGACTTCTCCGGTGAGGTCTGGATCCAGCACCCTTGTTATTCCGAAATTAGTGTTTTTCTTCTTACTTTTCAAGATGTTTATAATCTGTGAATATTGGTGTTGACAGATACTGTCTGTTAAAGTGTACGTACGCAGTTTGTGGAATTAAAGGTAAAAATGTATTACGGTTCTGTTCTCGCCATAGGGAAGGACTAGCCATCAGCGGTGATGAGCATGGAGCTGCTGGTGGGGTGGTTGATGAGAGTGAGGAGTAGGGAGGAACAAGCTTCTTTCCACCCCCCTGTTCCTCTCTGCCACTACCCCCAGGAAGGACAGGGGCATTGAGAGAGGGAATATTGGTCCTTGGTCTCTTGACCTGCAATTCCAAATCCAGGATTATTTTTTTAAGATTCTATTTATTTATTTGTTATGTAGACAGAGAGTAAGCACAAGCAGGGGGAGCGGCAGAGGGAGAAGCAGCCTCCCTGCTGACAGGGAGCCCAGTGGGCCCTAACCGTGACCTGAGCTGAAGGCAGACGCTTAACCCACTAAGCTACACAAGCGCCCCACCAAATCCAAGCCCTTTGACACTCATTTTGTGGAAGGCCTGCCCTGCCCTGACGTGAGGTCTTTCTTGACCCCCCATTTATTCATTTCACTGCAGAAATAGTAGTGCCTTTTGATAACAGCTTGCTGCCCCAGACCTCATTTGAAAGTGGTATTCGGTATGTGGCATGCCCACCGGATTGCCTTGCAAAATCTGAAAAATTCTGAATTCCTGAAACCCATCTGGCCACAGGGGTTTGAATCAAGCCTTCCGGCCTCTTCCCTTGGGTGCAGGGGCAGGACAGAGCACCGGGGTGCGCGTTACCAGCCAGCCTAGTGTGGTTCTGGCCTGACAGCCCCAAGTAACAATGCTCAGCAAGGGGAATGCAGACAGCCTCGCGACGGGCCCCAGGCAGCTGGGAGGGATAATTACCCCGTAGCTGCTGGAGGGCCTGGAACAAGCTAGAGACTCTCCAAGTGGAAGGAGCATGGTCAGTGGGGGCTGCTCAGAAATCTGTGTCCCATCTTCCTGGGTAGGACCTGCACCTGGGTAGGTTGATGCAGCAGCATCGATTTTGCGATGCTCAATCCAGAACCCTTTCCTGCTGAGCTTTCTTCGGCCCTCCTACTGTTAGGTTTGACGCTCAGAGGGCAGTGAGGAGCCTGTTGGCACACACAGGCCGAGCAGGTGGGGAGAGTCAGAGCAGAGTGGGGGAAGCTTTGGGTTCTAGGGCCGAAATCTCCACTGCCTAGTGCTTGACTTCGGCTTTGTGATGTGGGAAACAGGGATTCCACTCACTCACTCACTCACTCACTCACTCACTCACTCACTCACCCACTCACCCACCCACCCACCCATCCACCCATCCATCCATCCATCCATCCATCCATCCATCTATCCACCCATCCATCCGTGGGTGCATTTGTCCAGTGAATTTCCTGCCACACCACGTGCTAGGCCAGGGGCTGGGGGCCATGAAGGGAACTACATGGGATAGTTGTAGTGAAAATCCTTTAAAAACCAGAGCAAAACAATTAAAAAATTAAAAAAAAAAAAAAAAAACCAACACAAAAACCCAGAGCTTCTGACCATTGTGTTTTACCTATTAGTATTCTGGGCACGTGTCAAACCATAGCATTTCACCCTGTAGGACACCCTGTTTATTAGCTCTCTGTGGTCCATCAGGGAGGGAGAGGTAAGTCTTATTAGTCCTACTTTGTACTTAAAGAATGATGCCCAGTGCAGTATTTTTTAAAAGATTTTATTTATGAGAGAGAGAGCGAGCAAGTGAGCATGAGCAGAGGGAGGGGTAGAGGCAGAGGCAGAGGGAGAGGGAGAAGCAGGCTCCCCTCAGAGCAGGGAGTCTGATGTGGAGCTCGATCCCAGGAGCCCGGGATCATGACCTGAGCCAAAGGCAGACGCTTAACGACTGAGCCACCCAGGCGCCCCCCAGTGCAGCATGTTGATCTGGTCTGGGAGTGATGGGCTACTTCTCTCAGAGACTGCTCAGCTCACATGGTCCAAGTTCACCATCTTCCAGGGACAGATTACTAATGTGTCCTCTGGACCTTGCCAAAAATATAGCTCTTTCCACACAAGAACCTGAAAACATAGGACACTGTGCAAAAGTAAGTGCTGAGCAGCCCTGGGGGGGGGCGGGGGGGGATCTGCAGATGAGACTAGGAGTTGGACCTGCAGCACCACGTGGCTGGGAGAATGTGGTTGTGCTTATGACAACAGAATGCTTACTTGGGTGGCCCTTCACTTCCACTGCATTGAAATGGGAGCAAGGTGGTTTGTTACAAAATCCAGGTCAGCCTGATCCAGGCAGGGAGCACCTGGCAAGCAAGCACCCTGAGCCCAGAATGTGGAGATCACCCCTGTGCCTCCTTCCTCGTGGTCAGAGATGAATGGGTTGCTGAATGTGGGTATAGGTTTACAAAGAGACCTTGGACAAGCGGCCTCTTTGTTCTGCCCATGTGTAAGGCAGTGCTATCGGAGACCCGGCCTTTCGTCTTAGCATGGACTCTTCCCTCACTCCACTGCTGGGGCCCAGAAGTCTTGATGGGAGGTAGACCTGGCTCTGGGCGAGGAGAGACAGGACCGACGCATTCATGCTTTTCATCTTGTGTTTCTGCAGCTCATCCGATAACGTACCAAGCTCCCCCATGCCTTCTGTATTGTTGTGAAGAGTGTAAAAGTGACATCTGTGTTTTTCTCAAACTCAACATCATTATTTTAAATAAAGTAATTCTGGTTCATTGTATACACTTGGGAAATACAGAGAAAAAAAGGAAAACGAAGATCACATATCCCCTACCATTCACATTTTAGTTACGTTCTACCTACGTTGGTTGGTTATCTGTCTACTTATTTATTTATTCCCTTTGGGGGCCCAAGGGTACTTGTGTGCTAAATCTTTGCAAAATCGCAATTCAACTATAGATACAGATTTAGTTCTACCTCTCTCTATGTTGCTAAGTAATTGTCACAAACGTGCCTTTCCCGCTACAAACCATTTTACCATGGCTGGCTTTCTCTGCGGTTGGATACTTAGATTGCTTTTTGGTTTTCACAGTTGTAAATTACATGGTACAGAGTATTCTTGTTTGTTCATGATGACCCGTATCTCAGGCTGTTTCACAGTATGCTTTTTTGGCTCTGGAAGGATCAGATCACTGTGAAGCTGGTTTGTGCATATGAAGGCTGGGTTTGCTGTGTGGAAATTGTAGCAGAGATGACACCTGTCATCTCTCTAGGGTCTAGTGCTCAACATGGAAATAATAGTTATCAAATTTAAGAAGTGCCTTTCTATTTACATACATTTGGATCCTGAAAATGCGTGCTATTCATATCAGCCTTTAGCGTTGGTCAGAGGGGTTTTCATCAGCAAAGCCTATGTCACCCTCACCTAGCAGCTTGGAGTTGCCCAGACACTCTGATTTGGGCTCTAATTGATAACAACGATCAGATCTGATAGGGAATCAGTTTATCTAAAGAGTCAGCAGAGGATTGCCAATGACCCTTCCCTGGGTTGACGAAAGGACCTGTCTTGGCCGGGATGTGCGTGTCAGGTGATTTTCTTTTCTGATGCTGTTTTGTTTTTCTTTGAAATAATGCTTTGTCGTGATTATTAATGTTTATGGTTCCTTATTCCTGACCGTCAGAACAGTGGCCAGAGTGCCACCTCCCCGGGTCCCAGCTGTCAACAGTGGGGTTAGCCCTTTCAGAAAGCTTGCTGGGTCTCTGCCATTAACCTGAGGCACTTTCCGATCTCTCCCCAGTGGGCCTGGGCTTCCTTTCCCTCCGCTGACTTTGCATGGCTGGCCGCTCTCCTCTGATGGGGCAGGTTTTCTCTTCCCTGATGTTCAGTCCCATTGGCCTCCTGAGCTGCGATGTGGACAGATGTGAGCCCCCTTCTGCCCCTCAGCTCCCCCTGTAGGAAGTGAGCTCAGGATCCACCCCCCCACCCCCCCCCACCCCCCCCCGTTGGTGGAGGTCCAGCTCTCCTGGCCCCTGGAGATTGACCGTTCTCTGTGGGAGGCTCAGCAGGAGGCCGCTTCACTGGTTTTAGAACTCAAAATGCCACGGCCTGCATGGATGTCTCTGTCGTTTTCTAGAAAAGAAGAAGCCAAGGAAGGGCAGGCCGTCCCAGGACTGGCGGGAGCGGAGGAACGCCATCCAGCTGACCAGCGAGCACACGGTGGAGACGCTGGTGGTGGCCGATGCTGACATGGTGCAGTACCACGGGGCAGAGGCCGCCCAGAGGTTCATCCTCACCGTCATGAACATGGTGAGTCTCCCGTCGGGGTCCTGGATGAGTGCTCTGTCCTTGTCTTTTCCCCAGGTTGGGGGATGGAGACACAGCCCTGTCCCACGGGAGAGGGCCCGGCCGCTGACCCTGCCCTCGTGTGTACTTTCAGCTCGGGGGGCTGCTCAGTGGTTGCCCCTACTGCCATTCCTTACCAGCGGTTTGCCAAGACCGTGCCTAAGTGCCAGGCCCCGTCCCAGGGGGATTCCAAGTTGAGCGGGTCAGTCCCTATTCTGAGGAGTCAGTGGTCTAGTAGAAGGAATCAGGATCACACTTGAACGTGAATCAGCTCTCGCCGTGCGCCGTGAGGGCTGGAGGAGAGTGGGGGGAGAGGTGGTCTGGTTGCGGGTACAGGGAAGGAGCCACGAAGCCGGTGTCTACCTCTGATTTGATGAATGGGGATAGCGGGAAACCACGTGACTGGTGGGGGGGAGGGGCTGCACTCCTCAAAGTCTAGACACGGAAAGACTTTTGCATGCATCCCCACTCCACCCATCCACCCACTCTCCTGACGAGCATTTTTTGAAGACCCTTGGCATTGTGTTAAGGTGTTGGGGATACAGGTGCGAAACAGACCTGGTCCTTCCCTCGGAAGGCAGTGCTATCGGCAGACAGATAAAACGCCCGTGTTCTAGTAGAAATATGGGCAGGGACCGCTGGGGGCCAGGGGCAGGGCTGCCGAGTGATCATCCCACAGCGTGGAGTCTTCCGGCGAGAGCTGACCTTTGCGCTGAAGAAGAGTAAGAGTTTGCGAGGTGGGGGAGGGGTGGCCGGTGGGGCAGGGAGGCTCACGCGGGGAGGAGGAAGTACTGGCCCTGGTCTCTGAGAAATACGTGTTCCTCGTCTGCACAAACCCGAGTCCTCCCGGTGGCTGCTTAATGACGGGTTGCTGTGCCTCCGTCTGCCCAGAGGACACCCGGGAGGAGGGCTGGTGGGGCTGGCTCCACAGCAGCCTCTGTCCTCTGTAGTTCATTTCATCTCATTTATGTTTTTTAATTGTCCGGGGCACAGGTGCCAGGAATAAACACTCATTATGGCAGTGCAAGCAGTAATGAGGCAAAGCTTCCGCTTTGACATTTGTTTTCATAATTTTATCGTCGGGGCAGGGGCCGCTGTTGTATCACAGGCAGGGAGGGGGTGGGACGTGGCGATGTAGCCCCCAAGCCCCCCACGGCTGTAAGACGGAAGGACAGGGACCCAGTGGTCCCCATGCTTGGCTTTCATTCAGCACTCTTCACTCCCCTTCTGCCGCTTGGACGAAGAAGTTGGAGGCTCCAGATCCCATTGCCGAGGGCAGATCTGGGGCCAACCCCATTAAATTGGGATTTAGATGTTTCCTGATGAGGCCTACCCAATAAGAGTGGGGCCACTGTGGTGAAGGGCATCTGGCATGTGTACGCTAATACCGAACCCTCCGGTCACCTCCGGTGGGGTTTCTTGGCCAGTCTGATGAGGCCAGAAAGCAAATGAGAGCAGAGTCTCCTGACCCACTTACACAGACTCACCAGGAGCTGGTTTCTGTGGCTCTCGTGGTGGGTCGCCATTCAGAAAACTTAAAGACAAGTTGTATGCAGACATGGTACCTTGTTTTGAACAAGACCACCCTCCACCACTACCATCCTCCAGGTCCTCAAACCCTGGTTTTGAAAATCCAAAGAATTCTGTTCTTCCTGTGGCTGTTTTAGCCTAGGGATTTCCGTTAGGAAGTGAGATCTTCTTTAAGCCAGGAGGATGGGAAAGGACTGTGGTGGGGATGAGGAGCCCTGTCATTAGACAGGTCTCCAGGTGCAGTGAGCAGGGAGGTGAGGCCAACCAGCTCACCTCTCTCCCGTCAGAGTGTTTACTGTGGGCCTGCAGGATTGAACTGGCTCTGTTTCCCTAGCTTCGGTGGATTTGGAAGGGAATCTGCTGGAGCAGCTGCTACCTTCCTTGCAACATGTTTCTCTCCAGGCTGCGGGAGGTAGCATCATTGGGTGCCAACATCCTCTGGGTAGATACCTGCCCATCCACGCTTGCCGCTCGGACCCTTGAGGCTAAATCTAGACAGGCTCCTGTCCCCAAGGCAGGCCTGGGCACTCATAGGGACTTGGTAACACGTTCAAAGCTGGGCGAATTGGGTGTCATGTGTTTGCTTACAATTTTCATAGCCTCTCATGGTTGTGATGTGTGTTTGAATTAGATCAGCACTGACCAGAGGCACATGTCTGAGAGGAAGGAAAGGAGTGCACGTCCGTGATGAGTAGCTGGGTTATTTCTCCTCCTCATACCTGGTGGATTTCATTATATTTCCATCTTACAGAGAAGGAAATAGAAGCTTGCAGGGAGTGCCATAGTCAAGGTGCAGAGCCAGTGAGCGAGGACACGGCAGGGCAGGCACTCAGAGCCAGGGCTGAGGGACTCCGGTCTCACCTGTTCAAGGTCACAGGCCTGTCTGGGGCCCATTGTTTCTCTCCATCTCCACCCTGGATTGCCCTCCGTTATCTCTGGCTTTGGAGACTGCCGGAGCTGCCTCGTTGGGCTCCTCACATTCGTTTTCTTTCCTCTTGATTCCTTGCCAGAGAATGGCCAGCAAGAGCTTCATCCAACAGAATTAGGACTTTGTTACTTAGCAGCGCTAAGCCCTTCTGTGGCTTCCTGTGCACTTGATGGGGAGTGCTCCCTGTATTGCATGGCCCTCCCAGGCTGTGGAACTGGGACCACCTGCTTCTCCTGGACTTGATTCCCTTCCCCACATCAACACTGAACTCCTGCCATGTGGGCCCCTGTTTCTTAGGTGCCCCAAGCTCTTCTGTGACTCGTGGTCTCTCTTTGTCAGGAATGCTCTTCTCCCCACTCCTTATCAAGCTAGCTTTCTCTATCTTTGAGCACTCTGGGTAAATGTCCCCTCAGAGTGGCTCTCCTTGCTGACCCCTCTGAAAAGGCCAACCTGTTTTCTTTATCATAGCAGTCTGCTTTTGCACTTGGTCCTTATCTTGAGTTATAATTCCATATTTATTTGCTTTTTAAGAGCCATCTTGCTGCAGAGATTTTTTTATGCTATTGAATTTAGGCTGGTATAAATTCAATTTAGAGCATTGTAACTTTAAGATGTTAAATGTAATCCCCATAGTAACCACAAAGAAAATAGCTACAGCCTCTCCCTCTGTCTGCCTCTCCCTCTGCCTGCCTCTCTCCCTGCTTGTGCGCTCTCTCTCTGTCAAATAAATAAATAAAATCTTAAAAAAAAAAAAAAAAAAAGCAGAGTGGATTAAAATATATATCCAACTATATGCTGTCTACAAGAGACTCACTTTAGAGCCAAAGACACAAATAAGTTGAAAACAAAAGGATG
>NC_138377.1:110913748-110942434 GCF_054177405.1 Leptonychotes weddellii
AAAGCAGAAGTGGCTATAGTAATATCACACAAACTAGACTTTAACCAAAAGAACAAAGAAGGATCCATATATTAAAAAAAAAAAATTTCAGTACAGCAAGAAAAACATAACGTTGTTAAATCTTTTTGCATCTAGTAACAGACCATCAAAATATGTGAAGCAGAAATTGGTAAAATTGAAGGGAGAAACACACAGTTATGTAATAATAGAGACTTCAAACCGCCCCCCACCCCGCCACTGTCAATAGCGGATAGGACAACAAGACAGAAAGTAAGTAAGGAAATAGAGGACTTGGACAAACATAGTAAACCAATTCGATCTAACAGATAGACAGAATCCTCCATAACAACAACAGTCCTTATTTACAAGTGCACATGGGACGTTCTCCAGGATATAACATATCTTAGGCTACAGATTAAGTCTCAACAGATTTAAAAGATATCACACAAAGTATCTTCTCTTGACCACAGTGGGATTAAGTTAGAAATGAGTAACAGAAGGAAAACTAGAAAATCCACGAATATGTGGAAATTAAACAACATACTCTAAACCCATGGGTCAAGGGAGAAATAACAGGGGAAATGAGAAAATACATACAGATGCATAATAATGAAAACGCAACACCTCAAAGCTTACGGAACACCACAAAAGTAGTACTCAGTGGGAAATGTATAGTTGTAAATGCTCACATTAAAAAAAAAAAAAATGATTTCAAATCAGCAACCTTACTTTAAAACTTAGGGAACTAGGGGAAGAAGAACAAACTAAACTCAAAGCTAGCAGAAGGAAAGAAATAATAAAGATTAGAACAGAGATAAATAAAAAATAGAAAAACAGAGAGAATCAACAAAGCCAAGAGCTGATTCTTCAGAAGAATTAATAAAATCAACAAACCCATAGGTAGAGGGACTAACAAGAAGACTCAAATTACTAAAGTTAGAAACAAAAGTGGGCACACAACTACTAATTCTACAGAAGTAAAAGACATTATAAGAGTACTATAAACCATTGTACACCAACAGATTGGATAACCTTGATGACCTGGTTGGATTCCTAGAATCACAAAACTTAAGGCTTTATCATGAAGAAATAGAAAATTGGAAGATTTAGAACTAGTAAGGAGATTGAATCAATAGATTCAAAAATCTGACCAAAAAATACCCTGGACCTGACAGCTTCACCGATGAATTACACCAAACATTTAAAGAACAAACAGATCAGTCCTCTTCAAACTCACCCAAAAAACTGAAGAGGAAGGAACACTTCCTAACTCTTTCTAAGAGACTGGTATTGCCTTTACAAAGTCTGATGAAGACATTACAAGAAAAGAATACTACAGTTCTTTATGAATTAAAAAAATACAATTCACTTCGTGAATATTCATGTAAAAATCCTCAGCATAATACTAGCAAACCAAATTCAACAGCATACTGAAAGAATTATACACCATGACAAAGTGGGAGGTATGCCCAGAATGCAGGGTTGGTTCAACATACGGCAATCAATCAATGTAATATACCACATTAATAGAACAAAGGGAGAAAATACATGATCATTTCAACTGATTTAGAACAAGAATTTGGTAAGATTCAATACCTTTCCATTAAAACAAACACCCAACACACTAGGAATAGAAAGTAACTACCTCAACATCATAAAAAACATAGATGAAAAATCCATAGTGAATCTCGTACTCAAGGGTGAAAGCCTGTAAGTTTTTCCTCTAAGATGAAGAACAAAGCAAGGATGCTTGTTTTTACCACTTCTATTCAACATAATATTGGTAATCCTAGCCAAAGCAGTTATACATGAAAAAGAAAGAAGAGGCATCCAAAGAGGAAAGGAAGAAGTAAAATGATCTCTATTCACAGATGACATGATTCTATATGTAGAAAGTCCTAAAACTTCCTCCCTCAAATTTTAGAACTTATAGAATAATTCAACAGAGTAGCAGGATACAGAACCACTACACACAGATCAGCTGAATTTCTATATTTAACAATGAACAAAAAGGCATTTGAGAAAACCATTTCATTTACAGTAGCATCAAGAACAAATACTTAGTAACTAACAAAAGAGGTGAAAGACTTGTACACTAAAAACTACCAAACGTTAGTGAAGGGACTGGAAAGACATCCATGTTCATGGGTTGGAAGACTTTTTTTTTTTTTTTTTAAGATTTTATTTATTTATTTGACAAAGAGAGGCACAGCGAGAGAGGGAACACAAGCAGGGGGAGTGGGAGAGGGAGAAGCAGGCTTCCCGCCGAGCAGGGAGCCCGATGCGGGGCTCAATCCCAGGACCCTGAGATCACGACCTGAGCCAAAGGCAGACGCTTAATGACTGAGCCACCCAGGCACCCCTGGAAGACTTCTTATTAAGATGTCAGTACTACCCAGAGCAATCTGCAGATGCAGTGCAGCAAAGTCCGGACAATATTTGTCTTTGCAAAAATGGAGAAATTCATCCTAAAATGCTCATGGAATCTCAAGGGACCTTGAATAGCCAAAGTAATGTTGAGAAAGAACCGAGTTGGAGGACTCCACACTTCCTGATTTCAAAATGTACTACAAAGCTAAAGTAATCAAAACACTGTGGTGCTGGCATAAAGACAAATACATAGAGAGCCTAGAAATAAACCCTGACAAATAGGGTCAAATGATTTTCAACAAGGGTGACAAGACCATTCGATAGGGGAAGTGTTCGTCTTTTCAACAGATGGTGCTGAGAAAGTTGGATGTTCACGTGAAAAAGAGTGATGTTGGACCTTTACAACTAATACAATATACAACAGTTAACTTGAAATGGATTAAAGACCTGAACATATCGGAGCTAAAACTATAAAACCCCTAGAAGAAAACATGGGAGAAACTTCACGACATTGGATTTGGCAAGGACTTCTTGACTGTGACACCAAAGGCACAGGTAACAAAAGAACAAATAGGCAAATTGGACTTCATCAAATTTAAAAACTTTTGTGCCTCAGAGGACGCTATCAGTGGAGTCAAAAGGCAACTCATAGAACTGAGAGAAAAATACTTGCAAATGCGTATTTGATAATAACCTGAATATAGAGAACTCCTAAAACGCAGCAACAGTAAAAAAAAAAAAAACCAAACTGATTTAAAAATTGGCAGAAGGATTCAAATAAGCATTTCTCCGAAGAAGATCTGGAAGTGACCCAGTAAGCACCAGAAAAAATGTTCAGTGTCACCGATGATTAGGGAAATGCAAATGAAAACCACAACGAGATACCGCTTCATTACCATTAGGATATTATTTATTTATTTGTTTATTTATCTAGGAATCTATTTCGAGTAGAGTTGACACACAGTATGACATTAGTTTTAAGTGTACAACATAGTGATTCGACAGCTCTAGGAGTTACGCTATGTCACCATAGAACGCTATTACAATACCAGACTGTGTTCCCTCTGCTGTACCTTTTTTTTTTTTTTTTTAAGATTTTATTTATTTATTTGCGAGAGAGAGAATGAGAGACAGAGAGCGTGAGAGGGAGGAGGGTCAGAGGGAGAAGCAGACTCCCTGCCGAGCAGGGAGCCCGATGCGGGACTCGATCCCGGGACTCCAGGATCATGACCTGAGCCGAAGGCAGTCGCTTAACCAACTGAGCCACCCAGGCGCCCCTCCCTCTGCTGTATCTTTCATCCCCATGGCTTGTTGATTCCCATAACTGGAAGCCTGTATCTCCCACTGCCTTTCAACCATTTTGGTTAGGATGCTATTATTTAAAAGTACATGTAATAGCAAGCTGAATGGATGTGGAGAAATGAAACTCTTGTGATTGTTGGTGGAACTGTAAAATGGTGCAGCCCTTATGGAAACAAGACTGGTGGTTTTCAAAAAAAACTTAGAACTACCATGTCATCCAGCAGTTCTGCTTCTGAGTATATACACCAAAAGAAGGGAAGTTAGGGTCATAGATATTTGTACACCTGTGTTCATAGCAGAATTGTTCATATAATAGCCAAGAGGAGGAAGCAACCCAAGTGTCCATGGACGGATCAATGGATAAACAGAGTGTGGTTTATACATACTATGGAATATTCATCAGTCTTAAAGAAGGATGGGATTCAGACACAGGCTACAACGTGGATGAACCTTGAGGATATTCTGCTAAGTGAAATAAGCCAGTCACAAAAGGACAAATACTATATGATTCCACTTTTATATGAGGCACCTGAAGTAGTCACATTCATAGAGACAAAGCAGAATGGGGGCTGCCAGGGGCTGGGGTAGGGGGAATGGGGAGTTAGCATTTAATGGGTGCAGAGTTTCAGCTTTGCAAGGTGAATGAGTTCCGTGGATGGATGGTGGTGATCGTCCTACAATAACATGTATGCATTTAACACTACTGAACTGTATACTTAACGGTGGTTAAGATGCTAAAATTTTATGTTACATGTATTTACTGTGATTAAAAATAAGTTAAAAAGCTCACTCACTAATTCTATTCAGCTATATTTACTGGGTACCTCATGTGCGCTGGGGACTCTTTTAGGGTCTAGGGATAGAATCCGGACCATGACCAGTCCCATTCCCATGGAGCTCATGTAGTGGGACCGACAGACAGTGCTTGCTCAACACACGAATCAGTAAAATTTGTGTGCAGATTTTATAAACTGCTATACAGAGATCCAGGCGATAGCAAGTGAGCAAGGCGGTCAGGTCACTTCTGTGAGAAGTGATGTTCCGGTTAGAAGGGGGCAGGCACTAAGGAGCTAGCCAGCCGAGGTCAGTCTGGCATTTGGGGGGGCGCAGAAAGAGGTCGTGTCTGGTGGGTGTTGGGGAGGGGGCACAGTGAGGGGTGTGCGAGCCAGATGACCTCACGGTCTGGTCCGCCAGGGCAGGGGGGTGGGCTTCAGTGCACGTGCGGTCGGAAGCTATTGCAGGGGCTGAAGCACAAGAGTGGCATGCGCTGACTTGTGTTTTTAAAAACCCCTCTGCCTGACTCTTATCCAGGGAGCTGGAGTCCTGCTCCAGGCTCTGGGTCCCCAGCAAACCACTCACCTGCACAGGTACCCACGGAGCGAGAAGCCTCTGCCAGACTGGGTCTTTGAGCCGGCAGCAGACTGCAGTGTGGTCCCCTGGACTGGGCTTTGTCCCTGTTCCAAATGTGCTGTCGTGCCCTTTTACGTCTATCTCTTGGCTTTCCTGTGGTTGGGGGGTGGTAGTGACACGGGAGCAGGAAGATTTTAAAGAGCAAATTGCAGACAGAAATGGTGGCGTTGACACCAGAAACCCGGGGTTGGGGCAGCCAAACTGGAAAACGGGGCCACTTGCCGGAGCTTTGGTTGTTTTTAGCTTGTTTAACAACCGTGGAGTGAAATGAAAACGTGAGATGTTCCAGTCGAGTTCTGTTGGGAGGAAAAATGGCATCAATTTTACTCAATTACCATGCGAAACAGACAACAAGCCTTTCTCTGGTGCCCAGAGAAACTGTCACGGTGTTAGAGCACTCGCTGGTTCCCACACGCCAGAAGCCATCCCCCGGGGAAGCCGCCGGGGCGGGATGGTAAAAGGCAGGTGGCCAGGCCCACCCCCAGGGCCTCTGGCTCCGTGGTTCTGGGGTGGGCTCCAGAATGCATTTCCAGCAAATGTCCGGGTGATGTTGGTGCTTCTGCTTCAGGGGCCCCCCTCCGGGGCACTGTCCAGGAGAAAGAGTCCTTTCCTGTACTGGGGTCCGGATGGGCACCCGACATGATTTGAGTCTGTCTGTCCCCGGGGAGGCCCTGAGTAGCACAGGTGTTCTTGGGGAACCCTGCGTGGGCACTCTGCACAGCTCCTCCCCACGTGTCCCCGTCACCTGCTGCTGCTTCTCTGGCCCCGTCCGCCCCTCCCTGCCCGTGTCCCCAAGTCGCCCAGCCAGGAGAGCCACATTGTGCTGTTGGGAGCTGGTCCCTCCTCCCTGCCGGCTTGGCCCCCGGGCTGCCAAGGAAATGTGACAAACGCAGCCAGGGCTCTGAACACTTGCCAGGACGCAGCCAGAGCTGGATGCCGGAGACAGAATTTCCAGACGATTGGCCGGGCTGTTCCTTGCCCAACCAGGTGTCTCCCTCAACATCATATGGCCGCCGCCTCCGGGACTTCTCCTGAGCGTGAATTTCCATGGGAAAAAAAGACGAGGAGACTTCGGTACATGTCTTTGGGGCCTGATGCTTTGTGTTTGTGGCTGTTGTCAGATTTTCGTCTGGCTTGCCGGGCTTGGCTCTGGGCCCCCCGGGAGATCCTGTGCATCTGCCCTGTGCTCTGCTGAGCTTTGTGGGAACGTGGGACGGCTCACGTCAGGTGACGAGGTGCTCTGGCCGAGGTCAGGCTCCCAGATCTGCTTTCTAGGACGTGAGCACCCTAGGTACACGTCGAGGGGAAGTGCCTGCCTTCGCGCTTGCTAGAGAATGTCGCTAGAGTGTGAAGCGTCTTTCAAAAAAAATTAATTCAGAAAATTCTAATTGCGGTGAAATACACATTCAGTTTACCGTCTTAGTCATTTGTAAGCGTGCAGTTCAGTAGGAAGTATATTCACGTTGTTGTGCAACCCATCTCTAGAACTTTGTCATCTTGCAAAACTGAAACTCGGTACCCAGTAAACCACCCCCCCACCCCATCTCCCCGCCCTTCTCCTAGCCCCTGAAGGAGGAAGCTTTGTCTTCTCTCCATCTTCCCTCCTTTTTGAGCATTTGCCCCAAGGGAAGCGACTGAGCCTTTGGGGTTGTGGTTGTATAGAATGCACAGAACTGTCATCAGCCCAGCGAGGAGGAAATGGAAAGTTCTGCCAAGAGAGGTTGTTCCTATAGTTTTTCCTTCCTGAAATTTGCGCTCTTTTATGCAGGTTCTTTATGCAGCTTTTCTGTGGCATGTCACAGTTCCATTGAAAATTGCGTATGTGTTATTCCTTTATATTTATATTTTTATTTATTTTTTTTAAAGATTTTATTTATTTATTTGAGAGAGAGAGAATGAGAGAGAGCACATGAGAGGGGGGTTGGTCAGAGGGAGAAGCAGACTCCCTGCCGAGCAGGGAGCCCGATGCGGGACTCGATCCAGGGACTCCGGGATCATGACCTGAGCCGAAGGCAGTCGCTTAACCAACTGAGCCACCCAGGCGCCCTGTGTTATTCCTTTAAACCTTCCTTAAATAATATCCTCTAACGCCTTTGGCTGGTGTTGACATTCTAGGCGATGATTAGATTGCACCTTGAAATCGTGTGTGACTTGAATTTTCTCCCTCAGAACTGCAGGTTTTCATTCTTCCTATTTTTGATGTTTTGAATTGAGGTTTTCCAGTTTGGGCCCAATCCTACTGGAAAAATCTGAGTCGCAGCCATTGGGTGGTTCTCAAAATATCAAAACAAGGAAAAAGTTATGTGTTTTCCTCTTCTTCACCCAGGTTTGGGGATAGGTAATTAAGACATGACTTCAGTATTGGCCTACAGATGGTCCAGTGTAAAAAAAAAAGAGAGAGAGAGAAAAGAAATGACTACTATTTTGTTCTTAGTGGAATAAATTTGGGGGGTGGGGTGGAGTAAGAACAGAACAACTAAATGTGTTCTATTTTTCCTTGTGGGAAAGAATATTAAGTTACCCAAAGATTTTCTTTTGCTTTAATAATAGTTTTCAAAGAATTAAATTCCATGTAATTATTCTTTTTTAGATTTTTTTGTACTGGAAAAATAAGATCCAAGCAATGACACAGCTAATTCCTTTGTCACACAGATGCTCAAACATTGTATGCTTCACGTGGCCTTGGTTAACTGTGGCTACAGTCTGCTCTGGTTGTTGTTTTATGTTACAGCTGATGTACCAAAGAACACAGTAGAAAGTTTTAATGCCCCTGCTGGAAAATTCTCCCTTCTAGATTGTGTCTATCAGGAAAAAAAAAAAAAGAAAGTTTCAAAACCAAGTGAAATAAGTCAGAGAAAAAGAAATACTGTATGATCTCACTTATATGTGGAATCTAAAAAGGCTAACTTCCTAGATACAGAGAAGAGTTTGCTGGTTGCCAGAGATGCGGGTGGGCAGTGGGTGAAGGGGGTCAAAAGGTGCAAGCTTCCATTTATAATAAGTCTTGGGGATATAATGTACAACAAGGTGACTGTGGTTAATAATACTGGATCATATGTTTGAAAGTTCCTAAGAGAGCAGATCTTAAAAGTTCTCATCACAAGAAAACAAATTGTAACTATGCGAGGTGATGGGCGTTAACTGAACTTCTTGTGGTGATCATCTTGCAGTATATTGTATATATGTCAAATCATGTTGTACACCTAAAAATAATACAATGTTATATATCAGTCACATCTCAATAAACCTGGAAAAAACAAAGGAAAAACCAGGACACAATGAAGCAGAAGTATTTCGCCAGGTGTTCGAAAGATTCTCATCCCTGTTCTCTCCGTATCTTCTTCTACCACCTACCTGATCTATCCCATTATACCCCCCTCATCCTGCTTTGTCCATATTACAGGAGAGGGAGCCAGGGATTCTCACATTCAGTGGGCCTTTCCCCGTCCATGTCAACTTTGATTCCTCTGCCTTGTTTGAGATTTCCTCCCTCTCTTCCCCTTGAAACACTTTCCTTGGATTTTTTTTGATACTGAGGTCCTTCTACCAACAAGAGGTGCAAAACCGAGAGGGACAAATCCTCTTTTGTTACTCTAACCCTGTCTCCACGACACACTGTGGTTAGAATGAGGACTTCAGGCATAAAGGAGGATTATGGCCTTATTGGCTGGACAAGCCTGCATATGAATTGGGGTCATTGTTGACTAGCTGTGGGTCTTGAACAGGTGGCTTTCTCTTGATGAGCTGAGGGTGGTGGAGATACTGACCTTGACAGGTTTTGATGAGGGTTAGAGATTACACAGGACTGCATGTGGCAAATACGGCCACAGGCATTGACCTTCCCCTTCTTAAAGGTCCCCTTCAATGTCCCACATAAAAACCCAGAATGGGAGTTTTGAGTTTTCTATCAGGATTATCTAATACCCATTCCTTCTATGGGAATCTGCTGTTCTATGCTTTTTTTTTTTTTCTTTAAACAACTGATTTCCAGCTTAGCTCTGTGTGTGATTTCAGAGTTTTCTATCATGTGCATATTTCTTTTGGGAATTCACATTTATGGGAATTTTGGGGTCTCAGAGGCCTTTTTTTGTTTTAAAGATTTATTTATTTCACAGCGAGAAAGAGTGAGCATGGGGGGAGGGGCAGAGGGAGAGGGAGAGAGACTCCTCAAGCAGACTCCCCGCTGAGCATGGAGCCCGACATGGGGCCCAATCCCATGACCCCAAGATCATGATCGGACCTGAAATCAAGAGTCGGATGCTTAACTGACTGAGTCACCCAGGTGCCCCTCAGAAGGCCTTTTAAATAAAATGTGGGTCATATTTCTCGTGTGTGTGTGTATTTTGTTTTAAAAAGACTTCATGAACACTGAAAATTAAATTTTGTGTAATTATTCTTTTTTAGATTTTTTTGTACTGGAAAAATGCAGGGTTTTAATATTTTTAATTAATATAATTTTTAATGAGTGTAATTTCTATCTTATAAAAAATTTCTATTTTAGTCATTTGTATTATATGTTTTAGATTTATAGAAAAATTGAACAACTAGTACAGAGTTCCCCTACACAATTTCTCCTCTTATTAACATCTTATAATAGTATGGTATAACTAATGGACCAATATTGATGTATTATTTTTTATTGAAATAATTAACATACAGTGTTATATTTCAGGTGTACAACATTATGATTCAATAATTCTATATGTTGTTCAGTGCCCACCATGATAAGTGTAGTCACCATCTGTCCCCAAACAATGTTATTACAATCTTACTATATTTCCTATGCTATATTTTTCATCTCTGTGACTTCTTTATTTTATAACTGGAAGTTTATACCTCTTAATCCCCTTTACCTATTTCACTCATCCCCCACTCACCTCCGCTCTGTTAACCATCAGTTTATTCTCTGTATTTAAGAGTCTGTTTTTGTTTGCTCATTTTATTTTTTAGATTCCACATATAAGTGAAACCATGTGGTACTTGTCTTTCTCTGACTTATTTCACTTAGTATAATACTCTCTAGGTCCATCCATATTGTCACAAATGGCAAGATCTCATTCTTTTTCATGGCTGAGTAATGTTCTGTTGTATATATGTATACTTCTTTATCCATTCATCTATCGATCGACACTTGGGCTGCTTCCATACCTTTTTGGCTATTGTAAATAACACTACAATAAACATAGGGGTGCATACATCTTTTCAAATTAGTGTTTTCATTTTCTTTAGGTAAATACCCAGTAGTGGGAATTACTGGATCATATGGTAATTCTATTTTTACTTTTTGAGAAACTTCCATACTGTTTTCCCCAGTAGCTACACCAATTTACATTCCCACCAACAGTGCATGAGGGTTCCTTTTCCTCCACATCCTCCCCAACACTTGTTATTTCTTGTCTTTTTGATGCTAGTCATTTTGACAGGTGTAAGGTTGTATCTCATTGTGGTTTTGATGGGTATTTCCCTGATGATTGAGCATCTTTTCCTGTGTCTGTTGGCCATTTTGTATGTCTTCTTTGAAAAAATGTCTGTTCAGGTCCTCTGCCCATTGGATTATTTTTTTGGCATTCTGACTGATTATTATTGACTAGAGTCAATAGTTAATGCAGATGTCCTTAGTTTTTACCTAACATCTTCTGTCTGTTCCAGGATCCCATTCAGGATACCACTGTATTTTTATTAATTTTTATATTATGTCATTCATTCTCTTTTCTCTCTTGACAGGTATACAATATGTTTCAGCACCAGAGCCTTGGAAGTAAGGTGAACATTCAAGTTACCAAGCTCGTCCTGCTACGACAACGGCCTGTAAGTCCCCATGGAGGCCCACCAGAGCACATAGATGGCGTAACTGATCTGGAAGTTTCCTAGTTGCTGTGGAGTGCTAAGGAGGAGTGTAGGTGGTTGTCAGTCTTATCTGCCCTCCCAGGCTTTGCAGATGGCAACCGTGTGCCCTGGGTCAGGGACTGGGGATATCCAATGGGAGGAGGGCAGGTATTGTTACTAGAAGCTTGGTGTGCACATGTTCTGCTTGGAATTTCGAGAGAACCCTGAGCACTGAGCCTGTGTGCCTCCCTCCAGCCCTCCCAGCACATCTCACATATGCAAATCTAGATGGTGAGGTCTTTGGAAACCAGTGGCTATACTTTTGAATTTGGATTCACTGTAGTAGTGTTTTCTGGTCTTTGAGTTGAATGCATTCCCATATAATAATGTTACTTGCAGAATCGGGCAATGAACTTGAAAAACAAGAGACCGATGCTTGGTTGGGTATACAGTTCAGTTTGCCAAAAAAAGAAAAGAAAAGAAAGAATATTTTTCTTTAATAACATAGTCTTCCACTTGAACTTACAAATAAGGCCCTGGCCTCTCTCTGGGACTGGGCACCTTCCTACCAGCATTAGGGTTGGATTTGGGAGAAGCACATCACTGAATGATGTCCCATCGAGCAGCTCTCTCCACACTATATTCCGAACATAAACTCCGGCTTCCCTGGGTGTTTGCTTCTTTAACTGCCCCCACCGACCCCAATTTCTTTTAGGCCAAATTGTCCATTGGGCACCACGGTGAGCGGTCCCTGGAGAGCTTCTGTCACTGGCAGAATGAGGAATATGGAGGAGCCCGGTACCTCGGCAACAATCAGGTTCCAGGAGGGAAGGATGATACACCCCCGGTGGATGCAGCTGTATTTGTTACCAGGTGAGGCTGGACTTGGTCTGTAGCTGCACATGCAACAGAGGAAAGACCTGTCCCTCTTTGGAGAGGAAAAGAGGACAGTTTGCTAAGAATTCAGGCTTGGAAATCAGACCTTACTCGAACTCTCTGAGCCTTGGATTCCTCATCAGTAAAATTGGGGATCTGTTACAGATCCTAACCCTTAGTTATGAGGGTTCAGTGAGCACAGGAAGTGCTTTTCACGGTGCCTGGCCCAAAGTAAGGATGCAGTAAGTGCTAGCCATAATTGTTGCTGTTGTTATTATTAATATAAAAGTAGCAAAATTCTGGTTACCCGAGAGTCTTAACACTTCTAAGAAAATGCATCTACTACCTCTCCTGGGCACCAAATAAAACACTCACCAGGCAAGAACTAACCTGTGTTCGAGGCTGCCTCCCAACTGGCTTGAGCACGCTACTGGGGGGAGAGTGGATACCCCGAGTTCCCTGTGGGAGGGAGTCCATTAGGCATCCATGTGCTGTGCACGGCCCCAGCCCCGGGGCACTCCTGGGGCAATAGCGCTCAGCAGAGATGCCTGGGGAATTCCCATGCACATTCTGTTGCAAGTAAGGAGCTGAGCTGCTTTCTAGACTACAGAGCTGGACTTTTCCAGACTGCGAGGGACACCAGGGGCCCCGCAGCGGACCACAGAAACGAGACAGCCTTCCACACAGGCAGCAGTCACGTTATCTTAGCTTGCCAGGGCTGCAGTAACAAATGACCACAGACTGGGGGGCTTAGAACAACAGAAATGTATTCTTGCACCGTTTTGGAGGCCAGAAGTCCAAGATCACGGTGTGGGCAGGGCCGTGCTCTCTCTGAAGGCTCCAGGAGAGGAGCCTTGCTTCCTTCTTCCTAACTTCCAGTGGTGGCCTGCAATCTTTGGCATCCCTTGTCTTGTAGACGCATGGCTCCGACCTCTCCTTCACTGTCACCCTGTCGTGTGGCCTCCTCCCTCTGTCCCTCTTTCCCTCTTCTCATAAGGACACCGGTCCTTGGATTAGGGCCCAGCTTGGCCCAGTGGGACCTCATCTGAACTTGCTTACACCTGCACTGACCGTCTTTCCAAATAAGATTGCATTCACGGGTACAGGTACCAGGCGTTAGGACTTGAACATATCTGTTTTGGGGGACACAATTTAACCCACAACAGATATGGTTATGGCTCTTTCATTTTTCCCTTATATCTCAAACCTCTCTGAGAAAAACTGATTTGCTTGGGTTCCTTTACTTCCACGATGTAAGTAGAATGCATTATGTATTCACACCAAGACCCCCCTTTACAAAATAGGCAGAAGTGTTTCTTGATAATTTTAATCTGTCAGATTAAAATATCAAAATGTTATTAGACTTGCTATGAATCTGTCCATTGTGAATTTTAAGGAATTTTTAAAATTGACTTAAGGAAACTACTTCTCAAATTATATATTTTCTTTTTTTTTCTCCTGAGTTCAGAGGTAAAGCTTTAGATAGGAGCACTTTACCATTCTGTTAGCTTGAGACAGCCTGCCCCTCTAAGAGGGGCCAGAAAGGCCCTCTGGTGTATCTCTTGAGCCACGTACTGTAAGCCCCTGGCCCAGTGATGCTCTGAAGCTGGCTGGGAAAGTTCTGGCACCTTATCCCCAGGCACCAGGAAATGCAACTGCCTAACTTTCTCCTCTTTAAAAAACGCAGAACATGCACATTGCTACCACTAGACACCAGACACATACCTCATCACCCTTGTGGATGATGCATCAGTCGCCCACCCCAAAGGGTTAAAATGTACTCTGTAGCACACTGATCCCTTATGAGAGCATTTTCTGCTCTTACAGGATGTGATTTAAATGTATAATGGGACATGTGAGAAGACATCTATTCAGTAATTCTGATTGCCTGCCATCCGGCTGGTACCCTACCAGGCACCAAGGACAAGTGATGAGCAGGAGCCGGTTCTTGCTTTGGATCTGGGTTTGCCCACCCCAGGGAGTGCTGGGAGCCTCCAGGTACCACCTCCCCCAGTGGCTCTGCTTCCCCTCCCCGCCGCCTCGTGCTCACTGGCCAGAGGTTGCCATGGCTCCAGGCACTTTGAAGTGGTTTTTGAAGCCTATGGGCCCTGCGGATTGCAGTGTTGGGGTGATAGGTAGTACCCTTTGAGAGCGGATTTGATTTGGGGAGCAGGGAAGAGTCTTTGGGAACCATGTCCGCGTACGACTGTGAATTCGCACGACTGATTTTCCATATGCTACTTAAGTGAGGTCCTAGGGAAGAGCTCTAAATAACAGCATCTTTGGAATGTTCAACTAAACTTTTCAAAGTCACTACTTTGAAAGTGGTTCGTACCAAAACTAGATAAAATGTACAGATTCTGGTGTTTGTGAGACCTTTCCCGATGTCGTCTTTTGCCTGCAGTTTCATTCCTTGTCTGGGTCGAGGATGCGCTTGCAAGTGGTCTTGGTTTGGGAGCGAGTAGCCCCCCCCCCTTTATTTTTCAGAGGCAGTAAGTGTTACTGCAATCAGTGTTGACAAAACTGGATTAGCCTTTCCACAAAATGCCGACGGCAGACGCGAATGCACCCTTGGCCTGAGAAGGCTGTCAGTTAGGTTTCCTGGCTTTCTTTTCTGCTTCCCGCCTCCAACAGACTTACTTACTGTACTGGAAATATTGTGCGTAAAAATGTCAGTATTTTTTACATTGCACACCCATTAGGTTACATTAGGTTTGGGCTCCTACCCAAAACAAAACAAGACAGAAAATAACGAGCATTGTCAGGATGTGGAGAAACTGGAACCCTTGTGCACTGTTGGTGGGAAATATTAAATGCATCCTCGAAATACTAAATGCAGAATTACCCTTTGCTCCAGCAATCCTACTTCTGAGTGTAGACCCAAAAGCATTGAAATGAGGGTTTCAAAGAGATGTGTGTACCTATGTTCATGGCAGCATGACTCATAATGGCTAAAATGTGGAAGCAACCAAGCGTCCTTTGATGGACGAATAGGTAAACAAAATATGGGCTATGCATACAGTGGAATATTATTCAGCCCTATAAAGGAAGGACATCTTGTCACAGGCCACAACCTGGGTGAACCTGGGGGACGTTATGCTGAGTGAAATACACCAGTCACAAAAAGCCAAATAAGGTATGATTCCACTTATCTGAGGCCCCTAGAGCAGTTAAATTCATAGAGACAGGGTGTAGAGCTGGAGAGAGGAGGAATAGGAAGTTTGATGGATAGAGTTTCAGTTTTGCAAGATGAAAAAGAGTTCTGGAGATTGGTCGCCCAACATTATAAATGCATTGAACATCACCGAACCGTACGCCTGAAAATGTTGAAGATAGCAAATTCTGTGTTATGCGTATTTTATCACAATAAGACCATTTGAAAATTTTTCTAATTAAGCCCTTAGGGGGTGGTCCTGAATGCATGGGGTTGGTTCTGAGGGCAGGTGCTAGGGAAGGGCATGTCTGGAGGCCCCCAAGAGCAAGGTTCCTTCTGCGGCAGGCAGAGCCAACAAAAAGGCCTCCTGCATCTCGGTTAGCTGAGGCCAGCCCGGGAGCTGGCGTTTTCTTTCCCCGTTTCGAGCTGAGCTCTGATGAGCTACCTCAGCGCTCGTTCTTCCTCTTACCTGCTTCTGCGGATCCGCTGGGCCGAATGGGCCAGTGCCCAGCTCACTCCCTGGGTCCTCCCAGCTGTGAAATTGAAGACCTCCCAGCAGGACGGGGAGGCAGCGCCGGAGTCGGGGCTGGGAGCCGAGTTGGCCGAGAGGCATTGTTTAATAATTAGAGACTGCGAGCTGCAGTTCGCCAGGTTGGGATAACAACGGGCCGATGTTTTCACGGGGAAATGGGGTTTTCACGTGCTGCTCTTGAGAAGCAGCTCTTTCCTCCCGGAGTAATCTGAGCTGAGACGGGGTTGAGGGGCCAGTGTCCCCCAGTCCTGGGACTGAACGCTGGCCAATGCAAGGGTTTCTTCCCGCCTCCCTCCCTTCCTTATGGGCTGTGGCTGAGCCCCAGAGTGCCTTCTCTCCTGGACGCCCACCAGCCCTCCAGATGGCCAGGCACAGAGATGTAAGCGTGACATCATGTCCAGCAGAAGCTGCTGAGCCGGAATCCACGGAAGCTGGCTTTCTGGCAGCTGCAGCCGTGTCTGGGGCTAGAAAACACCTCTGAGTGGACGGGGGCTGGGGACCACATGGCACCCACACAGAGGACTGAGGTCTGGGGGGCTTCAGCACCTGGCACCGCTTTACCTTTGGCCCTGCATCTCCCGCAGGAAGCCACGAGAGAGGGATTTCCCCCCTAAACCCAGGTCTGTGCTCCCGGGAGACACCGGGAGCAAACCCGCAGGGCCAGCTCGGGGCTCCGCCACAGGTACACCTCTAGATGTCCCTCCACCTTCCCCTCCATGTCACTCCATCCCGCTCCCCAGGAACGGTCTTCTCTTCAGCCTCTGACCAAGGGGGTCTCTTGCAGGCCTAGCTCACGGTGAGAGCTCAGTGAGTATCTGGACCATCACATTACATTTTTTTCAGGTTTCCAAACATTGCGGAGACAAGGCCACTGGTAAGCTTGCACGGCAAGTTGAAAGTGGTCTGGAAATGTATTTCCGACAGTAATAAAGGAGTCACTATTAAGCCCCAGCTGTATGCCAGGCAATCGGTTATGCACAAGATTAGGTACATAAATTGTGGGGCCCATTGTGGAATGAAAATAGGGGAGCCTGCCTACTCTTGAGGAACAAGCACTGGAAAGTAAATGGACTAGAGACGGGAGGGCTCTGTCGGGACCCCACTTGAACGCAAGCATGTGGGTTTGGCATGAGTTTGCAGTGGGCGCAAGATTACCTAGATGAAGCTGCCCCTGTAGGCAAAGGGCTTGTGTTTTCTGAGAAAGGACCTTGAACAGGAAGGAGAGAGAAGATTCAAATCTTGGCTGACCCTTTCAAGCCAGGCTTCAAATTGAGCTTGGCTCTCCCCTCCGTGAGAAGACCACACTTCCTCCCACTTCCTCAGGAGAAACAATGGATGATGTTGCAGGGTCCATCATTTGAGACCACCTATTTCCCTTCAGAGAAGCCATGGGATGAGAGAACACACAGTGCTCCTGTCAGCCATCAGGGCTGGCTTGCTCCAAGATGGCGCTTTCTCCAAGATGGAACCATCTTCTACTCAGTTCTATTTAGTTCTTGACTGTGGGACTGATGGTCCCGTGCGCTTTCTCCTTTTGCCCAGGCTTTAGTCATGTTCACTCTGGGAAACCCTAGAGCAAGGTGTTGGGCCACCCTGATCCTTGTGTGCATGTGACGTTCGAGACATTCAAGTGGGAGGGGGTGTCCGATCAACAGTGTTGAGCTGGGGTCAGATAGATACCAGAGCAGGGAGAATATTTATGTCCCTAATTTTATTTGTTTGGTTTTCTCTGTGCTGCTGTTGCTTCCTCACCACCTTCTACTGCCTGTTAATTAGTCTTTTAGAAGGTCTTTTGTTTTGAGTTTTTAAAGATTTTATTTTTTATTTTTTTTTATTTGACACAGCGAGAGAGGGAACACAAGCAGGGGGAGCAGGAGAGGGAGAAGCAGGCTTTGTGCCTAGCAGGGAGCCCGATGCAGGGCTCGATCCCAGGACCCTGGGATCATGACCTGAGCCGAAGGCAGACGCTTAACGACTGAGCCACCCAGGCGCCCCTGTTTTGAGTTTTTAATTCCAGTTAGTTAACTTACAGTGTTAGTGTTATACTAGTTTCAGGTGTCCAATATAGTGATTCAGCACTTCCATGTATCACCCAGTGCTCATCACAAGTGCCTTCCTTCATCCCTGTCACCTGTTTCATCCATTTCCCCCCCACCTCCCCTCTGGTAACCATCAGTTTGTTCTCTCTAGTTAAGAGTCTGTTTCTTGGGGTGCCTGGGTGGCTCAGTCGGTTAAGCGTCTGCCTCCGGTTCAGGTCATGATCCCAGGGTCCTGGGATCGAGCCGCACGTCAGGATCCCTGCTCAGCAGGCAGCCTGCTTCTCCCTCTCCCTCTGCTGCTCCCCCTGCTTGTGCTTTCTCTCTCTCTCTGTCAAATAAATAGGTAAAACCTTTAAAAAAAAAAAAAAAGAGTCTTGTTTCTTGGTTTGTCTCTCTTTTTTCCCTTTGCTCGTCTCTTTTGTTTCTTAAATTCCATGTATGAGTGGGATCATATTTTGTGTTTCTCTGACTGGCTTACTTCACTTAGCATTATACTCTCTAGCTCCATCCACGTCATTGCAAATGGCAAGATGTCATTCTTTTTGATGGCTGAGTAACATTCCATTGTGTGTATACACACGCACACACACCACATCTTCTTTATCCCTTCATCTATTGATGGACACTTGGGTTGTGCCATATCTTAGCTATTGTAAGTAATGCTGCTGTAAATATAGGGGTCCATGTATCCCTTTGAATTAGTGTTTTTGTATTCTCACTGCTGGGTATTTACCCAAAGAATAGAAAAACACTAAAAGGTCATCTTTGACAGAAAAAAATCAAGGCTTCCTTTTATGGCTCCTATAGTTATCCCCCTTTTCCTTTCCCTGCAAGTTCCTGTGGTTTTGGAGTGGGATTGTGACAAGTGTAGGGTTTTTTTTTTTTAAATGTGGGATTCTTTTTTTTTTTTTTTTTTAAAGATTTTATTTATTTATTTGAGACAGAGAGAATGAGAGAGAGAGAGCACATGAGAGGGGGGAGGGTCAGAGGCAGAAACAGGCTCCCTGCCGAGCAGGGAGCCCGATGCGGGACTCGATCCAGGGACTCCAGGATCATGACCTGAGCCGAAGGCAGTCGCTTAACCAACTGAGCCACCCAGGCGCCCCTCAAATGTGGGATTCTTGAAGGCTTCCTTTTTTCCTTTGTTAAAACGGTCTTCAAATTGATTATCAAAACATATAGGTTTGTTATGAAAAAGTTAGAAACTTGCAGTGAGCAGAACCTGTGTGGGGTTGGTCCCAGCTCCTCCTCGGCGTTTCTTTGGCCAGTTTCGGGGCCACGCCTTCAAAGCTGCCCCCTCCTCTCTTCTGGGCTTGCAGGCTGGCCGGTGCATCTGGTTCTGTAGATCAGGAGCCCGAGGAGAATCTGTGGGTCTGAGTAGGTGGGTGGAGTCTTTGACAAAGCTCAGGTGAGCCTGAAGCCAAGCCAGAGTTGGGAACACACAGCTCTGCCCCATTTCCGCTGAGAGGCGTCAGGTGTGGGTCACAGTTTGGAGGCAAATACAACAGAACATGCTGTGCATCTGAATGGGATTGACGTGGAGGGAGAAGGAAAGAGGACCATACAGAGTTAGGTTAGGAGAGTGACACATTCCCTTCTCTGTCATCATGCCCACTGTGAATGGCAGGTCAGAGCCTTCCCTGAGAAGAGATTTTGACAGAGGGTAGTGGAGGAATTGAGGAGTTGACCTGATGTCAGGGTGTCAGAAAGGGGAAAAGTGGCCCAGCCCGGACGTGCCACTTTCTTTGACAACTGGGCTTAGTGCCCACCTTGTCTGGCTGGCCCCATCTTCCTTCCCAGAAGAACTTCAGCATGAGTAGGAGTGGCTTCAGAACACACCTTCTAAACCTGAAGGAGTTTAAGGGAGTGGGCATTTTCTGTCAGCTCCCCATGGTCCCCATGAGCAGATGAGCATGGGGCCCTGGGGTGGGGAGAGGGAGGACCAGACCACTGTTCCCTTGCCCAGTCCCAGGCAACCAGAGATCAGGTCAGCCCCTAACTGTGGGAATGCTCTGGTTTTGGGGAAAAAAGGGCCCAGACCTATTGTTTCAAACATGAGTGGCTAGAGACCATAGTGAACCCCTGGGGCTGGACCAGCTTTTGAGCATATTTGCTCTTCACACACAACCACACACACACACACACACAAAAGCATATTTGCTCTTCACACACAAACACACACACACACACACACACACACACACACCCGGGGGCGGGGATCCTGGGAAGCTTTAAAGGATCTAACTTTAAGAAATCACTTTCCATGATCTTCTCATATAAGTGCTACGTGGTCACTTCAGCATCTAAAGCCAGTTGCCGCCCACGTAGAGTCGTTTGGGGTAGTCACTATAGTTTGATGATATTGCAGAGTAATTGTCTCTGATGCAGGACTTGCAAACCTCATCTTCCAGAACTTTCACAGTTGTTGGAGGGAGCCCTCCCAGCAACCAAGTGTTAGGTGCAGTTTAGCTACAAAAGGAGGGCCTCCCAGTTGGGAACATTGTGGATGGGTGACTCTTGACAAATGGCTAGTTGTTGTTCTTGGCTGACCTGTGACAGCTTCGGCAGTAACCTTGCTATGGGCAGGACGACCAGTCAAGCTTAGCGGACAGTATTTTCTTCTCCCATTCTTGGGGGCTACTGCATACACCTGACCATGTCTGTCTTTGTGTTCCTTTTTTAGGACAGATTTCTGCGTACACAAAGATGAACCATGTGACACCGTTGGTAAGTTGGGAAGCAGAATAATAATTTAGGGGGCTGCTGAACCCCGTGATAATCTGTAGACCTGGTAGCACTTACAGTCCGGAGGAGCTGTCCTCAGACAAACCCTGTCTTTCCTGCGGCCTCTTTTCTTGTAAACTGGTTCTTTGACTTCATGTGACTTCATCTTTTGTTCCTGGTAAGTGTTGAGGTTGCTCACGGCAGAAAGCATCAAGATGGATGTTGAATAAGGAAGATATGAAAAGTTAAACCCACGGGAGGTGCCTCCAGGCCTCAAGGTGACTGTGGTTGGGGGCACATTTGGCTCTGAGCCTCTTGGCCACTCACGCAGGCAGGGGACCCCACAGAGTTACACCATTGTAATGAGAGCTTCCCCGTTCGCTCTCATGCGTGCGGATGATCGTTACCAGTGTCCTAAGCAGTGAGGTGGGACTGTGCGGGTGTGAGGCTGGTCTCTTCTGCCAGGCTGGGCACCAGGCTCATTGCTTTCTGGTCACAAGGTCCCAAGACTGACACACAACACGGCAAGGCACGTTTTCCTTCTTCCCCTCCGGAGGCTCTCTCCTCTACTTTCACTTCCTCCCCCAGCTTTTCCCTGTTTGCCGTTTTCCCTTCTGTCCTATCTTCCTTAGTATCTGGCTTGTTCTTGACAGGTCATAAATTTCCACTTGGAACCAGTCTTTGAGCGTAGGAATAGGGTGCTTGCTTAACAGGAAACACCAAGACAGTTTCTAATTTTGACAGCTATGGCACAAACCTTTATTCTCCAGGAGCTCAAAATATGGCACCACCAAGAGCAAGATTCTGAATGTGATGTGCTTAGAATTGCAGGAAAACAGTATAGGATCGACAAATGTATATTATTGTGGGATTCAAATGTTTAAAAACCCGTGCTTCCTAGGGAGTCCTAGCAGTGGGTAACCCTTCGCTCTGGCTCAGCCACATACGAGCTGGGTGACCTTGAGTAAATCTCCATAAAAACAGTCATTTTGCACTAGGTGACTTAAAAGGCCCTTCAAAATCTAGCATAATGGTAGCTAGCATTCATGTCCCATTTTAGAGTTTACAAAATGATTTTTTTTTATATTCTATTTCATCAATCCCCTAAACAAATGCAAGAGACAGGTGTCAAAAACTGACCAACCAATCCATGCTTCATTCTCTGGGGGCCGTCTCCAGAAAGGAATCACTACACTAAGCAACGTGAACTGGGCTTCAACAGAGGGAGAGCTGATGCCCGTCGAAACCCGTCAAAATCTGGTTGGGGCTAGACCAGTGCGGCTTGAGCTCTGTCCATTGACAGAGCTGCGAAAGCATGTTGTGTCTTGAGGAGTGCCGTTCTTTCCCCGTGTTCACGAGTCAGCTTCTGTGCTTGTGCTGGGAGGGGGCCCTGCTGCAGGCTCGCCCCTGAGGAGATGCTGACCCATCGGATTGCCCATGCCTGTACGCCTTCCCCGAAAGACTCTGCGCCCTTCACCCGTGTGTCCTTCAGTGCCCAGCCCAGTCACCGCTGTTAATTGATTGAATGAATGAACGAACAGATGAATCTGAATGCAGATGAAGGAACTCCAGCACTTCTGAATAACCAGCATTTTTATCACATGGTTTTCTTCCATATGGATTTATAGCTGGCTCTTTTTTCTTTCGAGTATACAACTTTCCTGTCAACCATTCATTGTGATTACGTACTCTATTTCAGACCCCCTGTTGAAGAGCGGACAGCTAGTTCTGTCTTCTTTCTTTCTTCTACACCATGTCACCTTGGTACTTATATTCACCTGCTGGGGTTACTCTAACAAAACACTGTAGTCCGGGCGGCGTCAACAACAGAAATTTGTCTCGCGGTTTTAGAGGCTGGAAGTCCAAGATCAAGGTGTCGGCCCAGTCGGTTTCTCCGGAGGCCTCTCCCCTTGGCTCGCAGATGGCTCCCTTCTCCCTGTATCTTCACGTGGTCTTCCCTGTGTGTGCTTGTGTCCTGATGACCTCTTCTTACAACGACTCCAGTCAGATTAGCGCCCCACTCTCATGACCCCATTTAACCTTAATCACCTTTTTAAACACCCTATCTCCAAACACAATTTACATCAGGGGTTAGCACTCCAACATACGAATTTCGGGGAGAGGGGGGCACCATTCAGTCCATAACACTACTCATTTGACACTTTGCATAGTGCTGGTGAAATCTTATGTCCTGTGTGACCTCCCAGGTGTGCATGCGTCTCATTTCCTCCACAAAATCTTTTAATTGCATGGACCAGCTGTAATCATTCTTTATGTGACAGCCGCTTAGCTCAAGGCTGAACCAGCCCTGTCTCGTACTTCCTTATTGCATGCTCTTTCCAATACGTCGGTGATTTTCAGCTTCTACGAAGGAAATGAATCCCTTCCTTAAAAACAAAAAACAAAACAAAACTTACATGGTGCTTTTGTTTTAACGTGCCATAATTTATTTGTACTTATTATCAAGTCAGTTCATAAGAACAGTGGTGATTCCATGAAGAGAAAAATTTGAAAGCTGGGGTTATGACAGGTTTATAGCAGTCTCATCCAATTTATTTCTGTACTTTTTTTTTTTTTACCTTTTATTTTGCAATAATTATAGAATCATTGACAATTGCAAAAGAAGTTCAGAGAAGTCTCTTGTACCTATCACGTTGCTTTCTCCCATGGTTGCATCTTATGTAACCATAGTGTATTTCCAAAACTGGGAAATTGATTGGCACAGTACAATGAGCTAGACTACAGATCCTACTCAGGTTTCACCGGTTTTTGCAGGAACTTGTTTCGGGGTATGTTTTTACATATGGCTCCATGCCATTTTGTTACATATGTAGATTCATCCAACCACCAAGACAGTCAGGATCAGAACTGGTCCATCACCTCCAAGCAGCTCCCTTGGGCTGCTCCTGTAAATCTCCTTCTCCCTCCCTCTTTCCCTACCTCCTTCCCTCCCTTTCCTTAATCCCTGGCTACCGTGTATCTGTATTCCAACTCTATAATTTTGTCATTCCAGCGTCCAATTTATTTTTGTATTTGTTTTGATTCCACAGAATGGAAAAACAATCTGAATCATATAGATATGTGGTTGCCAGTGCTAAGAGATTTTGAACAGCTATCTTCGGATCTCAGGGTCAGGCTTTGGCAGGAGGGGCCGTGCCCTCGGTTTTGCAGAAAATGGGATACTGTGGCACCTCGAGAAACTAGAAGCTTGGGGATTGCCGGTGTTTTAGAATTTGGCACATAATAGTGTTTTCTGTTTGCTTTCTTGGTTTGATTCAGGTATAAACTTACATACAGCAAAGGGTACAAATTTTGGTGGATTTTTAATTTATGCCTGTGCTTTTTTTTTTTTAGTTTATCTTATATTTATTGAAATAGTTTTAAAGCAGCGTTTTGAATTCTCTTTTAACCTATTTTTCAAATGGTGGTAAATGTATATAACATAAAATTTATACATAAAATCTTAACCATTTTTAAGTATGTAGTTCAGTGGCATTAGGCACATCCACACTGTTGTACAATCATATGCCTGTATTCTCAAAACCACTACTCAGATTAAGGTATGGAATGTCATCAGCGCCCTCAGAGGTTCCCTCATGCCCCCTCCCAGCCACTCTCCCCACAAAGGTAACTTGCTGTTGTAAACGTTTTAACCACTGTCCTAAAAAGTAGCTTAGAATAGATTTCATTTTTATTTTTATTTATTTATTTTTAAAGATTTTATTTATTCATTTGACAGAGACACAGCGAGAGCAGGAACACAAGCAGGGGGCGTGGGAGAGGGAGAAGCAGGCTTCTGGCAGAGCAGGGAGCCTGATGCGGGGCTCGATCCCAGGACCCTGGGATCATGACCTGAGCCAAAGGCAGACGCTTAATGACTGAGCCACCCAGGTGCCCCTACAATAGATTTCAAAGTGAAATTCGAACGATTCATTTGGAGAACCTCTGAGGTAGCTAGTGGAGTTTGGGGTTCTGTTAAAAAATACTTCCCCTGCTCAGTCTGCATGAGCCCATTTCAGCAGACCAGGATCCTGATTGCGAGGAACAGGCAAAAAGGGCATTTACCAGAAGGGGGCTGCCCATGCGGGTGGCAGATCTGGTTGGAACACAGCACCCCAGGCAGCCCTGGCAGGTGAGGCTGTAGACGCCATGCAGAGGTCAGTGGCAGGGCCTGTGGGGGATGGCCTCCATCTGCCCCAACAACCGGCTGCTTGTCACCTGCCATAGGTCGTGTGGCCTGCAGCTCCTCAGCCCACCGGCACGGGCCTGAGGGAGGCTCTGGCTCTTTGGGCTTCCACAGCGGGGTGGGGTGGGGGCAGTAGTACTTCCCACATCAATGCACGGGAAGGCGTTCTCCAGAGGGGGTCGACGTGCTTTAGCCAGGGGGAAGGATGGATGCTGGACATTCCAGAACCACCAATGTCCACTACATCCCTGACCCTTTAGTGAAGATTGACATAGGAGAAATGCACGTGTCTGCAGCTTACTATCTGTGCACGTTACAGGGATCCTGCTGACATAGGCAAGGAGGGCTTCCCTGGCCTTAGCTCCAAGGTGGTCCTGACCCCATGAGGGGAGAGGCCTCATCAAGCTGCCTGCACAGACGGGTGAGCACGCTTTTAAAACAATCCTGCCTGACGGACCCTCCCTCCCAGCTCTGCCAGTCCTGGCCACTATGGAAGGAGAAGGGATGGCAGCACAGAGGTCCCGCTGATCTCCCCCTTTTAGGAGGACACCTACAGGGAGAAAAGGCAATGCTTAACCTTTTTCCAGAAGGTTCTGGAAAAACAGCTTTGTTGCTAAGAGAAGCAGCTGCTTCACCCCTCGCTGGGTGGTCCCTACTTTGCACATTTGAGACCTTGGCTTTGTGGGGGTGTGGGCTTTTGCTCCATTGAATTGCTTCATCCTGAGGAAAAAGCTGTCCTAGGCAAGAAGGAGTGTGAAGGGTCGAGACCTCTGGAAACCTCTGTTCATCCTTCTCATTCCTCTTCCCAATGCACATACCTCTGGGCGTCTGTAGGTGGTACCTGAGCAGACTGGATGATCAAACACATCTCAGTTACATGGCATTTGTCCAGGTCCCACCCTTAGCTGTAAACTGAGCTCTGGTGATTTTTTGTTTTGTTTTGTTTTTGGACAACAACCGTATTCAAGCTTCACGAATTTAGTTCTAATTATTGGGATTTGTATTTCTTCCTTGATCGCTCTCATTTTTTTAATTAATGGAAAAGCCTCCTTTCTCCCATTGCTGCCAAGTCAAGGGATGTGATATGTGATAATCCTGCACAAAAGGACAATGGAAATGTTCAGTGGCCTCATGAAATGTTTCACACACGCGGCCAGGGAGATGCCGCTGAGGGGCTCCAAGACTGGTCCATGCACTGGGGCCCTGCTGCTCTGGACTGAGGGCCCCGTGGCTGTCCCTGAACCTGGGTGTCCCTGTGTGGCTCACAACACTGGTGCTGAGCTCCCCGATAGGTCTGGGCAGCCCCGTGGGGTCGGAGCATCACCCGCCAGGATGAAGCAGACATACCTGCTTTGGAAGTCTGTTTCAGGCCAGCCTCCAGGAGGCCACGGAAGGAAGATTTGCTGGGAAACCAGTGAGAGACGAGGGTGAGTGGGGCAAGTGTCCTAACACTGCACCTGTTGGGTTTTTATTAAATAAGAGCGTCAGAATTTCTGAACTATGTCATGTCTAATTAGGGCTTAGGCAAGAAAGTCTTGTATGTATTAAAAAACAACATCAAAATGTATTCCTCTGGCTGTACTTTATCCCCCCACCCTCGTCACTCATCACTCTGGAGGACCTTTGGGTATTCCAGTCCCGGTGCTGTGGCTGAAAAACTGTGTAGACCCCTTTTGGAATTTCCTTCAGGATGCACATTCATTTTTTTGTGTTTTCCTGGTGTTGCTAGGCCTTCGTTCTGTGAGGGCGGTTTTGAATTGTAGAGGTGTCAAAGGTTCTGTGTGCTGAATGCAGCCGGAAAGTACCGTTTGAGATAAAAATACAAAAGTTTTACTAGTAAGACTGAACTTCGGGTTTGTTTCTGAGAGCTTTCCTGTGGGTTTGTTTGCTCTATTTTGTTATGCCTTGTGACCTGACAGACGTCAGGGTTCAGTTTTGCTTCAAAATTATTTGTCAGAAGTAGGCTCCAGATGTTTGTCCCCAAAGGGCAATTACCCCATTGAGTGAGCAAGCTCTGATGTGTCTTCCTTATAACCCCACCTCATGCTGGCCTCAGTGTCAGGCTGACACTATCTACCTTGAGAGGTTTCCAGAAGAGAAGGCTTAACAATCGATGATATGTTAGTTGTCCCAAATCAGATGACCTGAGGTCTTCAGCATGTTCATCTATTTTTCAGAAGTTAGATTGGTATTTATCGTCAGGCTCTTGACCATGATCTGTGATTTTTGTGTGTGTGAGGTTTTATGAAAGGCTTCAATTTTGGAAATCAAATATGCATGCATCATCTAGCAATCTGTGATTTTTTTGTGTGTGAGGTTTTATGAAAGGCTTCAATTTTGGAAATCAAATATGCATGCATCATCTAGCAATCAGGGATTCAGACTGTTCGGGCAAGTGCTGCCTTCCTCCTCATATGAAGAAAAAAAAAATTGGCCATCCTCTTAAGAGAGGACAGTTGCATTCTGTTAATGTGAGGGCTGTGCTCCCTGCGCATTCAGCTTGGATTTCTCAGCCAACAGAAATTATCTGGGAAAGCTAAATAGTATATACTTCAGGAGGCTGGCTTCTTCCTTCACCTGTGCAGGTTTAGAGTGGTTTCTCAAAAATGACAAGTTGCGTCTGGATGTTCGAGAGGGTCTTCTAAAAGATCTTTGTTGGAGCTGCCATGCCCAAGGAGAACAGAAGCGGGCAGGCCACGGGGTGGGCCCGGCAGCGGCGGGCGGGGGGGGGGTCCTCCGGCCTGTTTAGCGCTCTGGCTGTCCTGTGGCATGACCTGGAGATAGTGATTGGAGAGAATGAAAAGACGAACGAGTGTGTGTGTGTGTGTGTGTGTGTGTGTGTGTACACGCATGCATGCATACGTATGTATGTACACACATACCTGGACACACGCACATGCCTAAGTGCGTGCACGTACGGTGGAAGCGTGTGTAGTGGGTGTACGTACTTCCTGTACCTTGAAGTCTGGAGGGGCTTCCTTTGTGCTCACAAACTTCGGTGAGCTCCCCAGGAGGGAGCCGCCCTGACAGTGCCCACCAGCCCTGGCGCTGACACAAGAACCCAGGGCGGGAGGTTTCTGTTGGGGACTTGGCAGGAAGTCCCCCGCTGAAACCAGTTGCCCCGGGGGGACCAAATTCAACTTTTCTTCTTCCTTGTGCCAGGGTCACGTTTAAGGTTACATAATGGCCGAGATACGTTTTCCAATGGTGACAAATACAGGGGGATGTTTTGCATGGGGTAGGCTCCCACCAGCCCTTGGGAGATTGCGGCTCTGTTTCTTCTGGAACTATACAGAGACCAACAAAACACAGAGCCGTGCTTGATTGCCTTTAGGGCTGGAAAGCAAGAGGGCTGCACACAAGAGAGCTTGGCCCCGGCAGGGTTTCCAGCCGTGGTCCTTCAAATGCAGGCTTTGGAGCCCCCTTTTATGTTAGCTCAGGAGGTAGATGCCTTGTGGATGGTGTCCTTCCCCGAGACTGCTGATTAGCACCGTTCCAGGTTCTGCACTCGGGTGGCTTGAAAGGGACTCTGAAACCGATGCCCTTCCAGTTAGGTGGCCCCGATACACGAGGTGTTGGTGACCCTCCCTGCTGTCATTTATCATGGGCCTAGGCATGATATGGGCAGAGACTGTCCGTCTCCGTTGTTCTCTCTGTGTTTCCACCTCACGCCCGGAGGAGTGCTTTATGATGAGCTTGGACTGAAGTGGGATGCTGCATCTCATTATTGGCGTGGCTCTTCCTCAGGGCATGCAACTCTCAGTCAGTCCCGACCCTTTATTAGCTTTGTTAGAAACAACCACCAAAACCCCTCCTCAAATCGGGGGGGAAGGATAGGGAGTAGAATCATAAACAGGAAACTAGGTCTTCGTGAGATGCTTTTTGTGTAATTGTGAGTCCTGACGCGCTCTTGGTGCCTGTGTGCTTCCTGCATGTTGAGAGCCTGAGGAGTGGGCCAAAGGTGAGGGGGCCGGTTTCACATCTGCCGCCAGTCCAGTGGGAACAAAGAATTGGAGAAGGGCTCCCACCGCTGCTTTCTTTACAGTGTGACCCTCATGGTGGTCCCTCGTACCACCCAAAGAGCCCCGTCATCTCCACAGTGAACACTGAGCCATCCTCAGGGACCGCAGTTGGCTTGGTGTGATGGTCTGAGCATCGGCCCTGCAGCTAGACGTGGGTTCGAGTCCTGCCTCCGCCACTGTCCTTGTGTGAGTCATCCCAAATCTCCAACTCTGTTTTCTCATCTATAAAATGGGAATAAGACTAC
>NC_138377.1:110942934-111011180 GCF_054177405.1 Leptonychotes weddellii
GGCTGCGTGTAAAAGTCAGGGAGAGCTGTGGACGCAGGGATTATGGCTAAGGCCCCGGAGGCAGGTCACAGAAGCAGGAGGAGGGGCTCTGGAGGCACGCTGGCTCCGCTCCCTGCTCCCTACTAGCCTGTGACCTCGGGTTTCTTCCCTGCACCCTCCTCAGCGGTGGAATCGGGATGGGGGTGGCTGCCCGCCTGGCAGGGTGCTCAGGAGTGAGTAGGCCCACAAATGTAAAGCATTTGGCCCAGCGCCTGCCTGCCTTGTGGAAAGTGGTGGCTGTGATTTTTATTAGCCATTTCTAGGAGTCGACTGGCCATCTCATAGTCTGTGTTTCAGAAGGCACCTGGTAGGTCTGACCCACCGGCAATTCCCATTTGCTGTGCCTTCAGAACAGATTCTGATTAAAAGATTCTCTTTTAAGCACACCTGCTGCTTCCCCTGTGGTCCAGGCCTTGTCTCCAGGCCTCCGTGGTGTCCCCCCCCCTCGCCAGCTCATTCTTAGGTGATAACCAGAGGGTTCCTTTTAAAACGTAAATCAGATCACGGGAATTCCTTGCTTAAACTCCTCCAGTGGCTTTGGATAAAATCCACAGACCTGCGGGCCCCAGAACATTGTGGCCCATGGTTCCCTTACTGACCTCTCCTCCCAGTGCCCATGGCCTCGCTCACCTGTGCCTGCCCCCTGTTCCTCCCTTGCCAAGCTTGCCGCTGTATCAGGGCTTTGCACCTGCTCTTGCTGGGCCGGGCATGTTCTCCCGCTGACGTCTCTTTGGCTCACTCTCTCCTTCCTTTGGGTCTGTGTTCAGATAGCATCTGAGAGAGGCGGAAGCGGCCTCTCTATTCCCTGCTCAGTTAATCAATACCCCAGATTATTTGTTTATCTGTGTGCTGTCAGCCTCTGCAACAGGAGCACAAACCCTGAGAAGATAATTCTTTGTTTTCATGTCTCCATTATATTCCCAGCCCCAGTACGTGATGGCTCCGTGAATGTTTATTGTATAACTGAATGAATGAATTAAAATGAATTTGTTGAACAGGTAAATTGGCAGTGGTATCGGGAGAGATTAAGAGCTCATGTCCCACCACTAGGGGGTTTTCAGTTCCCTTGATGACTCCAGCTTACCATCTTAAAAGAGGATGCCCAGGGTCGCCTGGGTGGCTCAGTTAAGTGTCCGACCCTTGATTGTGGCTCAGGTCATGATCTCACGGTCATGAGATAGAGCCCCGTGTCAGGGTCCCCGCTGGGTGTGGAGCCTGCTTGGGGTTCTCTCTCTCCCTCTCTCTCTGCCCCTCCTCACCGCGCTTTGCGTGTGCAGGTGCTTGCTCTCAAAAAAAAGGGGGGGGATGCCCAATATAACCTTCCAAAATGTTAATCTTCCGTAAAGGAGCTTCAGATGCAACTGATATTTGTTAAATATTTAGATAGCTCCACTTCTAAGAAATAAAACAATGCAGTGGGGCTGGATGGTTAAGAAGGGTGTACCTCCCGTGGGCATACCTGAGGTGGCCCTTCTACCTGTGAAACCGTGGGCATTTGGCTGAATATGTGCTGCCTCAAACGTGATCTTAAGAGCAAGGGAAATGGTGTCCACACAGAAGTGTTTCGAGGATGAGAGGAGATGAAGCCCAGCGTGTGATCTGCAGGTAAGGCGTGCTCAATCCGTGTTAGCCTGCGTCACCCTTACCCCTCCGTGGCAGCAGCTGGTCAGGTGGCCGGCTGGGAGGGTGTGCAGCGGGAGGCAGGATGCCGTTCTGCTGACTCTGGGCCTGACCCTGGCCCCCCCGGCCCTCGCGGCCCCCCTAGGTTTCCCAGCACAAGCAGGGAGTGGCACCGTTCATGTTGCGTCTGTGTCCTGCCAGCATGTTTTTGATTAAGAAGAGAACAGGCGTCCTGGGAGTGCATATGACCTCTCTGCATGACTTGATGTTGGTCTAGGAATACCAGAGAATTCATTCCGGATCTGGCACCGTTTTCATCTCCCTCTGGCTTCCAAAGCCCATGGATGCGTCCACGCCCAGGACTTGAATGTCACCTCTGCCTTTGGGGGAGGGCGGGGATGCAGGTTGGCGGTGGGGAGGTGGCTGCCGAGGAGAAGCCGAGCCTCCCATGCTGACTCCGCATGGCAGGCAGGGGTCCCACCTGGAGGGATTGGCTCCCCATGCTCATCTGGGGCTGTACTGGGCCTCTTGCAGAAAGTTTTGCCTTCTGAAATGTGCAGCGAAATCTGGAACTGCCTTCTGGGCAGGTATCCCCAGCCCAACCCAGTTTTTCTGCTTATCTTATTCTGACCATAAATTCCTTCATTACTTCAGCTGAGGGAAAACAAGCCTTGACTCTTAAGACAATTCAAGTGGGGCTAAGGTCTCCTTGATTCATTTTTGCTGACTTATTAAGTTCTAGAGTAAGTATAATTTATTAAGTAGGACGAAGGTTCAGGAATTAGACGTGGAGACTAATGAAGGAGAATGATGCCAAGGATTTATTCTCCGTCTGTGCTCAGCCCAAATTTGGGCTCCAAAGAAGAAAACTGATGAGGAATTCCTATACATCATTGAAGTCTCCAGGGGATTACCATAAGATTACATAATACAATCGTGGCTGACTCTGAGGCCAGAGAATGTATACTCAAAGCTCACAAGAAAGCAGCAGACAAGAGAAGACTCTTTCGGACAAGAGTGAGTGAGTTCAGGGAAAGCCTATACCTGACCAGCCAAGCAAGCGATTCCAAACACCTCCTGCCCTGAGAAAGCAGGGGCATGCTGGGAAATTACTCAGCGTGTGACATCAGCTCTGGAGAAGGCCTTTTAATCCCAACTGAGAGGCCAGCTGGTGAAACACTTAGAACAATGTGGTCCGATCACAGACGGTCCTTGGAGAAGGGAGCAAGGTCTCCGTCGGTAACCGGACAGGTCCCCGTCTCCTGTCCCGGCCAGGCCGGCTGCTGAGAGGTGCCGCGCATTTCTGTAAGCAGGCAATTATCATCTGCGCGGTTCCAGTGGCTGGGTTAGGAAGTAAGAAGCTCAGGCACACTGGGAAATGTCTTTAATGAGACGAGAATTAGCCAGGGAGTTAGAAGCAGGGGTCATTGCCAAGAGGCCTTGCACCGAAGCCTCAATTAAACTTTCCATTGGATTATCTGATGATAAGTAGTGTGCCTTTGGGATTTTCTTGTCTTTGATAAATGGCACGAATTCAGAATTTAAAGCAGCATGGGCCATAACATAACACAGCGCTGGAAATAACGAGGCACGCCATCGCTAGATACAAAGCACTTCAATTACCCCGATGGAAGTATTTATCTTAAAGACTGCTTTGGATTATTTCCCCCCTAGGACGTGCGGGCTCTCCATCTGCGCTCTGATGGGAAGGGTTTCCAACTTTGAAATTCCTTTTGGTGCCAACAGAGTTCTCGGTGCTGGGAGGAAAGAGTAGCTGCAGGGCGCCTGGGTGGCTCAGTCGTTAAGCATCTGCCTTCGGCTCAGGTCATGATTCCAGGGTCCTGGGATCGAGCCCTGCATCGGGCTCTCTGCTCAGTGGGGAGCCTGCTTCTCCCTCTCCCATTCCCCCTGCTTGTGTTCCCTTTCCCGCTGTGTCTCTCTCTGTCAAATAAATAAAATCTTTAAAAAAAAAAAAAAAAGAAAGGGTAGCTGCCTTCCAGGACTTACCTTGCCATGAGGAATCCTCCCTCCTCCTCCCTGCAGAGGGTTCTTGTCCCCTAGCTGCTGGGAGATAGAGTGATGGCCTCCTAATTGGGTCGCCAGGCAGAGTCAAAACACCTGTGTCTGGCATTATTCGGTATAAACAAGGGGCTTCGATTCTCCTGCTATGTTCCCCGTGTGTATGAGCGTGTGTGTGTGTGTGTGTATTTTTAAATCTACTTTTGTAATTATCTTTGATCCTGGTGTTCCTGTTACCCACGAGATACCTTCATTTAAACAATAAAACCTTCTGGTAAAAACCCAATACTTCCTAAGCTTTTGCTAAATCGCTGAATCTGATGGAAATGTTCCGTATCAGTCTCTTGTGTGCTACCCCAATGGCCAGCCTGAGGTAGACATTACAAAGATGACTCCGGACAGTCAGACCCTCTATCTTTCTGGAGCTCCTTGGCTAGCATGCTGTTGCTATTCCAATCCAAACCGGTTTCCTCCATACCTCTGTCTGCTCTTGAGCCATTGCTGCCTCAGTACCTATCCCCTACCCCCTGACCCCCGACCCCATCCCACGGGTTTGGAACTCACTCCCATGCATCCGTGGCATGGACTTCTCCTCCAGCTCTATCCATATCTGGAGAGAGTTATCTTACACACTAGGATCTGCTACCATTTAGCCTACCGTCAACCCTGGGCACTCATCTGACGGGCTCTGTAAGACGGGGAGATCCCTCCGAGGGTGTCAGAAGGCAGCCGTCAGCAAAGCCAGGCAGCCTCGGCCCTCTGTGAGTGGCCTTGCTGATGTTTCTGCTCCTCTGCAGACCATCCTGAGGGGTTTCTCTGTTAATACTCCATGGTTCTCCTTAAAGGCCTAACTTTGGGTTATGCTCTGCAGGCTTGACCAGGAACCTTCTAAAACATCAGCATGGGCTAGGTGGTTGGAGGTCAGAGCAGAGTGAGCTGAGGCTCTTGCTGTCGGCCGATGGGCTTGCCGGCCTGTGCGCCTTCATCGCTGAGGGAGGCCCACATAGTCACGGTTCCCCCGTGTCGGTTACTTCAGGTGACTGTTTGCAGCAGTCTCCTTCTGGCTGGGCAGCCACTCTTGTCTTAGCGCTGCGTGTCCCTGCCCCCCGCAGCTCAGTACACTACCTCCGTGAGACACTTTTGCTCACGTTCTCTGACTTCTGTGCAGCGGAAAGCCTTTGCATTTGCAATATGGACAGAGCTTCGTGCTGGGTTCTCCAGGCTCTGCTGCTGCGGTCGGGGCGTCAACAGCTGCCAAGGCACATGTGACCTTTCTTTGAGCGGCCACCTCTGGGACATCATGTGGTTCTGTGCGGTCAGCATGGACTGGACTATTTGGACTGTAGGCCAGGAGGTTGGGGCCTATTCAGTGTAGTGGGGCCAGCCTCGCGGTGGTTCTCAATCCAGAGACACGTACAGTCAGTGTCCTGGTAAACAGGTGGGAGACTGTGCATTTCATAGAGCGGAAGCCACCAGGCTGAGAGTGAATTGTGCATCAGCAGAGTTTCATCAGGACTCATGCTCCAGGTCAGACGAGCGGGGCAGAATATGACTGTGCGCCTGGGGAGCTGGGCCCACCTTCACCAGTTCACTCAACACTGGGAACGCACGCGGAGAGGCACTTTGGAGGAGGGAGGTGTTTTGATAGCCATTGTCTGTGGAATTAATGGTGAACTGCGGAGTTGGAGTCTTCAGGGCGAATCCAGAGTAGCCATTTTCCCCTCCCACGCTTGAAGCCAGTGGCCGTCACAGCTCCTACTGATGAAGTGACTGGGGAAGGAGTGCTGAATGTCACTGACTGTTTCACCCAAGAATTACCAGCTTCTCCCCCTGCAGCCGTCACAGGGGAGGAGAGGCAGTGCTGTGGGTGATGAGCCCCACTCTGGGTCCTGTCCTCCCGACCTTCCCCATGGCAGGAAGGTGAGCCAGAAAGGCTAGTGAGCTTGGGAGCTCCTTTCCCCAGGCCTCCAGGTTGGCCAGCCACCCACTTACTGAGTAGAACCTCACTGCAGCTGAGGTCTGCCCACCTGGGAACATGAGAGCTGGAGCATCAGGGTCCTGTAGGAAGACTCTGAACATGGCAGTCAAAGGTCCATGCCTCTGCCTGCCTTACATGTTCAGTGGTTTCTTGCATCTCACAGTCTGCTTCAGCCAACCCAGTGTCCTGGGCCTTACCTTCCTGCAGAAAGTACCCTATCCACTACCATCCTTGAGCTTTCCTCTTCCCCTTGGGCCAGTCCATCTTTCAAGGGCTAGTTTGTTTATTCTCTAATTAACCAACCGTGAATTCAGTAGTGTTCATTAGCACGAGCTCCATGTCAGGCTTTGAGCATACTGCCATGGTTACAGTGGTGCAAACCAGGGAGGAATCCTGCTGTCAGGAACACTTATATTCTGATTGAGGAGACGACATAAAATAGTCATACAAATAGGTATGCGCTATAAACTGTGCTAAGGTTTGTGAAACCAAAGTACAGGGTGTTAGAGAGTGTTACTTACAGGAATTTTCTGAGAATCACATGAGGGCTGAGACCGGAAGTGTGAGGAGTCTGCCATGTAAAAGTTTTGGAAAAGAATGTTCTAGATGAGGAGGTGGCCCCTTCAGAAGGCTCTGAGGCACGAAAATGCTTGTTGCATTCGAGGGACAAAAAGGAACCAAATGGTAACAAATAAGGCCAAGAGGGAGGCAAAAGGCCATAACACATGAGGCTGTACAGGCACTTTTTGGGGTTTGTGGATTTTATCCAGTGCAGTGATTTATCATTAAAGAGCCTAAGGCATGGGCGCCTGGGTGGCTCACATGGTTAAGCGTCTGTCTGCCTTCGGCTCAGGTCATGATCTCGGGGTCCTGGGATCGAGTCCCGCATCGGGATCCCTGCTCCTTGGGAGCCTGCTTCTCCCTCTGCCTTTCTCCCTCGCTCTGTCTCTCATGAATAAAAAAAAAAAAAAAAAAATCTTTAAAGAGCCTAAGGCAGAATGACGTGACCTGATTTACTTTTAAGGGGTTGGGGGTGGGGTGGTGGTCAAGAGGAAGCAGTTGTTCTCAGATGAATGGCCACTGTGGAAGGGACTGTTAGCTCTGTGCCTAACAGCCACACAACCCCTCCTACCTCCTCTGTCTATGTGCCCACCCTCAGGTGATGAATCCAGTCATGGCGGCCCGGTTTCTTTTGCCAGATAATCACTTGTAAGGCCTCCCACACAGCGGTGGTCCTGTGACCACATCTGGCCTAAGGGAAACCTATGGGAAGGCCTGCTGGGAGCTCCAGAGGAGGATTTTCTTCCCTAGGAAGCTGCTGTTTAAGGATAGTGACTGGAGCTGCGGCAGCCTTCTTGGGGCCCTGAGGGAAAGGCCCAACAGCCACAGACTTGCCCATCCAGAGCTCTGCCTCCACTGGCTAGCTAACCAACCGGGAATTTCCCACCTCCAGACCTTTGTTTTCTGCAGTGGTTGTTGCCTCTATGATTGAACCACAGTTAGCCAAGTTGTCTGTTACTTGCAGCCAAATGCATCCTAATTTATATGTCAGGGGAGATGAAGGAAAGTTTGGATCTGATATGGCCAAATGGATATGACTCAGTAATGAATTGGAGATGAATTGGTAAGGATTTCTGGCATGATGGAGGGTGGATGGTAGGTGGGTGATGAAGGATGTCCAACTTGTTCACCCGCCGGCACCCAGCTCAGCAGCCAGCATAGTAGACAGTGGTTACTTGGGTCAAGTTGAAACAGCTATGATTTGGAGCTGCATCTGAGCCTGAGGTTCGGTTTTAGACCATGAGAAATCCAGGTGGAAGTGTCCAAGAGTCATGCTATGTGGATCTGGATTTTCAAAGAGCAGTCTGGCTGAGATGGCAGTTGGGGCTCATCAGGACTGGAGCCATGGGAAGGGGTGAGGTCACCTGGAGGGCCCAGGGGGATGAGGAGATAGCCAGGCATAGACACCTCATCCTCTTCTGATCAGCCCTCCCACTATCTTTATTCATTAAATGATAGACATTGCCTATTTGTCGCTTAATTACATCAAATCACATATATTAGATTGAACCAAGTGAAATTGTCATTTTTATATGTCAACACCATTGATTATCAGCAATTGACCTAATATTTCTTGGTACCAAGTCTGTACCGGATACTGTAAGCTAGATCAGACTGACTGATACATTGTGGCTTATTTCCTATTTAAATTTACTCCTGTCACTCCCCTTCATGAAACTTGTCCCTGGTTTCCTCCACACCCATACGGTGAAACCCCAACTGAGATGAATTCTCTAAGGCCTTTTATTGTCCACCCCTCATCCACCTCTCCAGACTCCTCTTTTGCCAGAAGCCTCCTGCACTGGACTTTCCAGATCACACCCCAGATTTGCAAATGTGGTGATGGGGTTACAAGATTTCTTCAGGGTTGTGTTTCCTTTGAGCATCTTCTCTTCCTTGTGCATTGCTTCATAACACAAGTTCAGCTGCACTGAAAGTTTTCTCTTCACTTGACGGTCTAGCTGTAGACAGTACCAATTTGTGCTTCCCAGGGTGTTATGGTCCCTCAAGCTCCACCTGTTTCCATTTTCATGTTTCTGGGCTTCAGACCAGAAAGGTCCTGCCCCTTCCCACCATTGGCTCATTCCTGCTTGTCTTTGGAGACATAGGACCCCTGTCTTCCTCTCTCTTTGAACAGCCCCCTTGGGCTGACACTGTTCTCCTCCCTGCCCCCCAGGTTCAGCAGCCATCAGGTTGGGGGGACTCCCAGAGACCCCCTCTGTACGCCCTTGGGTCCTGGTTCAGGCCGTGCCCTGGCACGTGATGGATTTCATGAAACCAAATGCCCTTCCTGCCACGATGGAGAAATAATTCTTTATATGCCTCCCCAAGCTTAAAATAAGGGTGTTTTTAGATCCCTGTGTGAAATTTTTGTCCCTCGGAAGGCTTTTGCTAAGATGGTTAGATACGTTTTCAATAATGGAGCAGTAGTGACTGCCTTTTTTGCTGCAAATGGAGGAAAATCTATTTCTTGTAGAATTCAGGCTACAAAGGATGTGTTCCTTGGGGCTGTGAAGTTGGTGGTGGATTTACCCCGCAAGGATGACAGGGTTCCATTGAGGCCACCTTGTAGACCCGCACCCCAGCTGGGGATCCAGTGATCCTGGGTGCTCCTGGGTCCGATCAGAACTCTCGTGGTGAAGTTTGTGGGATTCTTGAGGTTGCCTGTCCAGTTCCACAGCTTCCTTTGCTGTTCCGACCCCTCAAAACCTCTGGGTGGCCCCTGTCAGGGACAAAGAGCAGAACTGTCCAGAGCCTGGGGTTGCACCTTGGGGCTCCCTCTGGAGGTGGCCCATGCCTGACAAAGAGCTTTCTGTGTCCTTCTGTGGCTGCTTCAGAAATGTAAGCCTTGGGGAAAGTGAAGGCAGATCAGAGGGGATGCTGGGAAAACAATGCCCTTTCCTGGCCTTTGCCCTTGGGGTGAAGAACTGGGACGTTGTAAGAAAGGATAATTTTTTGCCCCTTCACAATGACAAGCATTTTCTCTCTCAAATCCTTTTGAGTTCCCTTCTTGGAATGTGTGCTGACTGAGTAACTTCTAGTAACCATGTCTGTGTCTCAGCTGGTTCTCGTTACCCTGGGGTACCAACATCTGGCTGCAGAGGAAGAAATTACTACCCGTGAAAATCTCCTCATGGGTAGCAGCCCCTCTCAGGTACATGTGTCGTCCCGTGCTCCCCCCCGCCCCCCACCGACCCAGACACTCGCAGTTGACATGAGTAGCTCCAAAAGGCTGTGGCCAGTGTAGACATCCCCGCACATGTGGGTCACTGGGACAGAAGTCATTGTAATTTTGTGGATCTCCTTGTTTGGGGCTGGGTGCTTTGCCCTGTTCCTGACCTCGTGGGAAAGCAGGGTCCAGCTGTTGGCCCCATGAGAGCAGCTCAGGGCCAGCACAGCTGGACAACACATGAAATGTGGTCATACAACCCCGTGCAGAAACAGCAAACTAGTTACCTAGGGGTTGCATCTGGCCTCAAACATGTTCTTAGTAGCTTTCTAATCTTTACCCCCCAAACAAACAAAAACAATTAAAAAAAACCCTAAAACCACAGTGATGCTTTTTTCTCTTCCCTGGCTCTCTGGCTTTTCTGGATAGATCTGGCAACTCCAGGCCCACATCCTGGATGGCCACCATCTGCTGGAGCGGAGTAGGGGCTGCCAGCTTTAGTTTCTGGTTTGCCAGTTTGCCACAGTCCCCACCGGGACCTCTTATCTCTCTTCTCTGGTGCTCATTGGTGAATGGCAGGTACCCTTCATCTGCAAATGTATGCCATTGCTTTCCCTGTGGTGCTGCAGTCGAGAGGAAACTAAAATGGTCCTTTACTGACATCTTTATAAAAATGAAAAATAGGGTAAGGAAGGCTGAATGTTTCAAAGAAAAAAAATGTGAAAGAGTGTATTTTTTTTTTTTTTTTTTTAGAATTAAATCTCAGAAAAATACCCCTTTGTAATCAAAATGCCAGCACGGTGTGTTTGTGTCAAAAGAACACAATTCACAAGACCATGATAAGGGAGCCCATTTCACCTGCAGGATACCTGCCTGGTCTTCACTGGCATCTGAGTTTGTGACTCCTGTCCTAGAAGGGCTATCTCTCAGTGGTAGCCATATTGACATCCTGGACAGAGTGGTTTTCCCAGGGCTCAGGGCTGTCTGGTGTGCTTAAGAGCATTCAGCATCGCTGGCCTCTGTCCACAAGCGACCCCTCAGTCACCGTAATATTTTCCAAAATTCAGTATTTCCACATATTCCCCAGGTGGAGGAACACTGCCCTCCAGGGCTTGCCCCCTGCAAGGGGCCAAGCGTGGATGGTTGAGCCCTGGGATAGCCGTGGGCAAGAGTACAGGGCCCCAAGCCCATGAGTTTGGTGTGGGGAGTGCTCGAAGGCTGCCCGGGTGTGCAAGTCACCCAAGCGCCGCACTCTCCCGACCGAGTGCCGAGGCGCGTCAGATCTGCCTCCTCCTCCAGCAGGGCTACCAGGCTTTTCAGAAGATCCGGCAGAACAAAGCCACGTTGTTCTGATCACACCTTCCTGTTCAAACGTGCCATGATCCCTTTGATCCAAGTGAGCTGGCAGGAGCATCTGGCGTGTCTGCCAGTGTGGTATTAGGAGTGATCCAAAGCCGGACGGATGCCTAGACTTAAGTCAGAGGACTGTCTGCACAAAATAGCTCCTCCTCAGTGGTGACCTGACCCTTCACTTCTTCCCAGCATCTCTTTTAGTGCTTATGCCTCAGTGCGTTGTTCTGTGTGGAGTAGTCTATAGGAGCTACAAGATGGTCACAGGGGAAATGGATGGGTTGATTGCGGTGGTGAGATCACACGCCATGGACGCGCTCGTAAGGCTGAGGCACAATTTAGTAGGACGGTTCGGGGCACACGCTAACCCACTTGGCCAAGTAGGTCACAGACTGTAAGGGTCTCAACTGACCCCTGTTGGGGGGGCGGGGCGGCCAAGAGCATGTCCAAGGCCCTCAAGGTGGGGCCTGCATGGTGCTTCTCAGAAACCCCAAGCCCCTGTTGGCCTAGGTGTCAGCTCAAGGGCAGAAGGAGTCTGCAGGTCCGGCCAGCCCTGAGCACAAACAGAAGTAAACAGTGGGGCCTTATTTCAGGCCCTGCTAATAGAACCTGAAGTCCTTGGAAGTAGATTGGAATCTGGACAGTTTCACACCAGCTCTCAGACCAGCCCACAAACTTACACAGAGATACTCTTTCTCCACCTCGTTGAGAAATAACGTTCTGGGGGCGCGTGGGTGGCTCAGTTGGTTAAGAGCCTGCCTTTGGCTTAGGTCATGATCCCAGGGTCCTGGGATTGAGCCCCGCGTTGGGCTCCCTGCTCAGTGGGGAGTCTGCTTCTCCCTCTCCTTTTGCCCCTCCCCCCTGCTCATGTGCCCCCCATGAATAAATAAAATCTTAAAAAAAAAAAAAAACATTCTGGAAGGATCTGTGATCCCCTGAGAATGATGTGGAGGTTGTAACGTGTACAGGGTCTTGGGCAAATAGTCATGATTGACCCAGTACCTGACAGGTTGTAGAGCAAATGAGAATATATTGAAAGAGGAAAACTATAAGTACACTGGGATGTCTTTTATCTTAGGGGAATTCTTCTGTTTCCGGGAAAAGAAAAGAGAAGCAAAATAAAACGTTTACAATGTATTATTTTGATTGAGAAGATTTGTACATATCGTGTAGGCCACTGTCTCAAGAACAGCATAGACATTTGCCTTGCCCATCAAATGGGCAGTGTTAAATTGGAAATCAAGAAGCATACCCTCAGTTGCTCAAAAAATTCAACATGGAGGTCCTATATGAATTCATAAATTCATAAATACCCCAAGAGTGGAAACTACCCAAATGTTACACAAATTGAGGTATATCCACACAATGGAGAATATTATTCAGCAAGACAAAGTATGAATACAGGCTCCAGCAGAGATGAATCTTGCAAATGTCATGCAGAGTGAAAGAAGTGGGCATAAAAGGTCACATGCTGTATGATTTCCATTTGGATGGAATGTCTGGAATAGGGAAATCGGAGACTGTAAGTAGATTAGTGGTTGCCTCAGGCTGGGGGAACAAGGAGTGGGGAGTGACTTCTAATGAGTACAGTTTCTTTTCGGGTGATGAAAATGTTCTCAAATTAGATCATGGTGATGGTTATACAACTGTGTGAAGATACCAAAACCCACAGAATGACACACTTTAAAAGATGAATTTTATGGTACGTGAATTGTATCTCAAATAAAAGGCTAGAGAAAGCAAATAGGAGAAAATGTTACCCACTGTTGATTCTCGTGGAAGGAATAGGACTGATCATATGACTGTTCTTTCAACTTTTCTGTGTTGGAAGATTTTCACAATGAATAGTTCAGGGGGAAAAAAGCAAAGACAAGAGGTACCCACAATTGAGATGGATTTATTTGAGGTGAGAAAAAAAAAAAAAGACGTGTGAAGAACTAGTCGACCCTCAGGCTACTGAATGCTTCCCATTTTCCTTGGGGTTAGTTTGACCCTGGTCTAGGAGTATCCTGGTGGAGAGACACGTCTCTTGTCCCTTATGACGTCTCCTGACATTGACACACGTCTGGTGTCCATTATGAAGAGCGGTCAAGGTCTTACTTTCAGTTCACCAGGTTAGCGCTCCCGGTTAAATAAGTGAATGAGCGGATAGATTGATGGTAAGACTGTACACATCAGAAATTATGGCAGTGCATCAGGAATAGGTTATGAACCTAAGCCCTAAGGGCAAGCACATGGGTCTAGGTTCCTCCTCTGCAAGATGGAAATAATCATCGTACCTGCCACAGAAAATTGTTGTGGGGCATTCCCGTGGAAAGTGCTTATCACAAGTTCAGCACACTTTATTTAAGAAGCTGTTGCGTACTGATGTTCAGTGGAAGGTAGAAAGTGGTGGAGGGATTTGCTGCATGGTTTAGATCTTGCACGAACAGGGCATTTGTAGCTTCAGAATACTTCTGGATCTCTAGCACCCCAAGATTAGATGAAGGGACCTTTTACTTACACGTGGAACAGTCAGAATTCTTCTTCCCTTGGCCATCTCCTGAGTGTAAAACTGCCTTGATTTCTCTCTGGTTTCTCTCCTTACCGGCCTCCCCGAAACCACTTGAGGACAATGACTGAGCCCAGCTGAAAGTCGCAGGGCTCTGGGCATGCTGGGCACCAGTTTACTTCTGTCTGCCATCACAACCCTGGGTTTGAAATGGGAAAAGCCTTATCTAAGGAGAGTAAAGTTGCCTCCTTATATAGGGACAGGGTTATGAGTGGTTTTTATTATCCTGTTCCAAGTTCTTCAGTGTTTTTGAGACTGTCTACTCTGTTATATGCTATTTTAATTAGGAAAAAAGGTTAAAAAAAAAAAAGACCTTTTTTTTTAAAGGCAGGATAACATTTTTAAAACAGCTTTATTGAAATATGATTCACATACCATAAAGTTCATCTGTCTAAAGTGTATATACTTCAGTGTTTCTTAGTGTACTTATAGAGTTGTACAACCATGACCATAGTTTAATTTAATTTTTTTAAAATTTTTTAAGCCTTTATTTGAGAGAGAGAGAGAGTACATGGGGACAGAGGGAGAGGGAGAGAATCCCATGTAGACATTGCGCCGAACACAGAGTCCGATGCCGGGGCCCGATCCCATAACCCCAAGATCATGACCTAAGTTAGCCAAAACCAAGAGTTGGAAGGATGCCTAACCAACTGAGCCACCCAGGCGCCCTGACCATAATTTAATTTTAGAACATTTCTATCACCCTAGAGAGAAACTCTGGACCCATTGGAAGAAGGCCACATTCCTTCCTCACCCCCACCACCCTCCAAGCCCTAGCCAACCACAAACTTACTTTCTGTCTCTCTAGACTTAACTATTCTGGACGTTCCATCTAAATGGAATCCTACAATTAGTGGCCTTCTGTGCCTGGCTTCTTTCACTTAGCATGATGTTTTCAGGGTTCCTCCATGATTTAGCATGTGTCAGTCCTTCATTCTTCTCATTGCTAAAGAATATTCCATTGCTTGGATATACTACATTTTGTTTATCCATCCTCATGAGATGGGTGTTTGGGTTATTTCTGTTTTCTGTCTGTTATGAATAATACTTCTGTGAACATTTACGTATGAGTGTTTATGTGGATGACTTTTCAGGTCTCCCGGGCATTTAACTAGGAGTGGCATTACTAAGTCATGAGGTAACTCTGTGTCAGACTGTTTCCCCAAGTGTCTGCCCATTTTACATAGCTACCAGCAATGTCCGAAGGTTCCAATTTCTCCACCTCCTTGCCAACACCTGTCTTTTGAATGACAGTCATTCTGGTGGAGGTGAGGTAGAATCTTCTTGTGGTTTTGAATTGCAATTCCATGATCGATAATAGTGAGCAACTCTTCACACCCTCAGTTTCCACGTGTAGTTCTTCTTTGAAAAAATGTCCGTTCAGCACCTTTGCTCCTTTTTAAATTGTTTTTTCCTCTTTATTATTGAGTTGCAGGAATTCTTTATATATTCTAGATACAGTTCCCTTATCAGGTGGGTAATTTGCAAGTATTTTCTCCCGGGGCAGGGTGTTGCCCTTTTCACGTTAGTGATGGTACACATTGAATCATGGAAGCTTTTCAACTTAGATGAAGGCCAGCTTATCAGTCTTCTCTCATCACTTGTACTTTCTGGTGTCAAAGTTACGAAATCATTACCTAACCTTATATCACCAAGATTTACTTCTAAGTTTCCTTCGGAGAGTTTCATCATTTTAGCTCTTATATTTAGATCTACAGTCCACTTGGAGTTAATTTTTGTGTATGACACAAGGTGGGGTGTAAATTCATTTTCTTGCATGTGGATCTCCACTTGTCGTACCACCATTTAGTGAAAAGACTATTCTTGTCTCTGCTGAATTGTCTTGGCCTGGATGCCAATTTGGTGGGAAAACCCAGATAGATCTTTTCTCCAGTGGGATACAAGACATCCTACTTCTTTTTTCCTCTCAGGAACATGTTTCTGAACTATAACACACACCCCCAGGACAAGTCACTATTGTCCAGCTATAAATTTAACATCAACTCTTTCTCTTGAAAATAGCATTTCCTGCCTCAGGAAACGAATTTTATTAATTTTTAGGATTTTATTTGATCAGATACTTAGGAGGCGTATGGCAAGGTGACCTCAGAGAGAGAACAGAACACGATGTTTGCAAGGAGTACATTCAGTATACACTGTAGATTTAATCTTAGTAAATATCTTTATTCAAGTTTTACGAATTCACCTATTTCCGAACCTGAGGAAGGTTTGTTAAGGGTTCTCTTTCCCTCTGAAGCACAGGGAAGTTATCCAGCATGCTTGGGGCACCAGGACATAGACAGTTGGCTTGTGGAGACATCTGGATGAAGCATCCTGGTAGCTTGGCAGACACAGGCAGTGTCCGGGCAGGTAGAAGCATTCCCAGAGGGAGTTCTTTGAGCCTCATACTTGAAAAGAGTCAGTCCAAAATCCAAGTTGAAGTTGGGTCCACTGAGGGAGCCCAGAGCAAGAGAGGGGAAATGCAGCATGGTTCTAGATAATCGAAGGACCCGTGAAAGCTCTTGTTACCAGGCTGCACCCTTACCCCCAGAGCAGAGAGAGTGGCCCCGAGTCCACTGAAGATGGTGCTTTGCAAGCCCCCAGCTGGTTACTCTTCTGTCTTCAGCTTCCCAAATATGTTGATAAAAGCACTTAGAGGCTTGGCACATCTTTACATAGCAGCTAAAGCTTATAATTGAGAGATTGTTACATGCTTCTTGGCACAGAAGTTTTGCTTGAGAAATACTTTTCATTAAACTTTTTTTTCTGGACTTTGTCAAACGTAATTGCAGTAATAGATAATACTTGTTCAGTGTTTACTATGGGAAAAGTGCTTTACTTGCATTATTCATTTAATCCCCAAACCATTAGGTAGGTATTAGACTCATCTTACAAACAGGGAAAAATGCTTGGAGAGATTAAGTAATTGCTGTAATCACCCAGGTGGTAAATGGCAGAGTGGGATTCAGACACAGACCCGGGTCCAGAGCTTCCTGCTCCAGCCCCTCAGAATCAGCTGGCCCAAAGAGAAGTCTACCCATGGTTTATATCCCCAAGATTGGCCAAGGGTATGTTGGAAACCATGGCTTCCAAGTCAGCCCTGCTTAAGAAGCACAATCCTGGTTCTCTTAGAGTCAGGAAACATCCTATTCGTATAGTAATAACTCTGAGGTTGGGAACAATCTTCAGAGAAATTGGGTCTCTTGTGGGGCTCATTGGCCATTCTGCCAGTGGCCCACATGTCTTTGAGCAGGAGAATGGAGAAATGCGCTAGAAGCTTTTTTCAGGGAGGTCCATCTGCCCTTAGCTGTAGAGCAGCCCAGTGGCCTGGGGGATCATCCCAGAGAGGGACCTCTGCTGTCTTGGTCACTCACATCAGGTCAGTCAAAGACTTTGCTGGCTATCCGCTAGAGGGACAGCTGGTCCCCCAAGGGCAGTGATGGCCAGTGTGGGTGTCCCAGACGCCTTCAAAGTCTCTGATGGCTGTGCAAAGTTATCTGTGGACTTATCTGTGCGGGGTAAGCTCAGGTGATAAAGGAGGAGAGTCAGTCATAACCTGAAATCAAGGCTGGAAGGGAGGTTCCCACTGCCGTGACCAAGGGACAGTCACAGGGCTGGAGTTATAAAAGGAAAACCAGATATTTGGGCCTGAGTCACTTTGGTAGATGTTCCAGACAAGATCCAGACAAGAAAAGGAGTCCAGAAAGATTGTCACCTCATCTCATGGCCAGTTGATCTTCCATCAACATCTTGCTGCGCTTTGGGAAATTTGCCCTGCCACCTTCTGGTTTGATTCCCGCGTTCACCAGTCCCATCTGATTTATTATTGCCTCTGCATTCCAGACCAGCCAGGGGGGCTGTCTTTGGTAGTACCCAGAGCCTACCCAGCCCAGTACAGGCTCAGACATTTTCAGTTTGCATTCTTGGGTCATTATGTTTTTGAATGGAAGATCTTTTCTTGAGAGGATTGGGATTAATTTTTTTTCATGATACCAAACCGAGGTTCAGAAGATCAGTGGGGCAATAGAATGGAATGGGGGCAGTTCTCTTCCCCTAAGAGACAGTTATCTTTGCAGGAGAGAAATTAACTTGTGATGGGACAATTTCACAGCAAACCTCCACTGCTCCATGATGTCATTGTTCCCATAGTGATATCTAAGCCCATCTGAGAGGAGGTCTGTGGCGTATTTGGAATTGGGTTGACCGGTTAAGGGAACTAATGCAGGAGACCTGAAGAAATGATTTCAGCGTCCTATGTGGGTGGCGACCCGGGCAGATGAACCCAGAACATTCTGTGGTTTCCAGTACCAGGAAGAGTGGACGGTGGCCAGGCCAGCGGTGTGGTTAAGAAGTGCCTTAAAAATTTGTGTGCAATTTCGTACTTTCTCAGAAGATGACGGTCTCAGAAGGACCTCTCCTTTTATAGGATGGATTCTCCCTGCCTCATCTCCAAGTTTTGGTTGGTGGTTTATGTTAGACCAAGACTGAGGATGATTTATGGAAAACCGAAGCTCTGTTCTGTTCCTGTGCTGGTGGGCACTGGTGTGGGGGGTCCTCAGGGTATGTGTGCTGTGGACGGATGGAGCAGGAAAAAGGGTCCTTTGACCTTAGCCTTGAAGCTGATACAGTGGACACGGACATAAATTTTCTGAATGAAAACGGTAATTTGTCAGTATCCTTCCCACGGAGAATAAAGTCAACGGATGGCTTTTATGTTGTGTTTCCACTCTTATTAACCCCAAACCCATTCGTTTCTTAGAAATACTCATTTGCAGAAAACAAAGACAATTTGTAACAAACGTCACGTGTACTGTGCTGTGTGAAGTCCACTTCCACATACATGCAATTTCCTGATCCAGTAAAAAACTCTAAGATACAGTAAAGGTCCAACAGTTAAATGCAGCCCCTGGGGGACAGATAGGGGCCTTGTCAAAACAGAACAGTGGTTTCTTTGAAAAGTTCGTTCATATATTTCAACACTCTGGGTTATGTATTTGTGAATTGTAGGTGTGTGCACGCATAGCTCCCAGCTGGTTTTTTTTCTTCCATTGTTACATTCTTTATAACAACAACGGCCAGTATAACTTGAATGAATACTTCATGGAAGGTGTTTCTTCAATAAAGCACGTGCTCCTAATTGACAGAAATCCCTCCCCCCTTCCGCCATTTGCATCACTTTGGCTGCTCTTTTAAAAGTAGCATTGTTGGGGTCCCTGGGTGGCTCAGTCCTTAAGCCTCTGCCTTGGCTCAGGTCATGATCCCAGCGTCCTGGGATCAGCCCCTCATTGGGCTCCCTGCTCGGCGGGAAGCCTGCTTCTCCCTCTCCCACTCCCCCTGCTTGTGTTCCCTCTTTCGCTGTGTCTCTCTCTGTCAAATAAATAAATAAAATCTTTAAAAAAAAAAAAAGGTAGCATTGTTGGTGAATAATGGCAGTTAGACCCTTACTCCTTTACTCTGTGAGTCAGTCAGCTGAGATCTGGCAAAGAAAAGCACATTCAACAAAACAGAAATGTTGGTGGTTATCACCTTCTGAGGAATGCTCGGGTAGTCCCTGAGGGCTGAAGGATAATTTTCTCAGGATCTTTTGGTCTGACTTGGCTGTCCAGAGAGGATTTTTTCCTAGGGAATGTCCTTGATTATATTCTGGGATTCCTGTGTTTAGTGTTTTTAACTTTTTTGAGGTTCTGGACTCCTTTGGAAATTTGAGGAAAGCTATAAATCTTCTTGCAAGAAATACACACACACACACCAAATTTTGCCCAGTTTGAAGGGTTAAAGACATCTGTGTTAGAGCCTTTTTAGCTTAAATTTTAATAGAAAACTCCCTGGACTTTGAACAGTAGTTGGCAGACTTCTCTTATAGGCCGTGGAATGTATTATGCACAGACCTGGCTGTGTGTTGGTCTCCCCTGCCTGCCTTCTGTTCCCTGAAGCAGAGGCATCCTCCCCTCAGTGCCGGGAGAGGGGCCACCTACAGCCAGACTGCCCAGCTCAATGGATTCTTCTTCTTGGCTGTAGCACGAGCCTGGGCAAGTGGCTCACCCTGTTGGTGCCTTGATTTTCTCACGTGTCAGTGAGGATGGTCATGGCATCTCGTCGTAGAGTGGTGGTTGTGTGCGTGTGCATATATGCGTGTGTGCCCATGTGGACGTGCGTGTGGACACGTGTGGACATGCACAGGTGTGCGTGTGTGTCACGGGTTGTAGAGATTCCTGTCAGTCGGGTGGGACCTGTCCACGCGGAAATGCAGCCTGGCACTTCCTGGGGTAGAGTCACTTCTCAGTGCCTCCGCACTGTTCAGCTTCTGGACGGACCAGATTGCTCTCTGAAAGGGCCTTTCTACCCACGTATACTCTCATTAACAGCATCCAAGAGTCTTAAGTCCTGATGACCTTGCTGGGTTTTATCAGCATGCTGGGTGGGAACGGCCAGTTCGCACTTCTGACCCCCAGTGAGGTAGAACAGCTTTTAAATTTTTGCTTGGCCACCGGAGCTGAAAGTCACTTCGTCTGTCCTCTGTCTTTAACCTTGTGATGCCTCCTGTTGCATAGACATTTTCAGTGTAGGTTTAGCTAGATTTCTCGGTCCTGTCCCTTATGATCTGCGTTTTAGGTCTTGCTTTAAAATGTTTTTACTAGGGTGCCTGGGTCTCTCAGATGGTTAAGCGTCTGCCTTCGGCTCAGGTCCTGAACCCAGGGTCCTGGGATCGAGTCCTGCACCGGGCTCCCTGCTCAGCGGGGAGCCTGCTTCTCCCTCTGCCTCTCTCTGTCTCTGTCTCTTATGAATAAATAAATAACATCTTTAAAAAAAAATGTTTTTACTACTCTGAGATCATAATGACATCCCCCTGCATTTCCTTCTGATGGAATCAAAGTTTTGTTTTCACACTTGTGTATTTGATCTGTTTAGAGTTTGTTTTTGTGTATGGTGTGATGTGGTGGAGAACATCTCTCGTTTGCTCCCACGTGGATCGCCTGTTGTCCCTGCACCATTTAGTAAATGGTCTCTCACTTCTGTGGCCCAGATGCTGCTTGTGGGCACCGGTTGCCAGCCTCTGATGCAAGTTTCAGGCAAGGCTTGTGGTACGAAGTACCTGAGATCGAATCCCAGCACCTTCACTTGCTGCTTGAACAGGGGCAAGTTGTCAACTTCTGAGGGTCTTGCTTTCCTCATTGGTACCGTGGAGACAATAGTCGTATGTAGCTTACCAGGTGATTATAAGTATAAAATGAGATAACGCACGGAAATCTTCAGCACAGGGCCTGGTGCACACGTGGTAAATGTTTCAAGAAATTTTAGCGATCATCAGTCTCCTTCCCCTCCTCGTTAATTCTTCCCTATTCATTCTTCCCTATTCCAGTTGACCTCTCATAAGCAGCAGAGGATGGTGTTTCATGAAGATTAAGCTGGCAGGGTTGATATGTGTTCATTCATTTGTGGAACTTTTGGAGGACGTGTTAACCTTCATCGTGCCACGTAGGTTACGTTTGCCAGAGAGGTTGCTTCGTGTCTTTACAGATGTAAGTTCTGTTCAGATGCTTGGACTACCATGAGCGTGGGGCTCCTACAGCAGGAAGGCTACCATGATGGGCTCTGGGCCTCTAGAGGAGGAGAGGAGTGTGTGCTGGCAGAATCGGGAAAGAATCAGTGGAGGAGGGTACCCTCCAGTCTGGACTTTTGAGGATTAGAGGGGGGATTGACAGGGGAGGAGACCCCTGAGGAGGTGCCATGCTTAAAGTGGTGGCTAAGGTCTGGGCTTGGGCCCCGAGAGAAGAGAATAAGTCTCAGAGTCTGTGAGCAGCAGGAAATGACAGTACTTGGTGACTTCTGAGATGGGGTGGGGGACAGAGAGAAAGAGAGGGTCACTGGGTCTGCGAGCTTTTGAACTTGGCAGTCGGGGGTTGGAGGGCCTCGAGGAAGCTCAGTTTGGAATAGCAAGTCCTGTTTGGTGTGGGCTGAGTCTGGGGTAAGTGTGGGACGGCCAGACTGGCCAGCCTCGGTAGAATCCCACAGCAGGGCTTGAATGAGAGCCTGGTCCTGGGGTTGGAGCGGGAGGGACCTTCGTCAGCGCAGACCTGGCACGGAAGTGTGTGGAATTGCTTAAAAGACGAAAAATGCATGCATATTCTCTGCCTTTGACATTGTAGACATGGGCACTGAGGTTCACACTATTTCTGCAGCCCGGGATAATCCCGGAACTCAGAGTACCTGCTGTGGTCTGAACATCTGTGTCCCACCCCACCCGCACCCAAAGCCGTATGTTGGAATCCTCATCCTCAAGGTGACGGTGTTAGGAGGTGATGAGGTCATGAGGGTAGAGCCTTCGTGCTTGGGATTAGTGCCCTTGTAACGAGCCCCACAGAGCTCCCTGGCCCCTCTGTCGCGTGAGGCTAAACAGGAAGATGACCTGGAGGAGGACCCTCACCTGACCCCACTGGCATCCTCCCTTCCAACTTCCAGGCTCCAGAACTGTGAGAAATAAGTGTCTATTGTCGATAAGCCACCCAGTCTGTGGTACCTTTTTGTAGCAGCTCCAGTGGACTAAGACAAGTAGTCTCTCGGTTATGAGTCGCATCCGTACGCATAAAGCAGCAAAATGACTTCAGCCCAAAGGCAGAGCCTGGGAATTTATGCCATCCACTTCGTGCCATGCCAGAGGCTGGGCATCTTCCTCATCTGCCACCTCCACCACAGATCGGCTTGTTTCCTCTCTCTGTGCTTGCCGCCCTCCGGACTTCCTGGCCCTGCTCTGGTCAACATTCCTTTTTTAAGAGGCTGGCTTTTGTCTTGTTTTTGACTCAAATGGCATGACATCATTTTTTGCCTAGTGTCTGCCGGGGCAGAGCCCCACCCGGGCCTCCAGAGGCCATCAGAAGGGAGGGCTTGTCATGGTAGGTTGACTAGCTGTGGAACATCAAGTCAACATCCAAATGACAGCTGATTCCCATGTTGGGCTACTTCTTTTGCTGAGGGGCCGGAATGTCGTGTCGGTGGGGGGATTTACAGACCTGTGCTTGGGAGCTGGTGTGCGGAGCTGCCGTGGGGCTTGGCCTGACTTCCTCCCCGGTCCCCATGCACAGCCCGAGAGCCAGGCCCACCCTAGAGGATTCAAAGCACGGAGCTGAAGTGCATCTGGTGCTGTTCTTGACTCTTGTCCTGGTGTCTCACTTAGATTTCATGTTGCCTCCCCAAGAGGGTGACTTTGCTGGGCTAAGCATTTAGCAAGAAATGTTTCTTAATTATTCTGAGAAAGCTTTTCTTTCTCCCTTTCTTTCTTTTTTTTTTTTTTAAGATTTTATTTATTTATTTGACAGAGAGAGACACAGTGAGAGAGGGAACACAAAAGGGGGGAGTGGGAGAGGAAGAAGCAGGCTTCCCGCTGAGCAGAGAGCCCGATGCGGGGCTCGATCCCAGGATCCTGGGATCATGACCTGAGCCGAAGGCAGACGCTTAATGACTGAGCCACCCAGGCGCCCCTCCCCTCCCTTCCTCCCTTCCTCCCTTCCTCCCTTCCTCCCTTCCTCCCTTCCTCCCTTCCTCCCTTCCTCCCTTCCTTCCTTCCTTCCTTCCTTCCTTCCTTTCTTTTCTTTTCTTTCTTTTTTCTTTTTCTTCTCTTCTTTCTTTCTTTTCTTTCTTCCTTTCTTTTTTTCTAACTTGGCAAGTATTTCTATGCATGACCTCATATTTTATTTTTCCTGTGGAAATACAGCTATTAGTATGAAGCTGTTTATCAAGGCTGTCTCAGGCAAGTTTCAAGAATATACCGTTGCAAGAGTCCTTGCAAGACAGTGAAGGTGAATTATAGAAGCAGTTCATATGGTCTGAGAAATGCAGGTAATCCAGGTGACATCTGGTGATGCCGATAAAAACAGACCTTGACTAGTTAATATCACGGTGACTAATGAACTAGTTATTAGCACTATGACTTCATCAACCTGTGACCTTTGAATGCTCTTCATGAAAACTCCTTTTTTTCCCCCCGGCTTTATTAAGGTATCGTGGACAAATAAAATTGTAATATACTTAAGTGTACGGCATGATAATTTTTTATATGTATACATTATAAAGGAATTCCACTCAAGTTAATTAACACATCCATCACCTTGTATATTTACTTCGTTTTTTTTTTTGTGAGAACATTTAGGTACCACTCTGTTAGCAACTTCCAGTTAAACAATGCAGTGTTTTCAACGGTAGTCACCATGTTTTACATCAGATCCTGAAATAAGGCCAACTCCTGTCATCTGAATTGGCCCGTAATCTTGGTCATTCCCACATTGTTCAATCAGGCCCATACCTTCCTATTTTACATCTCTTTATATTTTTAAAAATTTAAGTGGAGTCTCATTTATACATAGAGTGTATCTAAGTGCACTGCTCAGCAAATCTTGACAGACGGAGCACCCTGCCTGACCACAACCCATATCCAGAAATAAGACCGTACCAGCCTCTGAAAGACTCACGCATGCCCCTTTGGTTTCTGTTCCCTGCAGGATCACCAGACCCGACTTTTTCAACCACTCAGTGAGTTATTCTAACAGGAACCCCTTTGCCACCGCCACCCACGGCAGGCACTGGAGTTCGTCGGCCAAGCCGTTGCCCCTCCCTGAGCCCCATCTCAGTCACGGCCCCTCTCCTCCCACACGTAACCACTGTCTGGACGTCTGCATCCACAGCTCCCGTGTGTCTCCTGGCTGGTGTGCTTGTAAGTTTTGAATGAGTAAGGTGAAAAGAACAGTGGCGTTTGTGTTTCCCGGCTTGCTGAACTTGGCCCTGGGCACCTGGCATGCCCGTTGCTGCTGGTTCTGCTTTTATTGCGATTCACTGAGCAGAAAGAGCCGCAGGGCTCCCTTTGCCTTGCTTGGCGGAAATCTGGGGGCCTGCTGGGTGCCTGGCTCCCAAGCAGACCCAGAAGGTCGGTTCCCTAGCTCCCTGCTCCCTGAGTCTTCTCCCTGTCCCCTTTCCCCGGGCCTTCTTTGCACTTCCCTGGGGATTTGAAGAGAAGTTTTGAGCCTCCCGCTCTTCAGACCTAGCACTGTGTAACCTTTACAAGCCTTGTCCGAAACTGGCTCTTCCCTTCAAGGCTGCCCCTGTGAGCTTTTTGAGAGCATTTCGTAGGAGTGGGGAACTTTCGAGATACCAATGCTTTGAAAAACATGCATCTGCACTGGGCACAGCATTGTCTTCCCACTTCCCTCCGAGTTTCCCCAAACGGGGATCCCAGCTCTGACTCACGGGGGCACCCCACTGCCAAATGACTGCGATGTCACCTCTGTGTCTCCAAGTGCCCCTGGTAGAGGTGTTCCATGATTTGAAATACAGAACCAGAGACACTTCTCTGACCCCCAGCATTCCACCTTGGGACTTCTTTACCAAGCGTTTTCGCTATTTCAGCCAGATGGCCCGTACAACTTTCCAGATCTGTTCCCCGTTGTGAAACTATGTTCTAAACAGTGAGCCTGGCCCCACAGCGTGTGGGGCAGCTCTGGTGTTGTCTAGCACACGAGGACGGTGAGCTCCCGTGGCCACTGTCTTTGTCCGTTACTCGTGTGAGCAAGGAGGACACGGGGCAGTTCCATCTGTATCTAGGTGATGCTCTGGGTATAGTAAGTAGGCCATTCAGGCTGCCGTAACAAAATACCCCATACTGGGTGGCTTAACCAGCAGACATTTATTTTCTCAATTTTTCAAGCTGGAAGTCCAAGGTCAAGATGCTGTGGGGGTGGATTTCGGGTGAAGCCATGCTTCCGGACTTGTACGTGGCCATCTTCTTGCTGGGTCCTCACATGAGCACTCTGTGCATGCCTGGGGAGAGAGGTCTTTTGGTGTCTCTTCCTCTTCTTACAAGGACACCAGTAATATTGGGTTCGATCCCCATCCTGTGGCCTCACTTGAACTGAATTACATCTTGCAGGAACCCCTCTCTGAATACAGTCACACCGGGGCGGGTAGGGCATCAGCATGTGAATTTGGGGGGGACACAATGCAGTCCTTCACACTGGGCACAATGAAAATGTGTGTGGTCCCTCTTACCAGCCACCCATCATTTTGTGTTCTCCCTGGCCCTGGCTGTCGGCACGATTTAGCAGTCTTCCCACGTGGCCCTGCCTGCGGGCTCTCGAACAAGTTCAAACAGAATGGTTGAGAGAGACTGTGACTCAGGCACATTCTTTGGCCACGAGAAGGGCTGGGAATGTGCTCTTCTTTCCAAGGAGCCCCTGGATTCACTCTCAGACCCCTTTGGAGACATCTGGTCCTGAGGAAGCCTTAGCTGTCTCTTTTCCCACATGGAGGAGATATTTTTAGACAAAACACTTCACCTGTCCTCTCAGCCTCACCCCCACCTAAACCCCAACTTTCCAGAGGGAGAGGGACAGCATTCTCACCTACCAGTCAAGGGGACACATTAATGGTGAGAAAGGAAAACCGAGGAGTCTTAAAGCTGTGGAAGTGACTGTCAAAGTCCCTTTTTAAATGATTGGCCAAAATGAATGCTAAGCAATGCAGTTGATGAAAAAACACGAATTCGTTAAAGCTTTCAAAATTCATTTGCGTCCGTTGCTATGGGAGTGTGGGCATCAGCCTCCTAGCACCAGCTTACAGGAAGGCTGTCCCGTGTCATGTGCCTGGGACCACGTCCACACGCTCACCCTCAACGTGTGCACACACACGCAGAAACCCACACGCATGCACGCGCACACACAGGAGAGGGTGCAGGGCTACAGAACTGCAGACGTTGAGCAATGGTCATGCTTCTGGAGTGGCAAATGCTAGAAGGCGGGTCTGTGCCCCTCTCACGCTCAGGGAACACAGGCAAGTGCTCAGAGGTCTTTTGAAGGGGGAACTCAAAGGCTTCTATCTCGTGCTGCTCTACTAAGTGCTACGGGCAAAGCCTCCTGCATGAGGAGCTAACCGCACTCCCGGGTGCCCAGAAGAGTTTGCCAAGCAAACAGAAGTGAGAGTGAGGGCATGGCCATGTGAGGGGGTGTTCTGAAATGACAGGTGACCCACAGTAGGAGGCAGCAGGGGATTTGGTACAAAAGTTCCAGCTTCAGTCTCCACTGTCTGTGCTGCTGAGAAGCCAGGTGTGGACTCAGGTCCCTGGGGCAGCTGTGTCTTAGAGACCCTGGTGTCCAGCCTGCAGGCCCTGGGCCCGATTTGCAACATCTCTGCTCCCTGCACCACCTGCCTCCCTGTCTTTTTGCTGGGATGTTGTTCTCAGAGCTGTGTCTCCCTCTAGGCCTGTGTGGCTTTTGTTCGACTTGGGATCCCACACCTGGCATGGTGCCGTCACGTACAGGCAGTCAGGAAACCCTTGATGAAGTATTTGTCAAAGTAAGAGATCTTCAAAAATGTCTGGACAGACCCCCCCCCCCCCCCCCGGCCCACCGATATCCTGAGGTGAACCTGCTGGGGGCTCTTTCTCGTGGGTGTCCAGGCCTGTTCCAGAAGCCCCGAGCCCCTCTGGGCTCCTCCGAGGAGAAGCATCTTGCTTATTTGAGGAACGTTAAGTCTACTCCCTGGAGTTCCCCTCCCACGTGATGCTCCCCCCTTCCCCCCACACCGGGACATGAGTGCCATCTTGCCTAGAGGGTGGGAAATCTGCAGGACATCTCTGTGCGCTTGGCTCATGTCTGTCGTGGTCTGTTGAATATCAAGTTACTTCTCTTCCCTCCCCTGTCCCAGCATGTTTGGGTTTTCAAAGAATGCAGTAAAGTGTTGGGATGAACTTTTTTGCTTTGAACTTGTAAATTCCAGGGCGAGTTGACTCCTACACTTACACTTAACTCATCAGAATGTTGCAGGAGCCATGGCTCCAGCCCTGGGACCCTCCAGTCCTTTCTGGGGACTTGGCTGTGTGATTCCCTCACCGAGGGCAGTGGCATCTCTTCCCCGAACTCTGGGTCCTGGAGGCATTGGGGAAACCTAGAGGGAGGGTAGGTGGTTTCTCAGCGTGCATGGTTTTCCTTGACCCTGACCATAATCAAGAACCCCCTATCTCAAAGCAGCAGGTCGTGTGACATTTGGACTGGCTCAGCAAGTTTGCCTGCTGGGCAGATTAGCAGAAAGCTATGGTGCAGGGGGAAGGCTGGGAAGCTTCCTTGGGATGTGTCAGCACATTCATTGCCTGTCTTGGTGACGCCCCACCTCCCTGCCTCACTCCCAGCCCCCACACAGATTTTCTCGTGTTCCAGGGAAGGTGTCTGCATCCACGAACACGCTGGTATGGGCATTTTCCCCCTCCCTTGTGCCTTTGATGTTCTATCTGAGAAGGCTTCGCCTCCCCCAAGGTCAGAAAGACTTACTCCTATGTTTTCTTCTAAGAGTTTTGTAGTTTTAGATCTTGTATCTAGCTTTATAATCCATTTGGAGTTAATTTTTGTGTACCGTATAAAGAAGGGGGTCTGACATCAGTCTGTTTTTTTTTTTTAAGATTTTATTTATTTATTTGAGAGAGAGAGAATGAGAGACAGAGAGCATGAGAAGGAGGAAGGTCAGAGGGAGAAGCAGACTCCCTGCCGAGCAGGGAGCCCGATGCGGGACTCGATCCCGGGACTCCAGGATCATGACCTGAGCCGAAGGCAGTCGCTCAACCAACTGAGCCACCCAGGCGCCCCTGACATCAGTCTTTTTCATGTGGCTCTCCAGTTGTCCCAGCACCGTTTGTTGAAAAGACTCTTCTTCTCCCCACACTGGATGGTCTTGGCACCCTGGCTGAAAATCAATTGACTATAAATATGCAGGTTTATTTCTGGACTCCCAGTTCTGTCTAAATGTCTGTCTTTACGCAAGTCCTCCATTGCTTTGGCTACTCTAACTTTGTGTTAAGTCACAAAATTGGGAATGTTGAACTCTTCAGTGATCAGTCGTTACCTTTACTTTGTCCACTTACCACTTCCTTTAGCCTCGAGGAAGTTGCTTAGTGTTTCAGGTCATCCGTGTTCTGCTCGGTCAGTAGGTGTTAGATACTGGCAGTTTTGAATTGCAGTGGCAGCTTCTACAATACTCCTGTTTAAGGAGAGAGCCAGTGCCCCTCTTTGAGCCATGGCCCCCACCCTCTGTTCATGGTGCAGGAATAAAGACCTCAGCTAACTCCTCTTCCTTCCATCGTAACTGACCCCAAGGGATCCAGAAAAGGAGAAGCAGGGAAACTGGTGGTCGAATTGCCAAGACAAGGGTAGGTCTGGGAGGGCTTATCCAGCTGTGCTCCTTGGAGACAGGGCCACTCAGCTGGGACAGAGAGCCACAGGGCCAGATCTGGAAGGCAGTCCTCCTCAGTCCCAAGCCAGGGAACCATGCCACTCAGGCCACCTCTCCTGCCAGCCTTCCAGAGCCTCACCATTAATGTTCTATCCCAATTTGTGCGAAGCTGTGCCTGTCCTTCAGCACACGTGAGGTGAAGGTGATGGCTCTGTGGACCGCTCACCTTGGAGAGAACGCAGAAGCAGAATTGCAGAGGAGGATAGATCTGAGTTAATCAAATAATTTATTTTTTTAAAGATTTATTTATTATTTTAGAGAAAGAGTTGTGGGGAGGGGGAGAGGGAGAGATAGAAACTCAAGCAGACTTCCCATTGAGCACGGAGCCCGATGCAGGGCTCGATCCCACAACCCTGAGATCATGACCCAAGCTGAAACCAAGAGCCGGCTGCTCAACCGACTGAGTCACCCAGGTGTCCTCAAATAATTTAGGTAATAAAGAGTTAGGAAACGTATGTAACAGTTAAATGTAGACAGTTAAATGTAGAATGTCCTTATTGCAACTGATAAGGACTCCATTGTGTCTGATAATAGGACATATTTTTTAGAATATGATCCATTGTCATTCAAGGATTCTGCATTTGTGAATTTGCCTACTTGCTAAAATTTATTTGTAACTTCAAAATCCAAAACTTCGAAACCCCCAATTTATAGTGCTTATGTGGTCATTTGCAGATGTGTGCAGAGAAGCAAAATATTTGAGTTACCAAAGAGGCGTGTTCACAGATGAGGTTGAACAAGGTGACCCTTTGCCTTCTCATTTCAACTCTCATACTGTAAAAAATGTCCTTTTTATGGTCACCTGGTGCCATATTTTTTACATTTTTGTGCTTTTTGTTGGTGATTTTGCTTTTTACAATGGCTTCCGAGAATAGTGCTCACGTGCTATCTTGTGTTCTAAAGCACAGAAAGGCTGCAGTGTGTCTTACAGAGAAAAATACAAGATGAGCTTCATTTAGGCATGAGTTATAGGAGTTTTGGCCACGAATTCAAAGTTAATGGATCAACAATACAATATATATTAAATAAGGTGTCTTTGAACAGGAACACACGTAAAACAAGGTTATATATGGGCCAGTTGACAAAGATATTGTGACCAGAGGCTCACAGGAACCTAACCCTGTATGTCCCCTAGGAGCAATGGTGCTGTATTTGAGAATTTCGTGTTCACAGCAACTTTTTGGAATCTAACTCCCAGAGATAATGAGAATCGACTGTAGTTCTTTATCATTTGTCACATCCTAGACCCTAAGACATTTGCTCCTAATTGCTGTTCACAAATTCTACCTCCAACCACTTAGGGAAGTTTATGAGAGCATGAAGACGTGTCCACAAGGCTGAATGTGCAGCTCTGTCTCAACCACTGTGATTGCCAAGTGAAGAGATATAAGTTCCTTGTAACTGGCAGCGTGGTATCCCGGTGATAACCGTGATGGAGTTAGTACTATGAGCAGTTGGTAGGAGAAACTCGACCATTTCTTTCAGAGGCAGAGTCCAAGAAGGTATGAGTAATGGCCAACAAGTCCAACAGCTGCAAACTGTTTACACATGACAATTTGCTGGATAAATCAGAGTTTATACAGTTGTGTGTTGTTTACTCCTTAATCTAGAAAGGATATGGTCAACTCTGAGTTTAAGAATTATGTGCTTACACCATGCAGTTTTCTACTGAAAAAGAAAATAATTAAACCTCCTCACCCAATTTCCTCTCCAAAATTGCAGTCCTACCAAGGAAAAGAAAAGAAAGGAGAAGGGAGAATGTCCACACTGAGTTGACGTGGCTGGGAAGATGGGTTAGGAGACTCTGGCTTTTCTGAATGAATCCGATAGACTTCTCCAGGCATCAGAAAAAATCTTCACAGCTCTTCATTTCTACCGTCAGCATTTTGGATTTTTTTTTTAAAGATTTATTTATTTATTAGAGAGAGAGGGCATGGGCAGGAGGGGCAGAGGGAGAGGGGGAGAGAGTCTCAAGCAGACTCCATGCTGAGCTTGGAGTCTGACACAGGACTTGATCTCACAACCCCAAGATCATGACCTGAGCCGAAACTAAGAGTCAGATGCTCAACCAACTGCATGATCCTGGAGTTAGCATCGCACAAACCCCTTGAGTCCTTTTTATCTTTAGTTTAAAAAACATTTGGACTTAAACACCTGAAACCTTTATTTTACCTGACCCACATCTCTGCATAAGCACACATTAAGATTTATGAAAATCTTCGAAACCCCCAAAGATCACTCATTGTTGTCGGTCACCAAAGCTTTGGTGAGGGAGGCTCAGGGTTTGCCTGGAGGAACACTGGTGTTGGAGAAAGAGAGTCCTGTACTTGTATCTGGGTCTGGGCTTGGTCAGCCATATAACTGGTTACTGGGCCTCCATTTCCCTGTCTGTAAAATGGGGCCAATAACCATACCCACTGAATAAAGGATGATCATGCATTCCAAGTCGTGCTTGCCCCTTGAGAGGACCCTAATAAATGCCAGTTGCCTTCCTGCTTCCCTTTTTGTTCCAAGGAGCTCTGCGAACATGTGGAATCGATGGTTTTAACATTTCAAAAATAAGTCCTATGTTGTTTTTTTTCTTTTAGGCAAAGAATTGTAAGTCATGGAAGCGTAAAGGCATGGAAAACACCACTCTAGGGTCTTGCTGTCTGTGTAGGGAATTCCAGTGCCGTCGGAAGGTCCCTCTGGTGCCACAGCTTCAGCCTCTCCTCCCCTCCACACTGCTCCTCCGTTCTTGCCAGGGAACAGGGAATAGTGGTGGGGCTTTGTTTCTCGTTGAAGCACATGGCTCAATTGCCATTTATTGCCTGCAGCTCTTACTTTGACCACAACCTGGGATTTTCTCCAGACTTTGATTTGTGAGTTCTAAGCATTTCCACACCGTGGGTCCTGAAGGCTCAAGGCTCCTGCCCTGTGTCTCAGGGGCCATCTTCTCTCATGTGCTTTGCCTTGCTCGCTTTTCTGACCAGGCTGTGCATGATTGGAATACATCTTTCAAAGCACTAGACCTTAATCCACCTTCATGTGAGAACATTTCTCATAAATAAACCGATCCTTTGTGTTCTCGTTAAAAAAAAAAAAAAAAATCATCTGTGCCTTGGAAAAATTAAAATGCAATTATTGGAAGGCTCTTTGCTTAGCTGTTTCCCTAACGTTGCGTGTTACCTAATTACAGTGGAAACTCAGGCCTGCCGGCTCGGGGTGCTGAGTGCGGCGGAGGCCAGGGAACGTGTTCGTGTGGCATCAAAGTCTGCTGGTTCAGCAGCCGCTCTTGGGACCACAAGCTCAGCACAGCTGGCTTCAGATGCCTCCCTTCCCCATTCACCAGATGGCTTCTCCCGGGGGCGTGCACATCTGATTGCTCCGATTGATTCATTGACCCAGGAGGCCGAGGCCCGGGGCCAGGAGAGCACTGCTGGGTGTGCATTTGAGGGTGTGCGTGTGTTGTATGCACATACCATCCGTGCTATGTAGAAGCATTCCACCTACTCACTGCTGGACTTGGCGCAGCAACCCACAAAGCATTTTTAAACAAAACCAGAATAATGACCTTGAAGGCACCGAGAAGCCGAATCGTGTCCTTTCTGGTTGTCATTTTTCTCCTTCCAATAGTCTGCATTGCTGGATTATGATGTCCACGTGCAAAAAAAAAAAAAAAACACATCTTGAGGCCAACTAACATTTCGGTTTTTTTTTTTTCCTTTTCTCTCTCTCTCTCTTTTTGTTTTTTTCTTAATTCTTCAACCTTGGCCAAGCACGTTGCATGTTTCCAAATAAAAATAGACCTGCGCTGTGGTCCCGGCTCGCTGTGCCGGATGTGAGCTGAGCCCCCGAGCAACATCTCCCTGCAGAGCAGAGGGGGGGAGCAAGGGACCTCTGCCTCTTGGGGCTCCTGCGGGACCATCAGGAGGAAGGAGGGAGTGCCCTGTGTGCGGCTGAGGTCACCCTCCGTTTGAATTTGATGTCCACAAAGAGGTTAGGTGTCGCTTTTGGGGCGCAGGGAAAGAGGATCATTTTTAATTAATTCCCCCTGTCCATTCTCCTCCGCCTTCTGCCTGCTCCTTCCCTCTCCAGTTCCTGTGCCTGCAAGGCCCGTGTCCGCTCCTGAGACCTCTGGTGCGCGTTAGCACAAGGGGCCCTCCGAACGGGGGCAGCGTGCAGTTTAGGGGGGCACGGCGTGGAAAACGGGCGCCTCTCGCGCCGGTGGCCACAGTCCCCCCCAGGGCACAGCGCTGGTGGGGAGAGTCTGGCTGGGAGAGCCTCCGCCCGCCTGGTCACCAGGTACCCCCGGGCAGCACCTGCCTGGCCACGGGGCCACTGGAGCCATAGCCCGCCCCACAGCCCTTGTGAACTCACAGCCCCCAGTCGCCCTGGGCCACCACCCCCTCATGCGTCTCATGCTGTATGAAGGGGTCAGAGGCTGCGGTCAGCGGGCGTGCAGATGCTTCTGGCCCTCGCACAGGTTCCATCCCGAGCCCTGGGAGGGGGAGGGGGTCCGTTCCCTCCCCCCCTCACCCCGCCATTGTTGCGCTAAGCCCCGGGGGCACCTGGGTAATGAGGGATGCCTGTCCCGGGTGCAGAGATAGCAGGAGCTAACAGGAGACGTGGAGAGCTGCCGTGGGGAGTGGCAGCTGATACATGGCCAGTGCGTTCCTCAGGTGTGGCCTGGCTAAGGCCCTCCTGTTGTTCACACACGCCTTTCTGCCGGGATAACCTTTCTCCCCTAGAAGACTCCCCTCCATTCTCCAGAGGCTGGCAGCCTCCTGTTGCTTGCTCACACCCTTTCCCTGCATATGCCTCCCACCCGGGTGCCTGGGTTCGGTTCTTGTCTCCGCGGCCAAGGGACCCCAGTCAGGTGTGTGTGGAGATGAGCGAGTTGGTCCGTGGGGCTCATCCTCACTGATGACTCCCAGGCCCTCCCTCTTCCAGCGTTCCCTCTCTCTCTCTCCCTCCCTCCGGGTCCCGGTCTCATTCTCTCCCAACGGTTCCTGAAACATTTTTCTGAATACCGTGCACAGCCTTCCCTGGCCTGCTTTCTGGGAGCCTAGCTGCTGCCCTGCTCCATGCTCCCACCCTGAGGGCACTGGCCCTAGCAGGGCTAGCACTGTCAGGAGGGAAAGAAGGTGCCTGGGGTGCAGAACTTAAGGAGGCACCCCCTCCCTCTCTGGGCGTGCAAGTGCAGGGTCAGATCTGGAGAGGCGGACCCTCCTTCAGCTTTTCACGCTGGGTGCCTTGCCTTGCTGGCCTCACCTCGTCCCAACCCTGCATGTTGAAGTTGGAGAGCATCCCACTGCCACGCGCCAATCCAACTTACCTTTCCCCTCTGAGCCTTGGTCTCCCTCTGTTACCGCCACCCTGGGTAATTAGGATTAAATTAGATAACACGTGTAAACGCAGCACATTGCCTGACACTATTAAATGCTTGGGAGATCTGCCTGGTGGTTATTATTATCACTAATGATTTATCGGTGAATCCAAAAGCAGTAAACACCAGCCCATCCCCCGCAGGAGCTCTGGAATGACGGCTCCAGCCCTGTGGCCACATCATCGTTCCAGTCTGCCCCTCCTCTCTCCATCATGCGTGATGTTGACCATATGGACTTGCCTGGCGAGGTCAGGGCCTCCCACGTTCTGAAGAGGATGTGTTTTGTGTCTCTGCTGCAGGAATTGCTTACTTAGGAGGTGTGTGCAGTGCTAAGAGGAAATGCGTGCTTGCCGAAGACAATGGTCTCAATTTGGCCTTTACCATCGCTCATGAGCTGGGCCACAAGTAAGTATCAGACTCTGTATTGTTCTGCCTCTTCCAATTCCTTTCTGAATATATATATATATATATATTTTTTTTTCCTCTTGAATTCCCAAAGTTTTAAAACAGTGGTGCTCTTGGCCTTTGCTTCTTCTGTAACACAGACCTAGGCCAGCAAGCCTGGGTCCCAGCCCTTCAGGGAACCCAGAGAGATTAGTGACCAGATGGTCTCTGAGACTTGAAGTGTTATTTTCGTGTTCGTGTCTATTCTTAGTGCACACACTATAGAGGGAAGAGGTTTGTCTCAGAGTGTCTTCTTTGGTTGCATTTCCTTTCCTGGACCAGCATGATCTTTGATTCACTCTATCGTTCAAATAATGGGATTTATCTTCATACTGTTGACTTTCTATTTCCTTGAGAGCCGGTTTCAAACAAGGCCCAACTGTCTGAAGGCAGAATGTCAGTGTCTTAGTTTTAAAGAATTATCAGCTGCTGCCTTTGTACATCCCCAGAGTCGGGGAGAGCCATAGAACCTCAGAGCCCAAAGATGTGGAAAAGATCTGAGGCAGCCTCCTGGTTTTTCAGAGGAGGAAACAGTAGGTCAGAGGGGTTGAGTGGCTGGCCTAAGATTGAGATCACCTGTAGGAAGTCTCAGGTGGCAGAAAGCCAACCGACTCTAAAACTGTGGCCTGAGGGTTTACTATTTCTCCGGCAGTAGGTGTCTGTTTTGGATTTCTCTGAAGGAAAAATTGTGGTATGACTACACGAGAACTTAAAAAATAAATACGTAAATCGAGGAGGTCAGAGCATGTAGAACAATAGGAAAATTTATATTGGGTTGGATAGAATAAAATTAAATGGAAATCTAGTTCTTGGTGAAAAAATTTAAAGCATTTCCTAATGACCTATGGAGTAAGATGCCTGGGACCCAAAATGTGAGCTCAGCCTTCTGCAAAAGTAAAGTCAGTCTATAAGGAGGACAAAAGCAGTTTCCTCTAGGGCTAGCCATATCTGTGGATTTATATATATATATTTTGCCTTGTTTTGTTTATCTCATCCCATTCTCATTTTTTGCACTCCCGTAGATGGGTTTGGTAGTTAGCTTTTCTGTGCCTATTGAGTATCATGACGTGAGTACAGCGAGTGATAATAATCCCGTGTGTATTTCCTGGGATTAAGGCAGAAATAACATGTCATCAGCTAAAAGCAGCTAAATGAGCACTTGCCTCTAAGTACATAGTTCTTTTATCTCGACAGTATTTTTTAAATATTGGCGACAGCCCTTTGCCCACACTTTTTTTTTTTGCCTATACTACTAGGAAATAATTTAAAAAAATTAATTACAGGCAAATATCTATTCATATTTCTAATTTGTTAAAAACAACAACAACAACAATGCCAAAAGCTGTAGCCGAGAGTGGTTGCTGAGAGAAAAGTGTAAATCAGTATGGCTTTGGCAAACATCCTCTCTTCTCATCTTTGGGCCAAATGTCCCACCCAGCCCGTCCTAGTTCCTCAGAATCAAGGACCTCTAATGGTCTTGAGAATGCAGTTGTCAAAACATTTTCCGACACGTGGGTTGTCGTGGACTTTTGAATGCATCTGTTTATATGAATTACAAGATTCCAAGCAGCCTTCAGTACCAGGGCCCACGCTGGAGTGCTTTTTGCACCCGCGTGTGAGCACACACGTGCCGCATGGAGGCCTTTCTCCTTGGACGTGAGGAACACAGAGGGCCATTTTCTCCCCGCTGACCTGTGTGATTGTGCGGGGACCACTGGTGTCTGAGCGCAGGAGGTCTGCCGAGATGAATGGTGAGATTCAGTCCGACTCCAGTAGCCTTTAGCTACAGTCTGCTTCAATTTCTTGGAGGGCCCTTTATAGCTTGCTGTTGCACTCTAATTACCTACAAAAACAAACGCCTAATTGTTCATCAAAGCCAATAAATTCTGCAAGCATTTGGCCTTGCCCCTAGTTGGGTGATTATAGTTTTCCCAGGGAAGTCTGTTGTCTCTGATTATTTGCGAGCAATGGGAAGCAGGCCCCCCAGGGACGAAGCCACAGTCTCTCCATCTGCAGACCCTTCTGGTCAGCCGGGCTTAGAGAGCCGCAGTCGAGGCTGTGTGGAGGCTTAACAAGAGGGATCAGCCTGTACTCTGAGTGAAGCCACTGGCCAGGCTGCTTCACAGATCTGAAGCCCGGTGCATATTTTGGAATAGAGAGGAGTCATTTAACATCTCGTTCCTTAAGTACGTGTGCACTAAGAGAATGGGATGGTATTCTCAGTGGACCTGAGGCACTGGTCTGTGCTCTTCAAGAAAATTTCTCAGTGAATGCTTTAGAAAATGAAAAAGAATACCCTTCTATGCACCCTTAGAACGTCCCCAGAAGGGGTCACCCTCTGGTCCCTAACCATTTAATACTGATGAAGTGAAACTTCTCTTCTGAAGGTTGGGTGTATGCCTTTGCCCCTGGGCAAATGTACGTGTGGCCCTTCTGTTGCTTACCCAGTATATCTCATATAAGGATCAGTGCGAGCAGTTACCCCAACTCTGAATGTTAGGAGAAAAATTCACTTTCCACGTGAGGTACACGTTGCATTTATCAGAAAATGAGAGTCGTATATGTTAACCTGATTTTCTCCCAGCTTTGGCTGTCAGAAAACACAAAGCGAATGTCAGGCTCATTTTCAGTAATTAACTCATCTGGATCCTGGAATTCTGTTTCTCCTCCCTCTTTCTGTGTCTCTCTTTGTATGAATGATCGTATTTTACATATTGTAATTCAAAAATAATTTCTTTGATACTGTAAACTGTCTCCAATCCAATCTGCAATCATGTGGGTTCTAAATTATGAATTAAATGAAAAATTCTTGCCATGGTAATATCAATAATTCTGCTTAGGACAGGAATTAGTAACGTACTAAGGATGTTTAAGTCAAATCAGATCTCATTTACTGAACACCTGCTGTGTTAGATGCTGTGCAATCATTGTGCTATTGATCAGTTCTATGGGGCAAGTATTATTTAGCTTTTTTTTTTTATAGATTAGGAAACTAGTATTACTTTTTAAAAATTTCTAGTCTCTGCTTGAAATGATTTGAGATCACTTCTATGATAATATACCCATACATCAGGACTATTAAAGAAAGGACCCACATTCTAAAAGAGGGGCAATAAGGAGAAAACTTGTTATATATCCAAAAAACCAAGGTACCTTCGGATTGCTGCCAACCAAGGCAGAAAGGACAATCAGTGGTGTCCTAGCTGCAGAAGAAAGCCAGTGTGTCAGCAAGAGGGACTTCCCTAGGAAACTCAAGTACCCCAGCTGCAACCAACAGCTTTCTGATTACCTGGGAAAGAAGAGGTGTGGAAAAGACTGCAGCCCTGGCTTTGTACGGGTCTGAAGGATTTGCAGTTCCTGGTGGGGGTCAAGGAGGAGAAGCTGGGAGGAACTGTTGGCTCCACACAGAAGCCATGATGCCAGTGACTTTGAGGTTTTTTTTCTTTTTTCTTTCTTAAGATTTATTTGAGAAAGAGCAGGGAGGAGGGGCAGAGGGAGAGGGGGGAAAAAGTCTTCAGCAGGCTCCTCGCTGAGCGCAGAGCCTGACACGGGGCTTGATCTCACCACCCCCAGATCATGACTCAAGCCGAAACCAAGAGTCAGACGCTTCACTGACTGAGCCACTCAGGCTTCCCAACTTTGAGGTTTTCTGATGAGCCTTCATGACCTTAGTTGCCTACTTGCTGGTGAAAGACTGCCTGGTAGGCATCTGCATGTTACCTTTTGGTAGTGTGCCTTTGGGAAGGCAGCTGTCTCCCCATCTTGCCACTTGAGAAACCCAACTGAAAATGAGGGACTGCTTCATCCTGCAGTGACCAGGAGAGAGGAAGAGCTCCTGAGTGCAAGAACATGGCGGTGATGAACCACTCTTCTTCCAGGGAGCTGTAGCTGACGGCTGTTAGTGGTTATAACCGAACTGATGAAGTTGGGGGGCCATTCCTTGGAGAGATACAGCCCAGCTGGGCCAGCGCTGCCCAGGTGTTTTCCCTCAGGAAACCAGGACAGGGTGCCTTGTGGTAGACCTCAGTGTCCAAGATGTTTATCAATATTTGGTTTTAAAGAGAAAGAGGGATAGTGAGAAGCAAGCATTTGTTTCTCTTGGGCAGGCGCATGCTTTTGAGGCTCAACCCTGATTGGTCATGGGAAGGACTCTCCCCCGACGAGGGTTAGAAGCCCAGGTCCACGCCGACGGCCCATGAGAAAAGCCAAAACCAAAATCAAATGATAACCTCACGGATCAAGGAGGGAGTTGGTGGTGACTTTAGTATAATATTAAAATAACCGGTATAATAATTCTACTGGAATTTTAGAATATATTGTTTGCTGGGATTTGGAAGTTTTAGGGTAAAAGGGAGAAAGGAAGTGGTTCTAGGACTGCTGGTGGGAATTCTTTTGTTTGCGGGGGTGGGGGTGGGGGGTGGGGGGTGGAGGGGGGCGTGATTAGGCCCAGAGGAGGCAGTTGACAGTGGGAGGCCAGGAGAGCACAGAGCTGAGTCTCAACTGGACATCTGGGGCCTGGGGAGACCCAGAACACCATGCATGCAGTTTGCTTCTCAATCAGGTAAGACCGAGAGCTCTCAGGGAACGTCTAAACACAGGCTCTTCTAGATGGGGTGCTGAGAGAGGGGAGGGAAACCGCATAGTGCACACTCGGCCACCCACATACAGGGAGAAAATAAAAGACCTATCTTTATAGGTAGAAACAAAGAGCTTTCTCTTGCAGAAAATAAATCTCTGCTTCTGTTGGATTTAGGAGGCTCTGCTAGATAAGCCTGAGCCAGATCAATTCCCGCCCTGAGTCATTCCAAACTACGCGACCTGTCTAACCCAAGTAAATCTACAAAAAGCCCTCCAGACAGACTGCAAAACCATGCCCCCTGTTTGGGCTCTTTCTGCCTGTTCTTGGGGTGGGTGCTTTCCCCACCTGCTCTCCTGAGATCTTTTTTCCTGACTTCCGTATTCCCTTTCTCGGGTCTTCCCGTTTTGGAATTTACCTCTCCTCGGGTTGTGGCCTCTGAAAACTGCTCTCTTCGGGGAAGCTTGGGAGTGTGGTGCAGGGGACACGGAGGCTTTGCTGCACAAGGGGAGCCCCTGAAACATTTATAAGTGCCAGTGGCCCGAGCTTCACCCTAGAGCAATTAGGACATGCCCTCTGGCGGGGGAGAGAGTGCTAAGGAAGGCCCTCCAGGAGATTCCCAGTGCATCCGGGGTGGAGAACCATGGCTCCCAGGACTCAGAGGCTTCGTCATCGCTTTCTGGTGTCATCTAGCTTCTTGCTTCTGTCTCTACCCCCTTCTCCCGTCTCTCTGGGCTACTGTCAGGTGAGCCACAGCAGTGCTGTATACAGTCCTGCTCCCCGGCTCTTGCTCACTCCTCGGTCACCCTGAATTCCACGCTCTTTGCAGCTTCCCTGACATCCCACCAACCACGGGCACTCACGGCGTGGCAGGTGGGAAAAAGCCCAGCCCTCCTGCCCGTGGCCATGGAGGCAGTGTTAGTCCCGTCGCCTCTCATCTGACACCTGCTGGGGGACCTCCATGAGGGCTCAGAACAAAGCGTCAGGTGCCTGGCCGTGGGAGGAATGTGAGGCGCAGAGGTGGAGGGGCACGCGGGGAGGCTTGCGCCACATCGAGGGCCGAGGTGCTGAGTACCTGAGGACTCAGAAGCGCAAGGCTGAGGTTTAGAGATCCCAATGTCCTGATAAGGAGCTTGTTTGGTGATACAGCACTCACGTGTGCGCCCACAGACCTGCAAATAGTTACAGATGGGCTCGGTCGCAACAATGTGTGGGCACAGCAGGGTTCTCAGACCTGCACACACACTACACCCATGGCCCCCTGGAGCCATGCCCCGTATTTGGGAAGCATTGTCCTGGCTGGCAGAACCGGAAGGAACGTTGAAGCACGAACAGAGCAGGGACTTTGTTCCCCTGCTCAGCCCTGTGAGGACCAGGGCAGGTGGGATGCTACCGCGTGCCCTGAAGTAACCAGTGGGATCCTCGGCCCCAGGCAGCTCCCACAGGAAGCTTGGTATCCTTCCATAAAGACATTCCTTAAAAGCTAGATCCAGGCACTCTGGATGTTTCCAGCCAGAACGTGACAGTGTGCAGATGAGCTCAGGGCAGTGGATGTTGGAAGGATGTCTCGTTGGCACATGCCTGGGGACGTGCTCGCCTGGTGCGCAGCACGGAATGTCATCGGGATCCTGTCCCTGAGAACTGTGGCTTGTGGGCAGAGAGTGGACAAGTGTCTAGGGAGGGCTGGGGAGTGGAGGGAAAAGGGAGGAGAGAACTGTTCTGGAGGAAATGTTCTTATAACTGAAGTCAACACAATTCAATCTGAAAAGAATTGTCTCGATCCTAGAACAGGAAGTAAGGAAAGCCATTATCCAGATGTGTGAAGAGGGGAAATGTTTGTCTGTGATCTGTATTAAGAATGAGCTGCCCGGTGCAGCGTTGGGGAGAGGCAGAGTGAATGCAGGCCAGATGTGATCAGGCAGGTCGCCCGTCAGCGGACGGCCCCCGGCAGCCACTGCTGTCGCCCGGACCCTTTGCTGGGGGGGCTCAGTCTGGGAGGCACAGCATAGACCTCAGATGGGCCAGCCTTATATAAAGAAGGTACAGCAGAGAGAGGATTTCTGGAAATGTCATAACTGTTTAGAAATCCCAGCGGGAGGGGTAAGTATGCTTTTGTTCTAGTTGTGAATAGGGTAGCCGTGTTCACATGGTGGGGCGGGGGGGGTGGTTAGCCTTTCTCACAGAACAGAAAGTGGGGGGTGGGGTACGTTCCCCCCAGGAGGTCTGCAGGAAGCCCAGGTACCTCTGATCTGGTTCTAGAACAGGCAAGTCCCACACTGGGTTTTCAGACGGGTTCCTCCCTGGTTCTCTGGGTCTTCTCATCTGTTCCCACTCAGCTCCCACGACCTCCCCCCTCCAGACCGAAGGGTAATTGGTGGTGCTCGCAGTGTTCGGGGCTCTCAGGTTTCATGCAGAGGAGCTTGGAGCGATTCCTGAGGACGATTTCCTCGGCGTTTGGCCCCTGGATCAAAGTCGGTGTGTGAGCATCCGCAGGGCGTGGCTGTCTTATCCAAATTCCAGAGTTGTACAAAACATTCAGGCCTCGTTTCCTTTCATTTTATTATTATTTTTTAAATTTGCTGCTGGAAACTGCAGGGTCTTGCACATTCATTTACAAGCCACCCTGCTCCTCACGACTTCCCTGAGTAGAATGACCTGTGATGTCAGAGGCAGGGGTCCTGGAGGATTTGCAAGGCCGGCCTGCACCCTGCACGGCTTCTGTGAGCCCACGCCGCGTGGCCCTGAGCGTGGCTTTCATAAAAGCAGAATTTCCTTCTGGCCCCTTCCAGACGTGTGATTTTTTGAATGGGGGGTGCGGTGTCCGGAGTAGCAAGGAATGTTGTAACTGGTGGCTGTATTTACAGGGCTTTTCTGCCCTAAGCTAGGATTTCTCACGGCCCTGCCTTAACAAGCATTACATGGAAAGTTACCAGGATTTTCTTCACAGTCTTATCCTTGATGCAGACTCGAATGTGGGGATAGAACTCTTGTTCCAGTTGCTTGGAAAGCCCAGAGCCGCTGTCCTTAAGAAGACCTTGACCACAGCCTTCCCAAGTCTGCCCAGGCCAGGCCTGGGAGGGGAACACAAACCAAGGGAAAAGCATTAAAAGCGCTTCAGCAAGCAGACAGATGTGGTCCCACCTGCATTTGGAGCAGCCAGGCCACGCAGCTATTGGCTGGACGTTATCGCTCTGATGGAAACTCCAGCTGGCTCTGGGGCGTCCCTGGCCCCCAGAGCGTCAGTACCGTAACAGGGAAGGCTACAGAAGCTGTTGCGAGTGTCTGTCTCTACCCCAGGAATTCTTTGCATTTAATTATCGGGTGGATTTCCTTACCTAAAAGGCTGTTGTCTGAGATGGTGTTTGAGGAGATGGGAGGACCTCGGAGTTTGGCTGAAGAACCAAATTCCAAAATCCCCTCAGAACTTCCTTACATTACAGACTATTCCAGGAATGAGACGAGATCCAGATTGCCAGCTTGGCAGCTTCAGCGAAGAGATTTCTCCCCTGGTTCTCAGAGCAGGAAGGGACATCCGCAGTCCACTTAGCCTCATTTTGCAGATGGCCAGTTCTCTCTCGTTCCATGGCTCTAAGTGGCCAGTGGGAGACTTCGAGCAGGGCCTCTAGCCATGGCATGGTGTCCTTTACACAAGAGAATGAACCTGTGCTGAGGCCCAGCCCTCCCCGTGTGGGTCTCCTGGTAACTGGCTTTACTTGCCTTTACCCGGAAAGACACCTTCTGCTCGCATGGCTAGGGTTTCGTAAGGACCGTGGGAGGTGGCAAAGGTATACGATGCAAATTTCTTTATAGACGGAGTGTTCTGGTATGGACTGAATACTTGTGACCCCTCCAAATTCATATGTTGAAATCCAACCCCCCTTCGGAAGGTATTAGCAGGTGCTTAGGTCGTGAGGGTTCCCATGAATGAGATTAGTGCTCTTGTAAGAAGGAGCCAGAGAGCTGGCTAGCTCTGTTTCTGCCACATGAGGGTACAAAGAGGACACAGCCATTTGCAGCCTAGGAAAGGCCCTTCACCAGAATCCAACCATGCTGGCACTCTAATCTTAGACTTCTAGCCTCTAGAACTGTGAGAAGTACATTTCCGTTACAGATAACCGCCCAGCTTATGGTATTTTGTTATAGCAGCCCAAGCTCGCGAAGAGATGCCCCCATTCTCCCGAGGTGTTCGGTGTCATGCCTGAAATCCTCGTTTATCTACTGCCCGCTGGTGATGGAAAATTCCAAACTAAAGACCTGAGGGCAGCCGCACATTCTCAAAGACCCCGGGAACTTTACCACCAGCACTGTCAACAGCACGTTCTGGGAAAGAGCCCCCCTCTTCCTTATCCATTTGCAGGCACAGAGGATGTGGAAGTGGTGGTTTTGCCAGATGGCGGTGTCAGGATCGGCGGAAGGAGTGTAGGGGAGCCCTGAAATCATGCACCTTGTTGCTGAAGTCTGAGCAGAGCGCAGTAGTTGCTGGGGGCCCACGTGAGGATCTGGAACTTGCCTCTCTTGGAAAAAACATACATAAGTAGATGGCTATAGAAGGAGGGATGTTACAATTTTCTTAGCAAGTCACTGGAAGCATTACAAAGACATGGTCATGTTCATCATAGCCACACTTCTGTGGTGTTGAGAGGGGGCAGGTGTTAATTAAGCCCAGTGATTGGCTGACGCTCACTTAGGATTATTATCAGGAGAGAGAATGGAAAGGAACTGAGCCAGGAACAATCTCAGGGTTGTCAGGGCCCCTGAGACGCCGAGGTTGTGGGGCGGGTTGGGTGCACGGCCACGGGGAGATGCTGGACCTGGGACACCGGGTTGTATTACTTGGGGGGGGGGGGTCATGCACTCGCACCTGCACTGTGGCCACGGCTCCCCCCAGTTTACAACAGGGTAGACCGTGAAAGCAAAGGAGGGGCAAGAAACAGTTATGGTCTTTGCAAGCCAAACTTGATAACGGTGTCCCCACGATGAGGACGTGGCTGGTCCAGTAGGACGCCTACCCTGGGGCAGCTTTAGACACACTGAGGACCAGATGACAGGAGCCCTGCCCATTTCCGAGAGGCATGTGCAGGTTGGTTTCCGATCAGAGGAGCCTTCCCGGCAGGAGCACACATGTTCATTGGGTAAGCAACACCTAACAAATCTACAGTTGACTGTGTCGGTGGTCTGTGGTCGGGGGAGACCTGGATTCCTTAAGAGCCTGTTCATCTTTGTGGCACGTGTTCTGTGATCACTGAGGGGAGGCAGATACTGTGTTCCAACAGCAGGGGGGAGAAGGAGGCCAGCTTGCTCTTGGCTGTCTGGTCCACATAGAGCTTGGCTTCGTCCACAGACCAAGCTCCCAGAAACCCCACTTCTTTCCTACCCCCCCAACCCAACCCATACTGCCCTTACTGACTTGACAGTTGTCACCTAAAACTCCCCTATCCCGTGCCCAGTCCAAAATCTGGCAAAGAAGCCTGAGGCAGCCCCACTGCACCAGGAACTCCTGGAGAAACATCTAGAACTGTATCTAGGTAGCACCTTGCTCTTGAGAGAGTGGTCTGAGCACCAACGGCATCGCGCTACCTGGGAGCCGGTTAGAAATGGTGGGATCAAGTGCTACCTGGGTATTCCCGTGCACGAGACAGTTGAGCGGACCAGTTAAACCACATCAGAGTGGTAGCCCCTTCTGCTGACCCCATCTCAGGGGTGCTGCTCCTAGCTGGATGGTGCACTGCGCCCGTCTGCTGGTCTTGAAGGGAAAATCTGTTTCATTTGTAAGTTTTTTCCATGGGGCAGTTTTCCTGGTTTTGGAATTTCTCCTGTAATCCTTCCTTTTCACCCATGCTTTGTTTACCACCTGGGGTACCACCGAGGGCTCTTCCGCTGGCTTCCAGAGCTGGATTCCAGGTTCCCGCTCAACTTCCTCTGTAGGTTGGACACCAGCTTTCTTTGAAGACGTGGTTGGAACAGCCACCACCCATCCTGTCTGTTGAAAGGGACCCCACTCCAGAATAAACATTTAACTTGATGCATCAATCTGGTAAATTTTTGGCCAACCTCCAGAATGTCAAACTCTCGGGTGGTAGCAGACCTCTTGGAGAACGCACTGGCCCACCAGAATTTGCCCGTGGAATGGGAGTTTAGCATGTAGAAGATGGAAGGAAGAGGCAGGACTGAAATACTGTGCAGAAATGTCAGACTCTCCCTAAAAGCCCCAAAGCCGTGGTCTTAAATATACTCAAAGTGCAGACAAAGGTCCTTGGCCTGAGGCTTAGAATTGCTGGCATTCCTGCCTTGCCCCCTCCCATTCAGATTTTCTTTGGCTTTTGAAGGCAGAAGCAGATGCATGAGTGACTGTGCTGGTCCTAAGGGTAGCTTCTTCGCATCCTTGCCACCCCAGTGAGGCCATGTGTGAAGAGGCCATCCCGAGGCTGCCCTGTTGGTGGACTTTCAGAGTTGGCAAGTCAGCTGCTTTTGGATCTGATATTAAAGGCATCATTTTCTCTTTCCACATTTTCCATAATATTACCTAAGGTCTAGAAGACCAGTAAGTACTACATTGAATGCTGGAATCTGCAGGTTTAGAGTGAGCCCCAAAGCCCAGGACCCCGGTCACTTCTTGCTGCCAATCATATGTCCTGAGAAGCTGGTCTGCTCCTGGGGCTTGAGCCTCGTGACCGCCTGGCATCGCTGTTCAGTACGTACTGTTTTCTGGTCCTTGCTGTGCATACAGCAACTTCTACAAGTGATTATAAAATCCATTTCCTCATGAAAATAACTCACTAGGATCGTTGGTTACCAAAGTGGAAAGAAAATTAAGAGCACCCCCCCCCCCCGCAGGCACACAGAAGCAATCATAATTCCAAACTTACGGATTTGCAAAGCGTTGTAAAGACACCCCTTTTGAAGACCAAGGGCACGTTGTGTTTTGAAGAGCCAGACCCTGTGGCACGCCACCTTTTATAACTCAATTGCCTTTATTGCTGGACATCCTCATCATGAGCCAACTACCTAGTGCGTCCCACCTGGTTTTCATACACCTTGTTCTGTGAGGAGCTGAAGACCCACATAATGGAGGAGGTGATAAGAGATCAACCAGCTGCCTCACATGGTTCGGGCTCCCTTGGCCCAGATTGGTAGAACTTGTTTGCAAATGACAGTGCCAGCCCCCTTTGATCATTGTGGAGAAGCAATGAAAGAGAAGCAAGGTATGCAAAGGCTGAAACAGGCAAATGTCCTCCTGCAAAAGGGAAATGAGACAAATGATATACAATTTAGACTTACGATGTTAATATTGTTTGCAGGAAAATTCTGGAAGGGCTCGTCAAACATAATTTGTGAGCATTCACAGTTAAATGAGGCAGTTCTCGATGCCCACCAATAATCTGCGGATAACAAGTCATACCCAAAGCAGATTGTGCAGAGGCAGGGGATGTGAATTTCACCAAGGTTTCTGCCAAACTCTTAACATTCCTAATGAGAAGTATGGGAAATGGTAGACTGGATATTGCTGCAGTTAAATGAACTCGTAACTGTTGGGCAGCTTTACTCAAGGCACGATCAGTAGCTCAGTGTCTATCTGGGAGAGAAACCTCCTTCTGCCATGGGGCTCCCCGATGTAACATTTCAGTCATGACCTGTGTGCAGAGAGGGGTAGAATGCTCATCAGGCATTGAGGCGGCCCAAAGATGGGAGGGAGAACAGTGTGGAAAAACTCAGAGTACTTGAGGTCCTTGACCACCTTGGAAGAGTGGCCAATGCAGCAGGGCCTGATTGCATTTCATTTGTACCCAGTTCTCTGCTACTATTATTATTTGCATTTTACAGAGAGGAAAATGAGGGGTCCTTTCACTGGTGAGTGGCAGAGTCTGGCTTCAGGCCCTTTGTCAGTGTTGAAGTCTGGGCACTACTATATGCCTTACAGCATTCCCGATGGTATTTATAATTTAAGTCGCACATGAGCCAGATGTAATGCACAGGATGGTGGAAACACGGCTTCATGGCAGCATGTTTGAAAAGGCTCTAGTCACTGCCAACGCACATGTCTGTCTCTGCTCTCTTGTTGTACTTCACTGATAGACATTACTGACTGATCCCAGGACCCTTTTCCACAGAGTCCCAGCTCATAATACGTCCTAATTCTGTAGGCAGCCCCTGCCAGTAGATTAAGGTTGACACAAGGGATGAAAGAGATCTCCTGGATGTAAGGGCCTATGGTTAGCTGCATGCTTACCAACCCAGGGCCGTCTTGGACCCTGTCAACATGAACTTCGTCTCCAGAAATGAAGGAGGTAGTGGGCGCTCTGCCCTCCCTTCAGAGGTGTTACGTGCAGTAGGAGTCTTGCATTCAGTATTAGGAGGTCTGTTTTCAGAAGGACATCAGGAGCCAGGACCGTGTCCGTATGCAAGGGAAGGGGACGATGAAGGAAACAGCTGAAAGAACTGCATGCTCTGGTGACGAAGAGGTGTGCAGGGGACACACCGAAGGGGTCACAGCAGAGGCTGCTGGGGCACAAGAGATCTCCGCCTGGCCCCCAGTGGCAGAGCTGACCCAGGGTGCTCAAGTCACAGGGAGAGAGGTCTCAACTCAATGGAAGGAAGAACGTTCTGAAAATTAGGGCTCTCCAGAAATTTGAGAGGCAGTGCTGATTTCTTCTCATGCTGGTATTTGCACCGAGCTGGCCCTCCAGCCTGGGGATTGGAGTAGCAATTCGTGGACTCTGAGGAGGGTTGAACTGATCTGCGATCTCACATCATACTCTCCCGTGGTTGATCCTGTGACCCTTGGACGACATAGGGGACAAAAGGAACCTGGATCTGGGGGAGTCCACAGACCCCAGGGCCAAGCTGACAACACATGTATACATACCCCTGTTAAACAGTGGCACATCTCATGGGTTATTTATTAAACAAGCTTATTTTCAGTGTTTTACATCTATTCATTCAGTCCTTCCAGCCATCCCTTGGGTTAAGTACTGTCATTCTTCCCATTCTACAGGTAAGGAAACTGAGGCACAGAGAGGTTATGCATCTCACCATGTCCTGGAGCTTATAGGCGGTGGAATCTGAATTTGAACAGGGAGGCCACACCTTGGCAAGAGGCCACACTGCTAAGCCCTGGGTCCAGGGTCTCTGGCATTGAGCTTTAGCACCTTCAGAATGCTGTCCCATGCACTGGTTTCACTTCAGAAAATTATAATGTTAGGGTGCGTTTGGAAGTAGGATAGTTTGTAATAGGCTATTTGTTAGGGACTATGGGATATTAAGCGCAGAGAGGTCTGAGGGCGATATTAAAAGTCTCCAGAGAGGAGGCAGGTGGGCTATCCCAGGAGGATGGCAATGAGCCCTGAGGAGGAGGGTGTCTGTGTTTGGAGGGGCAGGCACCAGCATGAGACAGGGAGGAGTGAACAGTGAAGACAGCAGGGGAGCGAGGAAGGGGAGAGTGGTGAGCCTGGGACACAGCGGGACAGGGGCCCCCTCACACCAGCTGGAAGCTGGCCCTCGGGCCCGGGGCAGGGCCTCAGCAGGAAGTGACTATGACCAGGGGCTTAGGAGGTGGAATCTGGGGGTGGCAGCAGCATGATGGACAGAGAGAAGGTGGTGACAGGCCAAAGGTAGGAGCTCTGCCAGAGAACATGCACCCCGGCGTCTGTGAAGCCAGTGACTGGCCGGGGTATGGAGGAGAGGCAGGGCCCCTGCTGTCCCCTAGGGCGTGGGCCTCAGAGGTTCTGCCCAGATGTGCAGTCCAAGTCTGCAGCTTCAGTTCAGTCTTTCAAGCCATAAATCCTGAAGGCAGCTTTGTCACAGGTGAGGCAAGCCACCAACCTCCATGTGCCCTCAGTCTCCCCATCTGTATAATGGGCATACTGATTTGTCCTCCCTCAGTGCAGGGTCAGGAGGATTAAAACAGACAGTGGTGACCTCTGGTACTGGCATGAGATGGGTCCAGACTTTCTTTTCCATGCTCCTGTCCTTGAAATACAACCCAATACCTCGGAAATTATTCAACAGACAAGCAATGAAAAGACTATGAAAGCCGGAAGCTCAGCACTTGAGGAACGTACACAGAGTGAAGTCCTGGTTTTCTTTTTACCTCCCATGTATCCTGGACTGAATACCTGGAACCGTCAATGGACATAGACACAAAACCCACGAGCCGCCTGCTGTCTCTGGCCAGTGGGCTGGAAAGGCAAAGGCCTCACGGGGAGCCCTCACAGCCACTCCATAAGCAGGATGTGGGGGGCTGGCTCCTCTACCTGCAGCTGCAGCAGTGACCCCTTGGTCAACCCGACACCTGCCTCCCAAGCAGGACACAGGTGAGCAGCTGAAATGTGCTGGTGGAAGCAGCAAAGCCCTGTGTCTGTCTCTAGGAGGGTGACTATTTGCTAAAATGGCCATTCAGGAAGATAGGTGTTGGCAGTTCCTTTTCAAACTGATACTTACTGCAAGACCCAGGGATTGCGCTCTGGGGCATTTCTCCCAGAGAAAGAAAACTTATTTTTACCCAGAAACTTACACATGAATGTTTGTAGCAGCTTTTCATCCTAGTAACCCCAAACTTGAAACTACCCAGATGTCTTTCAGCAGGCGAATGGTTACACCAGTGGGGGTACCTCTGTTATGGACTACTACTCAGCAGTGCAAAATGAATGGGTTGTGGGTGCACGCTGCCCTTTGGATGAACTTCAAAGAAATTATACTGAGCGAAAAAAGGCAGTCTTAAAAGAGTGAACATCGCATGATTCTATTTACCTAACATTTGTGAAATAACGTAATTATAGAGATAAGGAACAGGCTAGTGACTGTTAGGGTTTCAAGGATGGGGGAAAAAGTGAATATGGCCACAAAAGGGTAGTCTTGTGGTAATACTCTGATTTTTTAAAAAGATTTTATTTATTTGAGAGAGCGAGCATGAGTGGGGGAGGAGCAGAGCGAGAGGGACAAGCTGACTCCCCACTGAGCACAGAGCCCAATGCAGGGCTTGATCCCAGGACCCCAAGGTCATGACCTGAGCCGAAGTCGGACGCTCAACCGACTGAGCCACCCAGGCGCCCCGTTGTGGTAACGCTCTGATTTCTTGATTGAGGTGGTGGTTATAGGAAGTGGAATGTGTGATAAAATTGCACAGAAGTACACAGAGAGTACATATAGAACTGATGATATCTGAAGAAGCACAGTGGATTGTAGCAATGTTCACTTTCTGGTTTTGACATTGCATTGTAGTTATGATGCCAGATGTTACCATAGCAGGAGGCTGGGTGAAGGGTGCACAGAACCTCCCTGCATTTTTCTTTTTGGTCGCCTGTGCACCTTTAATTATTTCAAAATTTAGAAGTTCAGAGTAAGATCGTCCCTTGAGGATCTTTTCAAAAATGCAGATGTCCTGGGGCGCCTGGGTGGCTCAGTTGGTGAAGCATCCTGACTCTTGATTTCAGCTCAGGTCATGATCTTGGGGTCGTGAGATCGAGCCCCCGCATTGGGCTCCATGCTGGGTGTAGAGCCTGCTTACGATTCTCTCTCTCTCTCTCTCCCTTAGCCCCTCCCCCTCAAAAAACATTAAAAAGCAGTTGTCCAGGCCGCACCTCATGCCAATTAAATTAGCATTTCTGCAGGTGGGATTTTTCTGAACTTCCTTAGGTGTTTCCAACAAACAACCAAGTTGGGGGGCCTGTACTCATTCACATGAGCAGTTTCATTATCCTTGCCTTCCTCCTGGCCATCGTCACGGCGGCTACGGGCTTGCATTGTGTCGCACACTGTTTGAAGCTGTCCACATTCACTCATCAGCTCTGTTCACCGTCAGTAGTGACCACTCTCCTTCGTTCACACCCATCAGTTGATGGCCTTTCCCATGTTGGCAGGTGACTGTCTGATGACCCCGGAAGCATCGAAAACATGGGGCTCCCACATTCCTAGGCAGCCACACTCATTTTGAAAAGGAGCCTCAGTTGTCATGGGTTCTGGTGTGGTGCTGTCCCTTTGACTTTCCTTTGTAACGACAGAGAAAAAGCCCCTGGAGATGGTGACCAGCGGCATTCCCTGCTTCTGAAGAGCTCTGTACATTTTCAGAAGGAGGTCAGGATGAGTTGGCTTTGGAAAGCCTTCACTCTTTGTGGTCTTTGGGGTTTCGCACTTCTCTTCCTCCGACCCGGAGACGCTCCTTTACGGTTTGGACACCTGACTGTGCTGCTGCTGGGTTACGGTGACTTCTGGAACCAGGGCAAACAGAGCAGGGAAGATGGGCAGCAAGAAGGTGGGCCCTAGGCCCCTTGGACTTGACCAGCCGTGGATACAGCTTGTAGGCAATTCCGCTGGACACTGAGGTTGACTCAGAAAGAAAGGAAGATGTGGCAGCAGAGAGAGTCCATAACTGTGTGGGTCAGTGTGACTTTGTTTGGTCTCATGGCCCCGGTGGGTGGCAGCGCCTATTATCTTGTTCCAGGGAGTGCTGATGCAAGCAGCTCAGTCTATCACTGTTTCCACCACCTTCAGCTCACTCTCTCTCTCTGTCTCTCCCCTCCCCCCCACCGCCGCCTCCAGCAGTCTTCCTTCCAGTGCCCTAAAAAGAAAAGTCTTGGCCACACAAAAAAATAAGTACTTATATGCCTGTGACACTGATAAGACCAAGTCTGTGTTGAAGCTGGAGGAGGGTGAGGAAGGGAAAGAAAACATATGAAATCTTGCAAAGCAGCGAGCAGGGCCACCACATCACCCTTCTGGGGGCCGGGAGGGGGGGACATCAACATAGACGGCGGTGTGGCCCCCAGAGCCGGAATCCGCACTGATGTGATATGACGCAGGCGGAGTGTGAGCTGGTGATTTCCTGAGAGTGACCCCTGGGGTCTAGCGTTTCCACCCTGCCCTGGCCCACCTTCCCTCACCATCCCCTGTACCTCAGCCTCCTTTTATGTATAAAGGATCAGCATGTTGGTTCTGTTTCCTAAAGAATTAGGATTGTCTTGAAAACCTCAAAATGGCGGGCGGGGGGAGACAACCTGTGGTATTTGTAATGGATGAGCCTTCTGCTGCCTTCAATGAGGTGACACCTCTTTGAATCTCACCTGGAGGATAGGGCTTGGGTGGGGGGAGCGGCCAAAGATGAGGACAGCGGCCGGCCCTTGACAACTCCTATTTCAGACCAGTGAGTTTCTGCTCTGTCAGGCTTGCCAGATTTGATGCTGATTCCCTTCTGTAAACATAAGTTGGAAGCAGACGTTTAAATAAAAGCCAGTATCAAAATTATTTTTTAAAAAGGAACATGGATGGCAGGACACTTGGTACCCTTGCTATTTCTGTCTCTCCCCTACCCCCAACCACCCTTCACTCCAGAAGTGTGACAGAGCCCCACCAAGAGCTGGGTCACATGTGACTGAAGGGGAGGGAGGGCGAAGGGGCAGCCGCTGCCCGGGCTTCAGCCCCAGAGACCCTGAAACAAGGGGGTTTCTCTTCTCTGCTGCTTTCTGCCCAGGGCCGCACATTCTGGAAGCTACGGGACCTGCCAGAACCACCCTTTATTGACACCGAGGGGCTTTTTTGTATGGAACACCTTTCCTTTTACATCTCAGATGGGATTCTGTGGGGAGGGCCTCTTTTCCTGTTTTAATAACCCATTATCAACTACAAAGTTGCCACTAGTAAAAATATCAATTATCGCTTATGCAATCCTCCTGGCATTGCTTGAAACCGCATTCCATCCTCTTAACATGATAGTTGCTCTGAGCCAAAATTCAGAGAGGGTTTGAGGACAAGCTGTGTACACAGTCGTTAAGACGGCCAGAGGAATATATTTTTATCCTGTAAATTGAATGCCAGTTAAGCAGTAGTGATTACTGTAAGAAACTATACTTTATAGTAGGGGAAGTGAAGATTTCTTTTTTAAGATAAAAAGTATTGCTTAAGAAGAGCCTCAAAAAAATAATGGGAAAAAGAAATAGCAGTAACGAAGCCCCCAAGGTCTCAGTTGTGTCGAAATTTCTCAAACAAACCCTTGGTGTTAGAGAAACAAAGAGTCTCTATGTACAGTGTACCCAGAATGCTTCACGGAGAGTCCCACAAACTAGCATTTGATAATTTAGCAATAGGGTGATCACCATTCCCAAAAGTTGTTCCTTAGAATCTTCACCATCAGGGTAAAATTTGTAGATGGAACATTTGGGCCTTGGACTTTGAGTGTGTCCAGAATCTCCCGACAGGAATGCCCTCCCTGGGTCTTGCCCCCCAAAACTGGGAATCCAGGCAGAATTAAAGTACAGTCAGGATTTTTGACTTTGACTCACCAAGAAGTGATTGTCCTAAATCTTTGCCACCTGGCTGAAAGCTTGGTGAGAAGTCCTGCCATTTGTTATCAATGTGGACTTCTCCCTGGAATTTGTGGGCAGGAGGAGGGAAGAGCAAAGGAGGACAAGAGTGTGATCTCACATATTTGGACTCTGTCACATCACAAAGAGCGGGGTTTGGATCAGTGCTTGCTGAGAAGGCAGGCATGGGGTCTGGGCATGGAAGCTTCATGAAGGCCCATCTGTGCTCAGAATAGGAAGAAGCTGTGGGTGGGCCCCTGCCGTCACATTCACGGACAGAATGTGTCTTAGAGGCAAAGTTCTTAGCGCTCGAGGTACACCGGCCTCAAAACTTGGGAGCCCCTGAAAAATACAGGTGCCTGCCACACCCTCAGGCATCCTGATTTACTTGGTCTGAGGTGGACCCCAAGCATTGGTAATGGTCAAAGTTTCCCAGGTGATTCTCACCTGCAGCCGGTGTGGGACACATAGTGAAAACCATCCGCAGTGGCTGTCAGGTGTGTTCCTTGGACCAGCAGCTTCAGCATCCCTGGGGAGCTTAATAGACGTGCAGATTCTTATCCCTGCCCTGCCACCCTCCCCCGCAACACCACCACCCCACCCCACCCCACCCCACCCCCGCCTCACCTTGGACCTGTTGAATCAGAAACTCTGGGCTGGGGCCAGCCGTCTGAGTTTTCACAGGTCCGCGGTGGGGATTCTGGTGTGCACTGAAGTCTGAGAACCACTGGTCAACACCGTCACAGCGGTTCTAATGCACTTGAGAATCGCCTGGGAACGTTTCAAAATCTGCTGCTCAAGTCGTGCCTCCTACCAGTGAAATCAGAACCTCTGCTGGGGGGAGCCAGGCCCCAGCATTTTCCACGGATCGCCAGGAGAGTCCACTGTGCGGCTGGGTATGAGAACCAGCGCTTACAGAAATGGTGCCGGGTCCCTCTTTGTCGTAAGACTGTAGGATTTGTCTCTGAAATTCTCCTAGGTCTCTAGTGTTAAATTTCATCAGGCAGGACATAACCTGCCTTAGAGTGGGAAAGGGATGATAGAGACCTTATTGTTCCTGATGGGAGGTGTGGCTGCCTGCTTCTGATTTTTTATTACACTTGCAGGAGAAGGGGCTCTCAGGAATTCTGTGGGGAGGTGATGCTCTCAGACTCACCCTGCCACCTAAATATAGCAAAGAGACTGTAGATCCATGAGGGTAAAAGCTTTCAGGAGAAACTCTTAGAGACACTCAAAGTGATTTTGTTCAGTCTATTCTATCAATTAACACTTACCAGCACCTTCTGTGTGGTTAGCACCATGTGGCCAGGCTGTGGGGAGGCTCTGGGCTGGCGAGATGTAGAGAAGAATGACCAGTCCCACCTTCAGGGAGGCCTTGGGAGAAGGACCATGGTGCATGGGAGTTCAGGCTGAAGGGATCCCTCTTAGCTGGACAGGGTCAAGGGCTACTACAGAGAGGTAGTGACCTGTAATCTGGGCCTTACAGAAAGAGGAAGATTTCAGCCTGTAGGGAGAACAGGAAATGGTGTCCACATAGAGGTGAAGGGCACGGGCAAAGGCCCTGGGGTCTTGTGGGAGTCGTGTAAGTGCCTGCTGTGGGGCTGGGCTCATTTGGGGCTACACCCCTCTCAGGACTGCTGACCCATGGCACGCATTTCACAGTTCTAGGAGGTAAGGTGAAGGAGTACACATGTCTCCCCCACACCCTCAACCTGGCCCCCTGGGCAAGGTGGAAAAGGCCGAGTCCAAATAATGAGGCCATAAAGCCCCTCCTGGTGTGTGGCTTTTAAGGAAAGGAAGGGGGTGATGGTCATTAGGAGCAGGAAGCAGCCTATCCTTAGGGTTTCTGCTGCCTGGAGCATCCTGTACCCTTTGATGTCCCTGAGGGGTCTTTGAACTTTGAGAAGCTGCAGGTTTTCCCCTGGGGAAGCAGGTCCCTCCTGCAGGTCAGCTAATCTCCTCCTCTGCACTGCCTTTGAAGGGGATAGGAATTGCTGGGGGCTGGTTTCCAGTGCCCATTAAGACAGCAGCCCCTAGAAGAATGAGTGAGGGAGATTGCCACTGGGGTGAGGGGTGGGCAGCAGGGGGCTAGGAAATTACTGTGGGGGAGGGGAGACTCAGTTTTCATCTCCTACCCCTTTGTATCTTTTTAATTTCTACCGTACACTTATTTTAGCTACTCCAAACCAGGCCTTCTCCTATCGGCTGAGAAACCCCCCCACCTTGAGAAATCCGGCAGTTGTTACTGTTTGTGATTGGAAGGCTTATTAAATCCAAGCCTTCCAAACAATCAATTGCTAAGTCTAGGCGGAATTGGAAATAATCATGTTTACTTAAGAGATGTCAGTGGTTAAAAAGGAAAAAAAATGTCATCCTTTTCTTCCTTTGTGGGGGGCTCGGGAGCAGGCAGTGCAAGGGGAGGCCAATAGAAAATAGTGAACGTAGAGCGTTTCTTCTAGGTAGATCTAAAAGATAGTCATTTGAGAGCTGACTCTGAGGTTTTCCAACACCAAACCAAATTTCATCCTCAAGTCCATAGAGAACCTTTGAAGGATTCCCAGTGTGATGTCTTCTCAAGCTTCTAGACACCATTCCCATCCCCGTTCACAGGCTGGGTTGGATGAAGGCAGAACCTGGAGGTAGACCAGAAATCTGATTTTAAACCAGAACACAGGAGACCCTTGGTTCCTAGAAGTACTTTCTTCTGTCAGCAGAGAGGTATAGGGTGGGCATCTCTCTTAGGGCTCTGGTTTCCACACGGGCTCAGACAGAGGAGCTTCAAGAGCCCTTAATATCTCAAATCCTGTGGCTCTGTAGAGCCCAGGTCTCAACTAGAAAAGGAGTCAATATCCTGAGTGGCAGTCTCCTAGCAATATGTTTTTAATGTGCAAAATTTTCAAGTACCAAAAAAGGAGAGGATGGGTAGATATCACAAAAATTTCAAGGTTCCCCGCCCTGACCCCACACTCCCTGAGTCATTCTGAAACCTTACCATGCCCACCCAGCATTTCATGGCTCTGGATATGTCTGTCTCCCTCTCCTGCCCTTGCCCTCTGAGCCTCAGATATTTATGGGAAGGCTGGAGGGTAGGGTGGATGCTAGCAATGTTTCAGATGTGTGCTTCAGGTAAGAGAACTGGGAAGTGTCCAGAAAGAAGGGGACCGAGTCTGCACCCTCTCCTGAATGTCTCAGTCCCCAGAGAACAGAAGTGTGATTCCTTCAAACTGGGCCCAGGAAAGTGCTTGGCTGCTTCCCAGCACCCGTTTTCCCCAAGGCCATGTCCGTACTCTGTAGGCCCCTCTCCTCTCTCCATACTATCTTACTGGCAAGTCCCTTTGCCCTGAGAGCAGACCTTGAGCTTCTCCGGTGCCTCTTGACTTTCCATTGCTCTTGCCAAAAGGGATTTTTCTATGTAGCCCACAGTATTCTGATGGCTCCACTGTCAGCACCCTCCCGCCCCGAACTTCAAGACAGCCACTCTTGGCATGGGTTAGCAGGTCCCATCCTTTGCTCTCCTTTGGACGTGGGGGCAAATTTCATCCTCAAGGGGCTGGGCCATACATTCAGGGTCAGAGCAGAGACTGCCCAGGCTCAAATTATACTTGACCATTTACCAGCTCTTTGACCTTGGGTGGGCCTCTCAATTTCTCAGTTCCCTCTCAGTTCTCATTTCCCTTACCTGGGAAGTGGGGACAATAATAGTGAGTTAACACATGTAACAAGTACTGGTACAATGAAAACTCTGTTCCTCTGCTTTTTCCAGGCGCTCCCTCCTGCTTGGTCAGGACCGCACCCCCCCCGCCCATCGTATTGTATCTCCTTTCCCTGTTCCCACTGTTAGTGTCCTATTCAGCACCCGTGTCCAGGGAGAGACCCACCTTTATTTGCACCTTTGATGTGTGTCCCGTGGGCACATGGGTCCTTAGAGCCGTGCCTGGTATGTGACAGGCATGGAGTCGGTGTTGGTAGATGAATGAGGGCATGATTAGGCTATCAACTTAGGCCCTTCAAACCCTCTGGGCTTCCCCGGCTCACACCTGAGTGAACAGCAGCCTTCGGCTGACACAGGAATAGATGAATCTCCACCTCTGGTGAACAGAGCCAGCACTTTGGTGCCGTGAGTTTTGCCCTCCCTTTGCCCCATCTGCCACCACAGTGCCCAGCCCACCCTCCATTTCCTCACTCCTCTAGATGGATGTGCTGACTGTTAAAACGCAAAGTGCTTTGCGGGGGGTGGGGGGGGGGGAAGGTTCCTCTGAATCAGGGACACAAGGGGGACAGGTGGGGACACTGGATACCAGTGGTGGGGAGGGAAGGAATCACAGTCTTTTCCCTTTTCTACCTCACTGCAGAGCTGGGCCATGGAGATTTGGCCCACTGCAGAGGGACCAGGAGATTGGACCTTGGCCCCCGAAGTGCTTGCCTTGGTCACACTCCACAGAGGACAGCAACATAGGATTGGGGCTGGCTGTATATTTCCCTAAAACTGGGATATCACTCTCCATTTACATGTCATTTTTGCCATCCATTGTTAACTGCAAGTTCCTTTTTGATGTCTGGAAGGTAGGATGTAGTAGCCTGGGATTTGCATCTTTGGAAGGTTTTAGCTATCCTTCCATTTCCTGCCCCGGTCCAGTCCGGTGTCTGCAGCCCCGATAGAGTAAATTACTCTTTAGACCAAGAAGCAGAAAGCATATGCTTCTCATTCTCACCCGGTCTCCCAGTTTCCTTTCACAAAGTTCCTGCCATGATAGGGACAGTGTTCTGTTGTGGCAGTCTTTCCTTGGCAGGACCTTGGGAGAACATTGCTTAAAAGAGAAACGCTCCATACTCAACTTTTCTGTTATGTTCTTGCTTGCTAAGCCGGGCACATGGTCTTCTTGTTGAGCTACCCTGGAACCAAAGTTCAGGGTTGGTTTCCCCATCATTGCAGAGCCCTTTTGGCAGACTGGCAAAAGTGAGGAGCTGAGACCCACTTATGCTGCATCAACCTGCATTCTCGGAACCCTTCCTGATGCTGGCGGTCCGGAGACCCAGAGGGGGTCCTCCAGGACCAGCCAAGAGGGTCCTTGGCTTCGCACAGGATGGGAATCAAACATGAGCCAGCCGGAAGTGAGAGCAGAGTTTACTGAAAATGTAGAGAGAGCAGATATAGATGGAGTGTCTGGGAGACTCAGGAAAGGAGCATGAGTCTCACCTTTTTTGGGGTCTGGGGTTTTTTATTGAGGACAGTGGTCTGGTATAAAGTCCCCTTAGGCATCCAGGAACCAGTTAGAACAAAGACAAGGGCCCAGGTGTTATTCCTTGGAGCCAGGGGTCTTGGTGTTGAGATGTCTAGCGCCGGTGGTCTGGAATGCACATATGGTAGCTTTGTCCGGTCATTCTCACCTGGTTCCTTAGATGTTATCTGTTCCAGAGAAATCATGAACTCCCTGTCCGTTAAAAAGAGGACACACACTGTTTCCACCATGAGGAATGTATGCAGTGGTGTGGGGGTGCAAGTCCCAGCAAGAATAGGAGGAAGAAAAGGAGCAAAATGCAGCTTTTATGGAGTCCTTCAGTTTCCCGACTTCATTCCCATGTCCCATACATGCCTCCATCAAATACAGCCAAGCCAAATGAAGGCCCACCATAGCCTTGAAGGACAGGAATCCCAGTGAACCATCGTGCAATTCGGGAGGGTGGGGGAATGCAGGGAGCTCAGACTTGTCGATGCTGCCAGCACCTGGGGCTGATGGTGTCTACATGGGCCTCATAGCATTCTGGGCTTCAGCAGGTCTGCATTCTAGGCCCAGAGCAGGCAGGGATGACAGCTCTGGGGCCAGGATGGCATTCACTGTGTCTGTGGTTAGTTTTAGAAGAGCTCACTGCTTTTGTAGTCTTCTTTTGAAATAAAAAGATTTTTTTCAATAGATTTTCTTCTTCTAAAAAGCAAAAGAGAGCCTCACAGACCTTTCCAGCAGTAGAATTATCTCCTTTGCTCTGCCTTACTATATCTCACCATTCACTTTTTTAATTAGCAAAGGCACATTATCTTATGTCATTCTTTGACTCAATTGATTCGACACTGAGAATGCCCCAGATTTAATGGCACAGAGGAGGCATCCCTCTTTCTGTTGGAGATTATGTATGCTTTTCAGGCACCTCATTGTCTAAACCAATATTGGCTGATGTTCTTTCATTTTCTTGGATGCTGTGTAAAGCCTGCACAGAGGGTCTTCTCCGGTTCTTCTAATACAGGTTCTTCTAATACATTCCGCTCCAGCCCTGGGATTTAGAGGGCTTTTCACAGATGGCATCATCAGCACAACCATCAGCAGGTGGAAAAAACTAGACATAAATGAAGGTCATACAAAAAGTCACTGTGAGATAACCTGTGGAAGTTTCCCTTCTCTAAATGTCCATGGCTTTTAGCTCCTAGTATCTACACCTAGCCACTAATTCTTTCCAGGTGTGTCATCGGGTTGTCTTATTTCTCCCCGAATCTGTACGTCTGTAAGTAATTTGTGGGTATGGATATACTCTTATACCAATGTGATGACATCCACAGCTCCCAATGATGGTATTCAAATTAGTGCAGTCACGTTATGGCCTACACCTGTGTGGTCCAGCATGGTGGCACTCAGTCACAGGTGGATCTTTAAATTTACCTTAATTAAAATTTAATAAGATAAGAACTTTAGTTCCTCAGTCACAGTAGCACATTTTAAACACTCAGTAGCCACCTGTGGTCAGTGGCCACCATATTGGACAGCACACACAGAGATTGTCCTTCATTACAGAAAGTTTCATTGGACAGCATAGGTCGGCACTTGTTGATTTATCTGTGATCATGGCCAGACTGTGAGCTTCCTGCAGGCGGGACTGCGTATGCCATTCATTGTTGTATAACTGCTGCCCTGAAAATGTCTGGTACAGGGTCATGTTCAGTCAGCTCTTACTGAAAGAGTGAATAGCAACTATACCTTAAATTGTGTTCAGTCTTCTAGATTAAGAATCATGAAATGACTACATTCTGAGCTGGAAAACTTTTCATAGTCATCTGGTTCAAACCCCACACTTCCCAGCTAAGAAAACAGGCCTGGGATGGTTGAAGCCTTGTGTCAGGTCCCCCAACTAATTGGGACAAATCTTTAACTCCAACGATGACCTCTTTCTCCTTGGACCATCACTCTGTCCACTCTGTCAGACTGTCTTAGTGTTTACTTTGAAATGGCAGTGAGGAAGTCCTCTTCAAATGATTATTTAGAAGATGTCCTTGAGTTGATCAAGTATACTTACCTACAAGCAATCTAGAGCAGGTGTATTCAGTGTGTGTGTATTAAAAACATTTCCATTAGACTTGGGACCAGGGTAGAGTTTTCCATTGTTTTGGAAGTCTGCCAAATTTCATAAGGCAAGAAATGAGGTATAAATATTGAAAGAGAAGAGTCAAAGTGGCTGTTATCTGCATGTGGTAAGAGAATCATCTGACAACTATTGAAACCACTGTGTTCGCATTGGTGCCAATCATAAGACTCATAAACAATAATCCATGGCTTTCCTGTACACAGGCACATCACTTACAGAAGAATAAAAGGCAGACCTCATTCACCACGTCTACCAACAATGTGGAATACCCAGGAATGAGGCGAATAAGAAATGCGAGACCTTTTTATATAAAATAAAATTTGCCAGAGGTCATTCAAGAAATCCTAGAAAGATAAACAGGTGCCTCTGTCCTAGGATGGCAAGATTCAGAACTTCAATGATTCTAGTTCTCCCCAAATTAATCTGGTTATTCAGTGCAGTCCCAAACGAAAAGGACTTTCTGTGGAACTCGATGAGCCAAAAATCTTATGGGAGTAAAGTTCTTAAAATACCTGAGATAATTCGGGGGTGGCGGGGAAAAACTAAAGAGAAGAAGGAAGAAGAATTGACTCATTCTGCTTACCTTATCAGAGGTAGAGTTTTTTTTCTGAACACTCTATAGCCTTTCCGTCTGAATCAGTGCTGTCACCCTTGGGAGGCAAATCCTTATTCCACTGATGTAGCTACAATTCTAAACTTCTTTGGAATGTTTGCCTGGAGTCCCCTTCACACACTCCCCTCCCCTTTTATAGAATGTCTTCCCAGGTCAGAAGTCAACATCACTTTGTAGATTTTTTTTTTCTTGGTTAAATTTTCAAGCATCATTGGATTCCAAGTCTGTGAAAGTAATGACACACATGTTTGTGTACATCGGCCCTGGATGCACTCGTAGAAGGCTTGAAGGAGCGAGGGCACTGTTCAGAGAAGGCTGTGAGCCTCCCAAGGAGGTGCCACTCATTTGTTCACGTTGGGGACCATCTCATCATGGAGTTGCCTTATGTTTATGAGGCAGAGGAAGGACACCCCCAGGTAGCCTCTGTTCTGTGGGCTGGCGGGCTGCCATATGGACCTAGATGTTCATGGGCTGCTTTTATTTTCCAGCCATTTCTTGAGCCCTGCCCTGTGCCCTGCCCTGTTCTGAGAGCTGGTGGAGCAGGGAAGGGGGGCCCGTCTCACTGTGTGAGGACCATCTTTGTCAGGGGCGGGCAGGACCAGAGGCACCTGGGCTGATGAGCCAGGAGGAGTTATCAGAGCCAGAAAACAGCCTTTCACGAAGATGGCAATAGCTTCAGCCCTCCAGGCCCCGAGCCTTTACCAACCCCTGGCTGCTGGATGCACAGGGAAACGAGCAAGAGCCTGACCTGCGTGTTCAACCCTAGATCCGCTGCCGAGATGAAAAGAAATGGGACACGGTGCCACAGACCCCCAACTTCATCCTCTTGCTTCAAAGGTCAACATATAGCACAGACCAGGGGTCACCAGCCATTATCTTTCACAGGCATCCTGGGGTGTCTGCGGTCTTGGACGGGATGACTGCCTGCCGGGAGCAGTTGGGCTTCTGAGGCTCTCACAAAGCTGCTGTTCGGGGGTCTCACAATTGCAGTCACCACCTTCCCTTGGGCTTGGCGGCTCTCTGAGGGCACCCGGGCTTGCGGCTGGGGGGCTGCCACTTTCCCTCACTCAGGCACGTGTGTGTGTTTTCCCGTGGACACCTCACTTCCGTTCCTTTAGAATACAGACTCCGTGGAGGCAGGGGCACAGCCTGTAGATGCTTGTAGAATGAAGGAACAAATAAATGAAGGACATTAAGAATGTCATCCCTGTGCAATCATAGATGAGGAGAAGGGGTTGCAGGGGCGGGATGCGCCCTCAAGAGGCAGGGCTGGAATTCTCATCCCGGTCAGTGTGACTCCAAAGCCAGGACTCTCAAATGTAGCACTTGCTTCTGCATGAGAAGAGGAGTTCCCTATCATCTCTCTTTTTTCCTTTTTTCTTAGGGTATGTTATTATCAAAAGCTTCACCTGATTGGCAGATTCTTTCAGAATTTATTTTATTTCAAGAATCTTTTTAAAAGAATTACAAGGGGCATCTGGGTGGCGCAGTCAGTTGAACATCCAACTCTTGGTTTCGGCTCAGGTTGTGATCTCAGGGTCGTGGGATCGAGCCCCATGTTGGACTCCGCGCTCAGTGGGGAGTCTGCCCCCCATCCCATGCTCACGCACGTGTGCTCTCAAATAAATAAATTTTTTAAAAAATTAAAAAGAATTACAAGATGGCAAATATCCTAACCATACACACACACTCACACACACAGTCATACTTTCATTTTGACAATTCTCGAGAGAAATCCAAATCTTAATACTCTTTACTGAATATGTATAGTTTTTGGCATGTCTACACATCTGTAATCTACTAGAGTTGAATTGAGTCTACTCACAAATGATCCACTTTCAGAAAAACAAAAATTGTTTTTTCCACATAGTCTTTTTTAAATTTTTAAAAATTTTAATTCTAGTGTAGTTGATATACAGTGTAATGTTAATTTTAGGTGTGCAATACAGTGATTCAACACTTCCATACATTACCCTGTGCTCATCACAAGTGCCCTCCTTAATCCCCATCACCTTTTTCACCCATCCCCCACCTACCTCCCCTCTGGTAACCATCAGTTTGTTCTCTACAGTTAAAGAGTCTGTTTCTTGGTTGGTCTCTCTCTTTTTTACCCTTTTTTTCTTTTGTTTCTTAAATTCCACATCTGAGTGAAATCATATGGTATTTGCCTTTCTCCGACTTATTTCGCTTAGCATAATACTCTCCAGCTCTGTCCACGTTGCTGCAAGTGGCAAAATTTCATTCTTTTTGTGGCTAAGTAATATTCCATTCTGTATATATGCTGCATCTTCTTTATCCATTCATCTGTCAACAGACACTTGGGCTATATCTTGGCTGTTGTAAATATTACTGTTATAAACATAGAGGTACATGTATCCCTTTGAATTTTATCTCTTCGTTTACATATTTTCATTAAAACTATCAAAAAATTGGAAGCCAGCTGGGGCTTAAAGCCAGCTGCTGTGTGTGCACGTGTCCAAGCAGAGGGGAGTCTGTGGGGGAATGTTCTGGAAGCGGTGAAGCCTCATCACTGAGCGGCTCGGTGCCTGCTCTGGTCTCCCTGGCCCAGAAAGATGGTCTCGGAAAAAAAGAGGCTGGCCGGCAGCGAGGAGTCTAACCTGGTGTGTGACCTTAAGTAAATCTCCCTTAGTTTTACAGCACCCGAAGGGGCTCATCAAGAATGGAGGAGGTGTTTGCTTCCTCTGGAGGCTATGAAGGTACAACTGGAAATAAAAGTGAAAATTCTCAGGCCGAATGATAGCCCAGTGACGCGGCAACTCTTTGTACAGTGAGATTCTGAAACAAGAATGAAAGGTGAAAATGATACCAGCATTACCTCTAAAAATCACTTTTCAGAGGTGCCACATCAAGGCACTGGACACCGAGTCCTTCACACCTGATCTTCCTCCTGCCATGGGGATAAAATGTTAACGTCACCTGTCAAGACTTCGTACCTTGTGCCCGTGTTGAATGAAAAATGGGTGTCATGAAACGGCAGAATCACCCTCAGCGTGACGCTGGGCTCACGGAGGGCGTCCCTGAGATTCCTGAGGGAAGGGCAGCTACCCAGCTCTGTCACACTCCCTGAGGGCGGGCACGCTCTTGCAAACGCAAGCGTACATGCTCAGGGACCAGAGCGAGGGGCACCGTCACCTGGGCCATGCTCCTCCTCTTTTCTTTTTCTCTCTTTACCTCTCTTTTACCACAGTTAGTTGAATTTTTGTTAAGTGAAAAATTAACAGCCCATTTGATGTGAATCTTCCATGTGAATAAACTCACACACATGCATGCGCACACCTACGCAGTCCTGGGCAAGACTGAGGAGAGGACAGACCTGACTCAGATACCTGACCTCAAAATCCCTTACGTATCAATTCAAGAACGTGAGTGTTTTCGTTCCTTGAGTGCTCTGGCTAGGGAAGAGAGACGGCTTATACTGTACATGTCTTCTCCATCTTCACCTACTCTGATGTAATCCACTACAGCAAAGCCCATTTCACACCAGCGCTCTATTGATCATGATTTGCCCATTGGTGATTCCGAATTTCATGGCGTTTTAGGATCATTTTTCCCACGGTGATCCTGCGTGTGTAGGAGGTAAAGCTGAACCTGTAGGGACCCCAGATCTACTCTGGTGGTTGCATGAGCCTGTTAGGCTCATTTCCCTGTGCACAACCAAAGACAAACAAAGACTTCTCTCGGGTGAGAGGATTGTGATGTGATCACTGCCTACTTGTTTGGTTCCCCCTCAGTGGGGTTATGGGTGATGATGACAGTTTAGCCTGTATAAGGGAGTGCAGCCTGTTACCCCTAGTGACTTTCAGCACGTGTAGGTGACATTTCTGAGTAGCTGAAGATCGAGGGCATAGTGTGGTTCTTGGCAAAGAAGTACTGACAGTCGAGAATTTTCCTCCTAGTGTAAAGCTGGGGTGTTGGTTATTATCATGTTAAGTAATATTAACTAATACAACTCTGCCTCTCATTTCCTGGAAACTGCCCTGAGCCATCCCTGTTACTATAGTGTCAGTGAGCATTTCCTGAAAAGGGACTGTCCGTCTGCCCTCAGGGTTACTAGGATAGGGCCTGGGCTGGCTGAGGACCCCTTCAGTGGAGGGGCCACGTCACTGGAGCCTTTGCCCGAGGTTCCCAGGCAAGACTACTTTGAGGGGAGGTGTGGGACCTGATTGCATCCTGATGTCAGAATCCCAAAGCTTCTGGGAGACAGACGGGTAGGCTTAGAGCCAGGTAAAACCAAAGCTTTCAACATGGCAGATATACCAAGCCTAGAACACCCAGCCCTCTCCATGGTTTTTCAGGGTTTGGGGTGAAGCTAGGAGGGGGTGAACACTGTAGGGGTTCTCTTAGAACTCCCTCCGTGGTATATATTGGATTTCCTAAAGCAAATACAGAAGCAATGTGTTATTTGTTTTAAGATAAAAATCAACTCAAGGCCATTAACTTGTTATTGTGTTTGATAAATCTGGATCACGTGTGACAGGAGGCCTGCCTGTGTCCTTAACCCACTGTTACTTCAAGTTAGAATCAGCGTGTGTGCTTAATGCTACCTGTTTTTGTTCAATATAATGTTGCCAGAAGTAATAGATGCCCTGGGACATAAACCTAAAACAACATACATTTCTCAGTCAAGAGATCCTGAATTTAATCTAAAAATAGCCTAAACAGTAGTTTATGTAAACCTCAAATATCAAGACTCCCAGCCCAATGCTAGTTCATCAAACTGTAAATTTATGAGGCAGTTAGCATTTGAACATTTTAAACCAGATCAAGCCCGATCTGTGTTAGACACAGGCTCCAGGAATCCAAGAATCCCACTCTTGGCTGATCTTGCTGACTGGAACATTCCTTGGGGAAGTCCTCCTCTGAGGCCGGCTGTCCTGAAACACTCACATAACATACTGTGCAGGCGCACAGCTTTGGATGGCATAGAAAGCTTTTCTAAACACTGTTTTAAACATAGTTTTGTCTCCTGAGAGACCAGGCCCTCTGGCCAGCAGAGCCTGGCAGAGCGAGCAAAGAAGGCTCTTTCATTTTACAACCAACTTGATCACCAGAGAAAACTTAGAAGTGGTCACAAAGGAAACTTTCCTCCATATGTGGTGAGGCCACTCTGCCAGGGCTTGGATCTCCCCCAATTGTGGTTTCCCAAACAGCATCCTTGTTGTTTGAAAAAACCCATCTGGTGGCCGCTCCAGAGATCCCAGCCCGGGATGACGGGAACCGGCTTATAAAAGTGCAAAGCCAGATGAACAACTGACTCACGGGTTGCTTCTCCGTAGGACTGGATTCTCCAAGGTTGACAACAAAGCATTTTCACTGGTCTGCATACTGTGCTTACACCTTGTCACCGAAGATGGGATGGAGCCCCATTTTCACAAGACATTTTATTTCTATCACCCCTACACACTGAGCAGAGTTCACTGAAATCCATCAACATTTTCAGAAGATCCATTTGAAAACTCTACCAGTAGTTTTATTTAAAGATCTCAAGTCAAACCCAAATCAAGATGTAAGATGACTTTTAACATCCTCTGGTATAAATATACTTGAAAAACCAGTTAGTTCCTTCAAAAGTTAACACAAAACAAAGAAATGATAGGTAGATAGACAGACGGATAGGTAGAGATAGATAACAAGCAGGAAAAAGAAAACCTGAAAAGCTGAGTAACGGTACTGAAAAATAGGACTCATTCAGCGAAGTAACTACTAGAAATATATCTAAATTATTCCTATTGGTCAGACTTCTCGGACAGTCTCTTGGTTCTTCATTTCACTTGAATTGGATGGCTACCTGGTCTCTTGGCAGGAGGGCAAGACTGAGTCTAGCCAGAGAAAGCTTGCGTCATTCTGTTGAACGAGCCGCCACTGCATTAGACTTAGCAGCCCTGTAAGGGATATGGATTCTCCGATTTGGTGGTGCTTTCCCCCATATTAAATAGATAATTCGTTCAAGAAGTTTGCACAGAGTGCGTGCTCTGTGCCAGTCACTGGTGGAGAAGCTGGGATAGAAAGCTGCCCCAAGGGAATCTGCGGAGTTGGAAGAGCCTTTGGGAAACGCAGAGGGAGGGCATTGTTCAGGGCAGGGTCTAGTAGAGCGGTCCTGACCACGGCACAACGTGGCCATCAACATGAAGGTGGCACCCAGGTGTGGTTTCTTCTGACAGGATAGTAGTTAGTCACTTAACCAACTGACCAAAAATATTGGTCCAAGTGGGGAAACGTAAAGAAATTATACTTCGGTGCCTTCAACATTTTGTTTTAGCTTAAGCCGTGAAAATGTTAACTTTTTCACCAATTTCACGGTGGGGGTGAAAGCTTTTCCTTTGAGGGTGCGTGTCTGCTGATTGGACTTACATCTCACCTTCCTCACGCAAGCTGCAACTGTAGTGAAAGGAGTTCAAATCCCAGGTTGTTTTTTCTTTTTTCTTAGATGGAGTAGAACATAAAAGACCGTTGTGAGGCAGTCCAGGGCAGATTTTTGTGTTTTTTTCCCCCCTCATCTTTTACACTTGTTTTGCCCATCCCCAATTTGGCAGCAGTCTATTTTTAGCCACTCGCTAAGTTAGTTTTCCTGAAAACGACTTTTGTTCTCCTGTTTCCTTGGTTAACACAACATGTAACCACACATGTTAATTGACACAGCAAGTCTTAGTGACATAAATCGGTTTGCGAATACATACGATTAAGCCCCGGTTAAGTGTACCCTTGACTCATGGGAGTAGAGCTGTGTGGGTGAGCAGAGAGTGCCCAGCCAGCCCGGAGACCCAGGAGCTCGAGGGCCTGCCGGTGTATTTCAAAAAGGACGTGGGTGGTTTTGGCTAATCCAACTCCACATGGTGATGGTGGTGAAGGCTGTGTCTCGTAGGCAAGAGTATGGAGGGGCCTGGAGGGCGTGCAGAGTAAGAACACAGGCTTCTGTCGAGAGACATCAGGATTAAGCAGCCAGCAGGGGGAATTGACGGAAGATGGTCAGAGGCGTATGAGGGAAAGTGACAAAAGTGTTCCGGAGAAGCCTTTAGAACCTCTTTTTTTTTTTTT
>NC_138377.1:111011680-111044426 GCF_054177405.1 Leptonychotes weddellii
TTTTTTTTTTTTAAAGATTTTATTTATTTATTTGAGACAGAGAGAATGAGAGACAGAGAGCAGGAGAGGGGGGAGGGTCAGAGGGAGAAGCAGACTCCCTGCCGAGCAGGGAGCCCGATGCGGGACTCGATCCTGGGACTCCAGGATCATGACCTGAGCCGAAGGCAGTCGCTTAACCAACTGAGCCACTCAGGCGCCCTAGAACCTCTTTTTAGACTTATCTCTGTCTGTGTCTTCTCTTTGCCCAGGCTGGCAGTGATCTGAGGTCAGGGATGGCATATCGGGCACCATTCTTTGTTCTCTTTCTAGTCCATTAGTTGGCACTCGGGAAACCTTTCATAAATATGTTTGAATGGAGGAAAGCACATGTTGTCTCCCTTGGGCTTGTTGACGGAGGATGGGCATCCTTTGGCACAGCGAATCTCTGCCCTGGAAATCACAGGTCAGCAAAGTGTGTGCCCTCTGCTCTCATATGTTCCATGTCCCAGGTTATCCCAGTGACGACAGATGTGCAAACTAAGATTGTCATCGAGCCTATAGCGCGTGGTCCACCACACACGTCTAGACAGGCCTTCTGGTGTCTATGAGGTACACCTGGGCCGGGAAGGCGACAGGTATGATCTCGGTGGACCCAGGTATAATGATGTGAAAGATAGAAAAGCCGCATTTTTCACTGATGTGGAGATTTGCACCCATGATATTATATAAGTCAAAGTCTTAGATGGTCCCCACTAGACCTTCACGTGGTGACTTCCCCATAGGGCAACAAAACACTTAGATCCTTAATATTGGCATATTTTAGTGTCAAAAAGCAAGTGTAATCATCAGAAACTTACAGTTTAAGAACTGTGATATCACAGTGAATATAATTTGTTCATTTATTCATGCATTTAGCAAATGCTGTGGTGTTCTGTGTGCTCTGTCAGTCTTCATTCATGAAGTAAGGAGATCGTCGCTCTGTTTCTCTGTAAGCTCATGGCTGTCGGTCTGCTCTGTTGAGAGTAGCCAAGGACTGGGTGTCAGCCTGTCACTCGTCGCCTCTCAGGCTTGATTTAAGTTAGCATAGTATGCTGGAACCTGGAACTGGAGGTGAAAGCCTATAGCCTAAGTGTCCCTCTCTCCCTTTCCTTTCCTTCGGGCAGCTTGGGGATGAACCACGACGATGACCACTCGTCCTGTGCCGGCAGATCCCACATCATGTCAGGAGAGTGGGTAAAAGGCCGGAACCCCAGTGACCTCTCTTGGTCCTCCTGCAGTCGTGATGACCTTGAAAACTTCCTCAAGTAAGTCCTTTAATCATTCTGTACAATCACTACAATGGAAAGTACTTCCAGAAGACACAACAATTGGAGTCTTACCAAGTGTGGGAAGGAGAAACGAATCTCTTAGAACTCTGAGCTGGCCTAAAGAGGTGGTCAGTACAGAATCTCCCCTATCTGGCCTAAACTTCCTCCCAAATGTATGTCTGGTATGATGCGGGGCACCCAGCTGCTATTCATAAATGCTTTGTTGCTCGATTGACTATCAACACGGTGACCGTGACTTGAAGAGAACCCCGTTGCGTTACTCTGCAGTATTTTGACCCTGAATGGACACCACCTTAGCAGCATCCCTTGGCTGCTATGGAAAAGGGCATTTCCTTAATGCTCAGGCTGCTTCCCTTGATAGGGAGCACATTTGCTGGGGAGCCGGGCCTGCTCACCTCCCTCCCATGTGGGGATGGGCTCTGTTTATCTCACTGCCACTTTCTTTCCAGAATACATCTGCACTGTTCCACTCGCAGATTTCCATCTGATTTCAGACCTTTGTCAAACAAAGTCTTAGCTCCTGTACTATGAGGGTCCCTTAGTGTCAAGACCTTAGGGACAAATTTACAGATTTGATGTGCAAACCCTGATCACTTTCTTACTTAGCTGGATTCATCTGTCCACTCCGTGGAGACGAAAGGGACTCAGGGAGTCTTACCTGCCTATGGAGCTTTGTAGTTCAGTAACACATTAAAGCACCCAGTGAATTCGGGACGGAACAGTCAAAGGCATCACTCTGCCTTCTGTCCTCATCCTGAGTCTTCTTTCGTGACATTTCCTGTGGGTGGGGAAATTAAGTGGTACACATGTCTTAAAAATGGACTTGTTAGTTTTAATATAATCTCTTTCCTCCTGAGTACTTGTTATCACAGAACCTTAATGAAATGTTGTAAGCCACTTGACATTGTTTCATTTTTCCCAGAAGGGTCAGTGAAACGGGGCAGGGTATTTTCATTTGCTCATGTACATATTGCTGGTCCCACTGCCTTTGTTAAAGTGTTGTGTGTGTCTGAGCCCGGGAGAAGTGGCCCAGCATCAGCCTCTATGTATTTGTGGGCGATTCTGTGCCTCAAGAATCTTGGTGAGAGGCTGGCTTTCCTTTCTACAGCCATCTGCCTTTTTTTGGGAATTAAGAAATCAAAGCATTCAAGTATTTAACCTCCCTTAGGAGCCACAGCCTCACAGCCCCCCAGTTCAGTTTCTCAGAGTTGTTCTCAACTTCTTGTGAACATTTCCACCCTGGTTGCCATCCTGATGTCTTTTGCAGACTGTGCCACCACCAGCCAGCTTTCAGGGGTGGGACACCTAGACCCGTCAGCTGCCAAAGCCTACCACAGACCCTCCAAGAGAATCTGCAGAGTTGGAAATAAGCACTTGGTTTTTATTTGAAATAAAGCAAAATGACCCTAACTTCTTTTTTTCTTCATTCATAGTAATTTTGCTCAAAGACGTATTCTAAGAAAATACCCTAGGAATCTATTTCAAAAGTATTCTCATCCAAGAATGCTCAAACTTGAGAAAAGTACATTAGCCTCATGGGTGTGATGCTCAGGCCCTTTCCTAGTTGCTAAACTCCCATTGCCTTTGTGGTAAAGATCTGCATTGGGTCAGGTAGAAAAAGAAGAAAAAGAGAAAAAAAGCGCAATGCATGCAGCCCAGGGCCGGGGTCGTCCTGCCATCGGTAATTTGGAGATGCGTCCTTCTCACCCGCTCTTAGCTGACAAGTCAAAACAAAGACCTGGGCAGGACACTCGCAAGTCAGCTTGCCTCTTGGCTGTTGCAGGTCGAAAGTCAGCACCTGTCTGCTGGTTACAGACCCCAGGAGCCAGCACGCGCTCCGTCTCCCTCACAAGCTGCCGGGCATGCACTACAGCGCCAACGAGCAGTGCCAGATCCTGTTTGGTACCAATGCCACCTTCTGCAGAAACATGGAGGTAAGCAGCCCCGGGAGGACTGGCTCAGGAGGGAGCATCTGGCTTCTGTCGGAGGACACAGCCACCCATACGCGACACACACACACACACACACACACACGGATGCACGCACACATTCACTTACCCATGTGTGCGTGTACATACACCCTCACGGGCATTTGCCCTGGTGCACCCCATCCTTCTCGGAAGTGACGCAAAGTCCCCTGATATAAAACCCCGGAGAGCTATGGATGGCGGCTAAAAACCATTAAACGTTGGAAAGCATCAGGTCGGGAACATTTACTAAATAATACATTTGGTTATTCGATAGTAGCGTCAAAAAGCCCGTTAAGATGTTACCCTTTACTGAGCAGTGCCCGCGCGTTTTGTCCTTTGCTAGAGCTTCGAACGTGTGAGCCCGGTTAGCCCTCCCCCCAGGCTCCCGGGTTGCTCTCCTCAGCGCACAGATGGTAACAGCAAGCCTCTGAGGTTAAGCAGGCTTTCAAAATGGCTTGGTTAGTAGGTAGCAGAGCAAGGATCTGTCTCAGGTCTGTTCGCCCGCAGAGCACACACTCTCTCACCATGCTGTAGACAATAAGCCGTGGCTTGGCCCCTTCTGGGGGTGGAGGTGCCAAGAGGGACGCGTGGGGACCTGGGGCAGTGTCGTCTCCATGCCATGGCCCAGGGGGAGGCCAGAGCAGCCTGTGTTCTGGCCTCTAGCCGGCAGTTGGCTCAGGTAGGGGGGCAGAGTCTGTGCCGTTCTGGAGCAGAAGGCCAGAAGCAGGAGAGCTAGCTGGGGTGGGGCTCTGTGGGACTCAGGAGCCACCCAGTGGCCGTCGGCCTGAGGGAGGCCGGCTAGTGCTGGAGCTCAGGGTGGCATCGAATCCCAGGGAGGGAGCCTGGAGGGCGGGACAGGCTCCCGGAGCTAGAATCTAGGGCGAGACCAACTCCAAGACAGCCACACTGGGGACTGTGCCTCCAGAATGAGACCCCGGGGTCGCAGCCCGCAGAGCAGGTCAGCCTGGACTCTGGGAGGCGGGGTGCTGCCTCTCAAGTGCTCCCTGGCTCTGGGGGAGTTGGTTCAGGAGATCAGGGCGGAGTCCTCAGGTGGAGCACTACCTGCCATTGTTTGGGGTGCAGAAAAGGGCAGCGCCTCAAAAGCAGGCTAGCACTTCCTGCTAGCTGTTTCCCCGAAGGGCATTTGTTCACAGCTCTGTCGTGAATCTTCTTCTCCCATCCCCTTGCAGAGGTGCCAGCAAGGGTCCCTTCCAGAGCCGTCGCCCACTGTACACCCCAATGCCTTGTACCTTACACCTTTATGGGGAGATGCAGTGAGCCCCAGCATTCGATCATCCCCAGCAGTCTGCCATTGGTATGTCTGGTGCTCACCATCGGCCTTGACCACGAAGACTCTCCTTCAGATACCATGTGCAGCTAGGAGGCACCCTGTTTGCCTGTCCCAGCCTTCGGTCCTTTAAAGTACCTGATGACACAGAATCATCAGAAAGGGCAGCTTTCACAGGGTCCTTTGATGATGTGGTGACGGCACAAAATCCATGTGGATAGAACCCCAGGGGAGGACCCTGAGCATTCAGGAAGAGTAGAGACACCCTGGGTGGAGAAGAGAGAAGTGCCCAGCTGAGGCAGGACACAGAGCAGGCACTCGGCTCAACCTCAGGGCCGGTGGGATGTTGCAGGTCATGCTGTGCTGGCCCGACCAGGGGCAGGATGGACGGGGGATGCGGTGGGGCAGGGGGTGGGAAGCCAGGCAGAGACCTCTTCCTCCCTCAGAGCTGCAACCATTTTTGCCTTTTAGGAGCCAGGTGATCGCACACCATTTGGGCCAGGAGGGATAGGAGGGGGGAGGTACCTATACCGGGGGCTCATGATCTCCCAGGCAGAGAGAGCGCATAGGAAGGGTCAACTTTCCATGCACTGTCACATGAAACCCTGACTGCAACCGTCGAGGCAGAGGCTTTGTACCCCATTTAACAGATGAGAAAACAGAGGCTAAGAGAGGTTAGGTAATGGGCCGAGGTCCCAGCCGGAACAGGGGGGTGGGCTGCAGACTGAGCCCGGGTGTGTCTATTACTGAGGGAGAAAAGGAAGACTATGGACAGTCCTTTAAAGACAGACCCCAAAGGGGAGGAAGGTGACCTGGTATTTCATTTTCCTTTGCGAGCTTCATTTTGTTTGAAGAAGACAGCGAAATGGCAACAAGTAATGATCAGCTTAGCTATGCTGCTTTTTTTTTTTTTTTTTCTCCCTAGAAGCCCAAGATACAAATATATAAAGTGAGATCCTCTCATTGTGTAAGTTACAGGGAAGCCGAGCATTTATTCCCACGGCTCACCAGGAACCACAAAAGATGTCTTCCCTCTTGCCTTTTCTTTGAGAGCTCACCAGTACTAAAATAAAATGGATGTTTGTCTTCCCCAATACCCAGCAGGAGTGGAAGAGCACGTGTTAACACAGCTGACTAGCTGGCCAGCAGCATCAGGGAGCTGGCGGAAATTTTCCTGCTTGCAAGGCGAGGGTGCTCCCTGCAGTGTGAATCTCACAGTCAGATGGCGGTAACTCACACAGTCAGATGGTGGTAATGTCATGCTGATGCATAAGAGGCACTGCTGGACAAGCATGAGGCCAGCTGGGAACCAAGGAGTGCTGCCCTAGGCCTGGGACGCACCATATGACTCAAAGCCAAACTAAGGCAGTACCCCGCTACGGGATTTTTTTTTTAAAGATTAATTAATTTATTTGAAAGAGAGAGAGAGTCTTAAGCAGACTCCGTGCTGAGTGTGGAACCTAACGGGGCGGGGATGGGTATGGGGGGACTCAATCCCAGGACCCTGAGATCATGACCTGAGATCATGACCTGAGCTGAAATCAAGAGTCAGATGCTCAATTGACTGAGCCACCCAGGAGCCCTCCAACTAAGGGAGTCTAAGGCTTGCTTTATCATCAGTTTACTCATGTGGTACCTTTATGGATATGTGTTTCAGTGGGTGTTCAGTATAACAGAAGGGCGTACATATGTCGTATTGTTCCTTTCTTGTTCCCTGTAACACCGACTTTTTAGTGCATGAGCCCCTTCCCCTCTTCAGCCTTGTCCTCACCTCCTTCTGCATCTCCCTTTCACCTACTCTGTTCCAGTTAAATTGCCTTCCTGCTCTTTCTTGAACCTGCAAGGCATGCTCCTGGCAGGGACACTCTGCTTCATGATGGCCATTTCCTCTACCAGAATACTCTTCTCCCACTTGTCCCTGTGACTAAGTGCCTCATCTTTTTTGAGTTTTTTGGCGTTTTGTTTTTTCAGAGGTAATCTTCTCAAGGAGGCCTACCCTGACCATGCTATTTAAATTTTTAATCTGGTAAGGGGCGTCTGGGTGGCTTGGCTAGTTAAGTGTCTGACTCTTGATTTCGGCTTGGGTCATGATACCAGGGGCGTGAGTTCAAGCCCCGTGTCAGGCTTCATGCTCAGCAGGGAGTCTACTTGAGATTCTCTCTCTCTCCTCTTTCTGCTTCTTCCCCTACCTTGCTTACATTCAATCAGTCAATCAATCAATAAAATCTTTAAAATGTTAATCTGGTAACCCTCTCCTGCCCGCTCTTAGAGCACCCAGGTCTCCTGATTCCCTAAGGGAAAGCCCTACTTTCACAAACTTACATTTTTTGCACGCTATGTAATTCACTTGTTTGTTGTGACTATTGATAATCTCCCTCTAGATGATAAACCCTTCAAGGGCAGGAATCTTTGCTTTTACTCATCAGTGTTTTCCAAGTACTTTGGTCAGTGCCTAGCATATAGTAGGTGCTCAATAAGTATGTGTTGATCTGGGATCCATCCATAACCCTAACAGCAAATTTAAGGTCTCACATGACTTTACCCAACCACCAACGGCCCTGTGGACAAGCTGTGTTGAAGAAGAAACTCTTAGAGACCCCCTGTATAATTATAATGTATTGACTCTCTAAACCCAAATTCACGATCCATTTCACCAACCTACATGTAAGACTCTGTCATATGTCTTGCAGGGACCCATACAGATCTTTCCTGTGGCTTCCTGCCAGGGCAAGAAACTGCTCAGAGCAGCACGGTAGATCTGGTAGTGAGTGACTGCAGGCTGGTTCCTAGTGACCGTTTCTGTGTGTGTCTTCTTTGTGCATTAGTGCCCTCATTTGGTAAAATCCAAGGCTCCTGGTGAGTTAATACACATGGGTTGCTGAGAACTGAGTCTGTTATCCAAGTACTTGAGCTTATATGTGTGTTATTACTACCTTTCTGGATAACACTGATTCCCATCCGTTGGAGCACAGAACTAATCTGTGCGTGTACATCTGTAGGATCAGCATTTCTCTGTATTGAACTTCTCAGGGCCATGAAAAATTAAGCATTACGTAACACCTATATTCTTCTGGCAGCCAGAGACATCCAGAACCAATCAGAAAGGTCTCTTAATCCAGTGCCAAATTGAACTTCATAACCATTATTATTCTTTAATGCTCTTGAGGATTGAATTGGATTTCATGTAATAAAATGATCATGGTCCCAATGTTGCCTTTAATTTCTTATTCTGACTTCTGCCTTTGGCCAAGATGAAGTAACAGGGACCAGATTTGCCTTTCCACCTGAAGCAACTAAGAAATCAGATGACCTATATGAAATAGTGATTTTTTTCTTGACATTGGACATCCAGCAAGAAAGAATTGTGATCCTTGAGAGATGTGAAGCGCCTAAGGTGAGCCCTCTGATTATCCTGGCTTACTGCCTGGATAGTCTCCAGGCTGTGGCACAGGGAGGGAGAACTGAGAAGAAACAAATCTTCCTGAGTTGAAGAAACAGAGCTGGGAGCACAGAGAGGCCAAGGAAGTTAGAGTTCGCAGAGAGAGGTGCCACAGAAGAGCTTTATAAAGAAAGAACCTCAGAAATGTGCTCAAGATCTCCATGGATCTTCAGCTTAGTACTCAGCAATGTATGTGTGAGAAGACTACCCAAGACCATCTGAAAATATTAGAGGGAATAACCACTGGAGCTCACGTAAAATGCACAGAAGAGTGTTGTGTCAGTAGCATGGCAAAATTAGCCCTGTCCTAAATGCTGATCTAGTGCCACCTAATAAAGTTTAGAAGCAAAATCTGAAAGGATCACGCTGTTTCCAGGTGACTTAAGCAAGTCCTGGAACAAAGCTCAAAAATATTTGTAGAAATACAAATTCATTCACCACTCAATAAAATAAAACTCACAATGTCTAGCATCAAATAAATTACCAGGTCTTCAAAGGAGCAGAAAAATACATCCATAATGAGGAGAAAAATCAATCAATCAATCAATCAAAACTGACCAAGAAAGACACAGACAAGGGCGTTAAAACAGGAATTGTAACCATAGTCCAGATTCAAGAAGATAGCAGAAAGATTGAACATGTTAAGTAGAGATCAGGAAGATATAAAACAGATCCCAAGGAAATTCTAGAAATGAAAACTCCACTGTATGAAATGAAGGAGACACTGTGGCTGGGAAATGAGAGATTGTGGAAGAAATCATCAGTGGACTTGAAGTGATTAAAACTATCCAGAATGAAACTTAAGGAGAAAAAAGATAAGAAATAGAAGACAGCGTTAGTGAGCTGTGGGTCTTCAGGTGGCCTTATATATATGCAGACGATACCCCAGAAGGAAATGAGAGAGAGCAAGGACAGAAATAATCGAAGAAAAAATGGCTAAAAAAAATTCCAAGCTTGATGAAAATGATAAGCCCACAGATCCAAGAAGCTCAACGACCCACAAGCACAAGAAACATGAAGAAATCTAGATCAACACTCATGATCCAGTTACTTAAAACTAATGATAAAGAGAAAATCTTAAAAGGGCCAGAGGAGAAAAGTTATGAACACATAAACAAAGGTTAAAAAAAAAAAAAAAGTATTTCTCATTTGAAACAATGCAAGCGGAAAGATGGTAGAGCAGCAGCATCTTTAAAGTACTGAGAGGGAAAAAAAAAAAAAAAAAAAAGCCTGTCACCTTAGAAATCAATACCTGGCAAAAATCTCTTTGAAAAATTAAGGTGAAATGGAGTTCTTCTGTTATGCAAAAGCTTAAAATATTCATCGCTGGCCCAACCCATGCTGTAAGGAATATTAAAAGAAATCTTTCAGGCAGAAAGAAAATGATAGTAGATGGAAATACGTATCTACACAAAGAAATGAAGAACCCTGGAAGTAGGGACCACATGGGTGAATATATGATATACTTAAATATGCTCAAATGTCTTTAAAAGATCATTGACCATTTAAACAACTGTCTTACAGAAAAAAATAAGAATACACTCATGGTCAGTGTCCAGGTCCTAATTCCCAGAACCTGTGAGCTTTACCTTTATAGGGCAAGAGGGACTTCTCAGGTTTTATTCAGTTAAGGATCTTGAGATGGGGAGATTTCCTGGATTCTCTAGATGGGCCTGATGTAATCAGAAGGGTGCATACTGAGAGGGAGGCAGGAGATCAGAATAGGTAGCCAAAGGAAGCAGAATGATAGCAGGAGGAAAAGGTGGGAGTCATACAAGGAGGCGGCCATCCGCCAAGGACAGCAAGGCAGCTTCTAGGAGCTGAAAAGTTCAGGGAAATAGATTTTCCCCTCAGAGCCTCCAGAGGGAACCAGCCCTGTGAAAACCTTGATTTAAGCCCATTGCAACTGATTTTGGACTTCCAACTTCCAGAACTGTACGATGAGAAATTAGTGTTCTCTTAAGCCACGAAGTTTATGGTGATGTTTTTTAGAGAAGCCGTGGAAAACACTAATAGCTTTGCTATGGGAAACCAGTATGGTAATGTAGAGTTTATGACATTCATAAGAGTAAAGTGCATGACATTCTTCATTTTTCTGTGTAGAAGATGCAGATGTGATCTTCATGTGTTACTGAAGTAGATCAGTTCAGTGTCTGTTTGGAGAGCAGGGTGATAGTCCTCTTGGTTGAGGGGAGTCACTTGTACATAGTAAACAGCCAATAATTGACATAATTTTGTACTTTTCAACCTATGGAGTTTTTTTGTTTTTAAAGAGAGAGCGCACATATGCAAGCACGAGGTGGGGAGGAGCAGAGGGAGAATGAGAGAGAGAATCTTAAGCAGGCTTCACACTCAGCTTGGAGCCCAATGTGGGGCTTAGTCTCATGACCCTGAGATCATGACCTGAGTTGATGAAATCAAGAGTCTGATGCTTAAACGACTGAGCCACCCAATAGCCTATGGTTTTGTCATCATATGGACAGTTCCTCTCCGAAGAGGAGGAGAGAGGAGTAATGGGAGGGCAATGTGCTCACAGGGGAAGAGAGTGGGTAGTTTCAGAATTAGTGTAGCCAATAGACAACTCACCTCCATAGGAAATCGTGTTGGCTTATATTTTTTAACTTAAAAAAAAATTGTAAGGCTGAGTTAAAGGAACTTGGATAATTTTGCTATGGACCAATGAAGCTAACAAATTGTGACATATTGCCAAAAATAGGGAGTCTTTTTCACATTTTTCCCAAAAGAACCCTAAAATAATGTATTTTGGATTTCCCAGTTCAAGGAGAGGACTAGGTAAGATCATATAATGAATGGAGCGCTAACCTAGAAGGCAGGAGAACAGATTCAGGCCTGTCTTGAAGGAATAATATTGAACTCCCTGCCTCAGTTTCCCTTCTGTAAAATAAGCCTGTTGGATGATCTCTAAAGTCCTTTTGGTGGTAGAATTCTAAGCCTCTCTAACAAGTTTGTTGCAATGAACAAATAAAATAAGTACTTTTAAAGTAGTAAAAAAAAAAAAAAGAAAGAAAGAAAAGAGTAAAGTGCATGATATTCACACAAAGACCAGAGCAGGAGAAAGGGTCATATACTATTGTAAGGTTTTTATACTACATATGAAGTGGAATAAATTGCACAGGAAGACAGACTGATAAGTTAAAGATGTATATATATAGTATCAGCTGTAAATCAACCAACAAAAAACACAACAAAGTTATAGCTAATAAGCCATACAAAGGACACAAAATGTGAGCATATATTGCTTATCCCTGTGGCCCTTTAAGCGTATTAGAAATAGGTTACGTAGGGTGCCTGGGTGGCTCAGTTGGTTAAGCAACTGCCTTCGGCTCAGGTCATGATCCTAGAGTCCCAGGATCGAGTCCCGCATCGGGCTCCCTGCTCAGCAGGGAGTCTGCTTCTCCCTCTGACCCTCCCCCCTCTCATGCTCTCTCTATCTCATTCTCTCTCTCAAATAAATAAATAAAATCTTTAAAAAAAAAAAAAAAGAAATAGGTTACGTAAAGTGGATTGTAAGTGCATGTTTCATGTTAGTCATTTATACTCCATTCTGCTAAGACAATGGCACAGTTGACGTTGGGGCCCATGACATATTCCGTTTAGATGTGGGTCTCCTTGTGGCCCCCGTGCCCATCCCATTTCTCCAGCTGTCCAGTTCTTCACAATAATCCCACCCATGACGTCATGACATGTCAAGGGTCTCCAGTTATTTCAGAGGGAACTGTGGTGCAGAATTCTCGGCAAAATCCTCCAAATCACGTGAGGCCCCCTTTAATAGGAAAAATAAAAGTTAATACTTTCTAGATACCACGAAAAAGAAAGAAAAACACTCATAGCCAGGAATTTTAGGGGAATGAATATCACGAAGCCAATACAACTCCAAGAATCTGAAGGAACCTCTTCTTTTACAAACCACATTCATGCAGAACAGTTGGAAACACCATCCATGTTCTCAGGTCCAGGCTCCCCCAAAGCTTGTTGATGGTGAGAACTTCATTGGCAAGCCCCTCAGCTGGTGTTCCTGTGCAGAGCTGTATGGGGGTAGGTTGGAAAAATACCTAAACATCAGTGAGGCAAGCGGGTGTGTGTGTGTGTGTGTGTTTTAGAAATTTCTAGAACTTTAAGCCTATCAGACACACACAAATAATGAAACGTAATGGAGGTTGGACACCGCCAAGGGAAGAAAACCACAAAACACACCAGTGCTGAGGAGTTGAACATTTTCTTTTTCATTTTCTGGAATACAGACCCATAAAAATAAGAAGCAAAGAAACTGGAGAGATTATATTTTGAGAAAAATACTAACCACCATGACTACCGGCAGGAAGAGTTTTCATTTCGCTCCTGCCTTTTTATGAGGAACAAAAGCTTATCCCTGGCAGAAGGTGGAGGCCTATCATCTCAGAGAATTGTGTTTCTCATGGACACGTCTTTATTATTGTACAAAAGCAGGGGTTCTGAACCAGGGTCTGCCGGATAGATTTTGGAGGTTTGGCGAACAAGGATAATGAAAGTTTACATCTTTATTTTTCTCCAATCTGTAACTGAAACGAGTACAGTTGACCCTTGAACAGCATGGGTTTGCACTGTATGAATCCACTTACATGTGGGATTTTTTTATAAGTATAGTACAGTACTATGAATGTATTTTCTCTTCTTTTTTTGAGATTTTATTTATTTGAGAGTGAGCGAGCGAGCATGAGCTGGGGGGGGGTTGGGGAGAGGCAGAGGCAGAGGGAGAAGCAGACTCCCCACTGAGCAGGGAGCCCGACGCAGGAATTGATCCCCAGACCCCAAGATAATGACCTGAGTCAAAGGCAGATGCTTAACCAACTGAGCCACCCAGGCGCCCCTGAATGTATTTTCTCTTCTATTTTCTTAACATTTTCTTTTAAAGAAATATAAAGAATATACTATGTACTATAGGTAACATACAAAATATGGGGTAATCAACTGTTTATGTTACTGGTAAAGCCTCCAGTCGGCAGTTAGCTACTAGTAGTCAGGTTTTGGGGGAGTCAGAAGTTACACATGTGGACTTTCAGTGGTGTCAGGGGTTTGCATCCCTATGCCCATGTTGTGCAAGGGTCAACCGTATTTCCTTCAATCATGGATGTTGGCAATAAGCCCAGCACTCTTAGCAGCACCCATGACTGCCTCGGGATTAGAACTCCCATCCCAGATAGTTCCATACTGCATGACGGTTGTAGCTGCTGTCTCAAGTTATCATTTACACTCACCACTACTTTAAACTTAACATTGCTTAGGGGCCCCTGGGTGGCTCAGTCGATTAAGCATCTGATTCTTGATTTCCGCTCAGGTCATGATCTCAGCGTCGTGAGATCGAGCCCCGCATCAGGCCCCCCTCTCAGCGCAGAGTCTGCTTGTCCCTTTCCCTCTGCTCTTCCCCCTACTTGCTCTCTTGTCTCTTTCTCTGTCTCTCTCAAATACATAATCTTTAAAATTACGGTGGTTATTAGACCCAGGGCCAGATCTTCTCAAGTATTGTGTTGACAAAGAAACACATGGGTCACTAAACTACAAGTTGGTATTTATTTTTGCATTTTGGATTATACTTAAATTTGTTTCCTTGGCAATCTTATGAGTTGTATAATTATGCATTGACAAATATTGTTCTGCAGAGGTGTTTATGGGCTCCCCAGGTGCCTCGTAGCGCAGGGCCAGGTGCTCGGTGCTAGGCGGTGGCAGGCCGCCATCTGTTCCCAGCAGGAGGTGCTGGCTTGCCATGAGCTATTACTCTTCTTTAGTTGGAATTTTAAATACGGAACCTCCTTCTGACTAGGACTTTGTGTATGTTCTTTGACACAATTCATAGGCATTTTAAGATCAATCCAAATTACAAGCCATTTCCGCATTCAAAGGCATAGGGTGAATAACTTGGGAAAAACGGTTGCTTTGGGAGTAGCCTAGCTTCAAATATTAACCAGATTTCTTGCCTTCTTAACGATTTGCATACTAGAGAACCCAGAAAAATTAAAATACAGTCCATTTTCATGTGTAGGGCCCTGGAGATCCCCACACCATCACCATGACATCCATGTCTGTCTGCAGAATACTGGTATTGTAAGGCTCAAAGCTGTCTATGGAAATATGAACTACCAAAAAAAAAGTTGGCATCAATAGCTGGCATTTCTTGCAGCAATTATTGGCAAATATAGCCGTCTCCTCTTTTAGCCAATGGTAATGTGATGTTTTTAATTCAATAAAGCATTTCAAGAAAGTCCAAACATAAAAGTTCTAAACATTGGATGGTAAATATTTATTACAAAGGGGAAATGAACTTGACACAATTAGCCCGATCCATCTTCTTTTTTTTTTTTTTTTTTTTTATTTTTTATTTTTTATTTATTTATTTGACAGAGAGAGACACAGCGAGAGAGGGAACACGAGCAGGGGGAGTGGGAGAGGGAGAAGCAGGCTTCCTGCAGAGCAGGGAGCCCGATGCGGGGCTCGATCCCAGGACCCTGGGATCATGACCTGAGCCGAAGGCAGACGCTTAACGACTGAGCCACCCAGGCGCCCCTTTTTTTTTTTTTTTCCGATCCATCTTCTTTATGATACAAGTTCTTCCTGTCTCTGTCAGGAAAGTCACTGGAAAGCAAAGGCACTATTTAATAAGACTTTAAAGCTGTTGGGGCTCAGATATCCTGCTGGGTGAAGCAGAGGGTGAGAGAGCCCAAGGTAGGTATCATCAACTGAAAGGAAGAGTGTGACATGGCTTCGGGAAACCGAAGGAAGAAATGCAGAGTTAGGACAACATTATGACAATGATCACACAGCCTCATAAAGCCCCCAGCCCTTTCCTGCATGGAAGATATTTATCTGTCCCCCCTCGTCACCCTGGTTCCTGGAGATTCTGAGTTGAAAGGTGCTATGTAACGACCACTCACCCTTAACCCTACAACCTCCTTGGCAACACATTCCACCAACATTGCCCTGAAGCCCGTGCATTACCGTCCCTGGAGAGGAAAGTAGTGCTGGGAAGGGATGAACACCAGCCTTATAACTGCCTTGAGCAAGGGTGTGCCCACATGTCATGGTGTTTGTAATGGACGGACATGTGCCTATCATGCTGTTTTTTTGTTTTTTTTTTTTAAAGTGTTGAGCACAGAAGCTATAGGCCAATTGTTTCAGGAAGGCTTGAGCATCTAGAATGGTAATAGGCCCTTGAGGGTCTTATGTCTTCTTTCTACCTATTGTTTGCCCGTCGCATTTAGTTCTCTTGGCCTTTCAGCACAGCGCGGAGGTGCTGTTCTTATGACACAGTGCTTAAGAAGGTCGCCTCCCAAGTCAGGCACCCAGGGTCATGTCCTGCCTCTGCCTCTTGAGCAATTTACACAGTCTCTTCTGCCTCAGTTTTCCAATCTGGAAATGGGAAAAATAGCTCTACTTATACACCGTAAGGTTATTATGAGGGCTAAGGAACAAATGAGTTAGAGTACTTAGCATGTACTATGCACTCAGTAAAGGTTAGCTAGTACCATTGTTTTCCATCCTGGAGCCAGTGGTAGAGGGGATGCTGTTTAGCTGACAGTCTTGTTGGCTGGTCCTTTTCTGTATCTTTCCTTGTGCTGTCCTTGCAGTTCCTCCTGCTATGCTGGGAGCACCAGGCATTGCTTTCCAGCATCCAGTCCCTCTCTCTTATCACACACACCCCAAGTCCCTGGGATGGAAAGGCTCTTGGCGAACTTTCCCAAATCCCATAGCGATTCTCATGGGCATCTTGATGGCTAGAGATCCCTGTGGGGTCAGAACTACAGGTTCTTTTCTCTGATGTTGGTCACTTCTACACCTGGTGGGTCATTAGAAGCTCCTCCAGAGAATGTCAGAAGTTTTAATGCCCTCCTCCAGATCTTCAGCCTCTGAGTCTCTAGAAGACAGCTTTCCTGGGGGATCTCACACTCAGCCGGGCTTGGGAACTGCCGATCTGAATGAGACCTGCCCCTTTAATGCCGAGTACCTGGCCAGAGTGGGCGGCTGGCCTGAACCAGAGCCTCGCCCTGCCCCTCTCAGACAGACAGGGCCACGCGGTAGGACGTTGGGTTGGGTGCCAGGTTGAAAGCTGTCCTGCCTGCCTCAGTCTCAGCCTCCTGCCCAGCATCTGCAGCCTCTCTCAAAACTGTTGGGCTTTGGCAGCAGATGGCCCCAATTTTCCAGAAGTGTTTGGAAGTTTACAGTAGACTGCTTCCTCAGAGAGCTCTCCAGACTTTGCAAGTTGTGTGTTATCTGCCATTTCTTGTCCCCCGTCACCCCCCCACCCTTGCCAGCAGAGTGCCCGGGTGCCCTGGCCCTGCCTTCATCCAGCAGCAGCCTCTCTCCCCCAAGGTGGCCCCAGCCAGGTAACCGTCTCTCTGCGACCTACAGGACATGGAAGGAGTGACCAACCTCAGGGCTCAGGGAGCCTTCCAGAAAGGGGGCTGGCATGCCAGCCTGGGGGAAGGCTTCAAACTGCAGTAGTACTTGTGGAAAATTTGGATTAGTAACTTTTTCATCCAGCTCTTATTTTATCTCCCTTTTGGCTTGCGTTATCAGCAACACATTTCTGAGGGTTTTTACATAACCATTGCCTTCAGTATGGCTGCGAGACAGAGCCGTTCTCCAAACACTCAGTGGGTGCCCGGTGAGGAAGAGAATCAAAACAACCTCCCCAGCACTTAAAACGGACACCGGACACCACCAGTTGAAGAAAAATGGTAAAGCTTTGAATGCATGAACAGTGCTGTCTCCTGAGGAACTCAGACCTTGCCTGTGTTTTCACAGTACGCCAGGGAGGGAAGCTTGGCACCGGCCTATTTGTCCCGCAGCTGCTGGAGGCAGTCTGCTGCGAAATGCCGTTGATACGACTTTTGCCAAACCTTAAATGGAGCCAGTGAGGCAACAGATGCTAGAACCAGACAGCTGTTTCATTTCCTTTGTTCTTTGTCCCGGACCAGTAGCTTTCCACTGCTGTTTGGTTTGGTTTGATTTGGTTTGGGGATTTTTTTTTGGTTTTTTGGTTTTTGGTTGTTGTTGTTGGTTTGGGGTTTTTTTGTTTGTTTGGTTTTTATTTTGTTGTTTTTTTTGCTTTCCCATCTGACCTTATTTCACTTTTTTTTTCCCTATAAAACTTGATATTTTCACCATTTAACAAAAATGTTAAAATCCAAGGCAGGATAAAATTTTACCTGTACGTGATAAATGCGATCCTCCTTTATTCGTCTTATGCAGGAGTTGGTCTCCTCTACTTTCTTCTGCTGTTGGAGCAGGAGCTTGGGGGAGCCTGTGCACCCCCACCCCTGATGTGACTTGAGTGGCTGTACGTTTCATCTGAGCCAAGATTATGTTGCCCAGTGATGCTTGCAAACAGAACATTACAGGCACAGGGCCCAAAGCATTCCATTCTATTGCAAATATGAGACAGTGATGAGACCAAGTGCCTGGTTGATGCGAAGGATGCGAGTTTGTAGGGGGAGGAAGCAGAACCTCTTCTGGGACCCATCAAGAGGCAGTATTACAACCAGTGGATAAGAGTATGTGTTCTAGGGTCAGGAAAGGTCCCAGCTCCACAGCTTGGCTAGGTCCCTGCAAAGTGTGACCAGTGATTGTTTCTGTCTCCTAAGATTGGCATGAGTGGCAATGAGATAATTCTGATAAAGTACTTAGCCTGAGCTCAGTAAACGCTTAGAGTATGTTAGCTTTTCCCTCATGCTATCAGAGCAGTGCATGGCCTCACTCATGAATGTATTTGTTCATTCATTGATTTATTCATTTGCTCATTCAGCAAGGCTTGTCTGGGTGTGTACCATGTGCTTCCACATGTATTAGCTTCCAGCTAATGAGAGCAGGAGGCAATGAAACACAGCCAGTGCCCCCTCCCTCCCCCCCACCCTAAGGAATACAGGATGGAGGGGAGCCAAGGGGGTAGCAGGTGAGACACATGGGACTGTCGCTCAGCAGGACCAGTTGGAGGTGGAGTGTTCCTAGAACCCTGATGGGTTCTTCCTGGTGGGAATGGAGAAAAGAAGGAAAGACTTTCCAAAAATGGGGCTCCTGGATTTGGCCTTGAAGAATACGGGGGATGATATCATGGCTCTCTATTTAGATTATATATTTTGGTTCTGGTTCTTTCCCTGGACTGAGCTCTCTGAGGGCAGGTAGCAGGTCCCACTCCCTGTCCACCTTACCTCTCCAGTGTGGCGTGGAACAACCTGCAGAGATGTGGACTCCCCGGCAGAAGCAGCAGCCTGTGCAGGGGTGCGGGGATGTGGGTAGTCAGGTACACGTAGTGCAGGGGTGCATGGAGGCGGCAGGGAGAGGAGAGGGGCTATGTCATAGGGGTTTTAAGTGAGTCCTGCAGGGAGTGATGGGTGGGTTAAATTGAGATCTGTGTTTCCAAAGAGATGTTGCAGATATATTGAGCATGAGGAAGACTGCAGTCAAGAAGACCTGCAGGAAATGATTGCATTTGTCCAGATGAGAGAGGAAAAAGACTTGGACGAGGCAGTGGCATTGAGGCTGAAAAGAAAGAATTCACTCCGGGGGCACCTGGGTGGCTCAGTTGGTTAAGTGACTGCCTTCGGCTCAGGTCATGATCCCAGGGTCCTGGGATCGAGCCCCGCATCGGGCTCCCTGCTCGGCGGGGAGTCTGCTTCTCCCTCTGACCCTCCCCCCTCTCATGTGCTCTCTCTCATTCTCTCTCTCTAAAATAAATAAATGAAATCTTTAAAAAAAAAAAAAAAAAGAATTCACTCCGGAAAAGCCACATTGCCATTTTCACATTTATCTGATCGATACTTTGTAAATATGCATTGTGGGCACGGAGGTCATTGTAGTAAAGACCATCTCCACCACAGATGCTTGGTTATCAGGGTGACTTTTCAGAATCAAGTTTGTTTTCTGAATAAGCAATGTATGCACAAGGTGTGAAATTCAAAACATAAACATTTGTAGATTTCCTTTTTCATACAAATACTAGCATCCTGCCATGCTGTTGTGTATCTTGCTTTTTTTCTCTTAACGACGTTTTAGAGTTGTTCAATACCTATATAAACAGAGTTGCCCCATCCTTTTTCTTTTTTTTTTTTAACTACAGATTGTGTTATTTTTTAGCCTTTTATTGTGAGGTAGCTTTAGACTTAAAGAAGAGGTACAAAAATAGTACAGAAAGTATATACCTTTCCCCCCAGCTTCCCTCTGTGTCAGCGTCTTACAGAACCCTAAAACCATTATCAAAACCAGGATATATTTCCCGGTACAGTACTGTTCACTAAAGTACATGCAGATGTCACTGGTTTTCGTGCCAATGTCCTTTTTCTGTACCGGGATCCAGTTTTGCATTTAGTTAGTCCTGTCTCCTTGGTCTCCTCCCATTTGTGGTGGTTCCTTGGTCTTTGTCTTTTATGACCTTGTCACCTGAGCCGTACTGGTCAATTATTTTGCAATCTGGGTTTACCTGCTGTTTTCTCTTGATTAAATTGATGTTATGCATGATTGGGAAGGAGACCACCCTACGTCTTGTTACAAGGGTATCCCCTTATACGCGATTTTGCCTTCTGTGGGTTCAGTTACCCACAGTCAGCTGTGGTCTGAAGCAGTTGATCCTCCTGAGGTGTGGTCAGGTCAGTCGTAGCCTATCCCCAGGTCACAATACCTATGACATGCAGTGATGATGTCACTTCATCAAATTATGTAGGCATTTTTTCATCTCACATCATCACAAGAAGGATGAATACAATAAGATACTTTGAGAGACCACATTCACAACACTTTTATTACAGTATGTTGTCATAGTTGTTGTGTTTTGTAGTTGTTCTTAATCTCTTACTGTGTCTAATTTATAAATTAAACTCTGTCATAGGGATGTACGTATAGGAAGTAACAGTATATATAGGGTTCAGCACTGTCCATGGTTTAAGGCATCCACTGGGAGGCTTGGAACACATCCCCTATGGATAAAGTGGGACTGTTGTACTGATAATATTAACCTTGGTCACCTGGCTAATGTATCTTAAAGGATTCTCCACTGTAACTTTTTTTTAATGTAAATTAAATTTAATTAGCATAGAGTGTATTATTAATTTCAGGGGTAGAATTTAGTGATTCACCAGTGACATATAACACGCAGTGCTCATTCCATCAAGTGCCCTCCTTAATGCCCATCACCCAGTTACCCCATCCCCTCCACCCCCCCAGCAACCCTCAGTTTGTTTCTTGTAGTTAAGAGTCTCTTATCTCCACTGTAACTTACTATTTTTCTTTTTGTCATTACTGTTGAGTTTATCTATAGCCGAGTTTCCTGACCTCGGCACTATTGAAATAATTCTTTCCTGCAGCTATCTTATACACGGTAGGATATTTAGTAACAACCTTAGCCTCTACCCAGTATAAGTCAGGGGCATCCCCTAGATGTGACAACCAAAAAAATGTCTTCACACATTGTCAAATACCTTGCAGGGAGCCAAAATCACCCCAAGTTGAGATAAATACCTAGAAGTGGATAAAAGGTCATTTTTGCATGTATGTAATTTTTGGAGTTTTATTCACCTGTATATAACACAACAGGAAACACCAAAAAGTTCAAATCCTAAGTGTACAGTTACATTCATTTTTCTTATAAACTGAACACATCAGTTTAAACTGCACATCAAGAAATAGAGCATCTCGGGCTCCTGGGTGGCTCAGTTGGTTAAGCGACTGCCTTCGGCTCAGGTCATGATCCTGGAGTCCCGGGATCGAGTCCCACATCGGGCTCCCTGCTCAGCAGGGAGTCTGCTTCTCCCTCTCCCACTCCCCGTTTGTGTTCCCTCTCTTGCTGTGTCTTTCTCTGTCAAATAAATAAATAAAATCTTTAAAAAAAAAAAAAAAAAAGAAATAGAGCATCTCTGCAATTCCAGAAGCTTCCCTAAAGCCCCCTTCTATTCACTGGTCCCCAGCAATAATCACTGTCTTTCTTTCTGATCCCACAGACTAATTTTGCCTGTCTTTGAACCTGAGATGAAATTAGGTGCATGCCTCTCAGTTCTTGATAGATATTATCAGATTGATCTCCAAAAAAGCTTATCTATTTACACTCCCATAAACAACATATGGAAGTTCCTGTCTCCGCACATCTTCACCCAGCCTCTCTGGTGCCTTGCCAATCTGAGTATTTAGGAAATGAGTCTGTTGCAGGTTGAATGGCATTTCTCTTATTAATGACTTTGAGCATATTTTCATATATTAAGAAGCCAGTTGTGTTCTCTTTTCTGTGGACTGTCTTTTTAAATCTTTTGAATTATTGATCTTTTTTTAGTAATTTGTTGGAAATTTTATTTTTAAGGAAATTGGCCCTTTAGCTGATATATGAGCTGCAAATTTTTTTGCAGTTTGCTTACTTTTTTTTTTCATTTTATGTCAAGCAGAAATGTGTGTGTGTGTGCGTGTGTATGTGTGTAAAGTCAAATATATCAGTAAGTTTATAAGGCTTCTGAGTTTTATGTCATGCTTAGAAAGGTCTTCCCTACTCCTACACTGTAAATAAACTTAATTCATGTGATATCTTTTAGCACTTTTATGATTTCATTTTTATTTTTAAATCCTTAATACAGCAGTCATTTATTTTAGTGTAAGGTGTAAGGTAAGGGATCCAACCTCACTTTGTTTCCAGATGGCCTCTCAGGTGGATCCATACCATTTATTAATTAATTTATTTCTCCCCATAAATTTGAAATGCTATCTTTATAATATATTATACTTCTTTGTGTCTTATTTTTAAAATATATTTCCGGATTTTTCCAATCTATTCCACTGATATAATCATGTACCTCTTAATACTTACATGACTGTAGCTTTATAAAATATTTTAATACACTAACCATATGCTTTTTCACAGTTTTACTGGCTATTCTTTCTTGTTTATTTTTCCATATGGCCTTTAGATCTGCTTGTTTAGGTCCAAATTGTGTTGGTATTTTAAATTCAATTACATTATTTTGGAGACTAACTTGGTGAAAAATATATGCCTTTATACTTTGAGTCTTCCTACGTAGTGTTTCTTTACATCCATTCAAGACATCTTCCCTCTCTCCCTCAGGGACATTTTAAATTTTTCTTTATGTTTATTTTGTAAGTTTCTTGTTACAGTTATCCCTATAGAATATTTTTTGCTATATGAATGTGATCTTTTATTCCATTATATCTTTAAAATTGGTTGTAGTTGCTATTTATAAAGAGCTTTGATTACTGTATTTTAATTTTCTGCCCAACCATCTGACTGAATTCTTTTAGAAATTATAATAGTTCTTTAGTTGAGTCATTTGGTTTTTTAGTTATATAATTCCATATTAGCCCCTAATTCTTTCTTTCATCTAAAATAATAGCAGTGTGATAATATACATTCTTTTCTTCTCAGTTTTAATGAGAATGCTTCTGATGTTCCCCATGAGATAGATATTTATCAAATGAAGGAAGTATCCGTTTATGTATATTGTTAAGAATTTTAAAGATTTTTTTATTTATTCATTTGAGACACACAGAGAGAGAGAGAGAGAATGAGCAGGGGGAGAAGCAGAGGGAGGGGGAGAAGCAGACTCTCCGCAGAGCAGGGAGCCCGATGCGGGGCTCGATCCCAAGACCCTGGGATCATGATCTGAGCTGAAGGCAGATGCTTAACCATCTGAGCCACCCAGGCGCCCCTTGTTAAGAATTTTAATAAGAGGTTTTGATTAAATTTTATTAAATGTCTTCTTAGCATCCATGGAGAGGACTGGATGAGTTCTCTCTTTGAATTATTAATGTGGCAAATTATATTAGCAGGTTTTCTAATACTGAACTCTTCAGATTCTTGGAGTAAACCTTACTTGGCCATGGTGTATGTTTCACTATATTAGTAAATTTTATTTAGGATTTTTGCCACAGTGTTCATAAATGAGTTTGGTATGAACCTTTTTTCTTTTCCTGTGCTTATCTTGTTCAGTTTGGTTTCAGTGTGATATCAATTAATATAAATAATAAGGAAAACTTTTTCCCCTTTTTAAATGCTCTTAAACAGTTTGAATGGATTGGTGTTATCTGTTTCTGAAAGATTAAATAGAGTCTCCTTATGAAAAATACTGCTAAGAAACCATGTGGGCCAGAGGTTTTCAGGAAGGGTAGCTCATTGACCAGCTTCCCTAGGTCTTCTATATTAACTAGTTCATGTGCATTTTTACTCTATTCTGGGTTTGTTTTGGTTTTTTTTTAAAGATTTCGTTTATTTATTTGAGAGAGAGCATGAGCAGAGAGGGGGCAGAGAGAGAGAGAGAAGCAGACTCCCTGCTGGGCAGGGAGCCTGATGCAGGACTCGATCCCAGGACCCTGAGATCATGACCTGAGCCGGAGGCAGATGCTTAAATGACTGAGCCATGCAGGTGCCCCACATTTTACTCTATTCTGAACAATAGCTCTATTAATTTACATACTGTAAGGAAATAACTTCATCTCAAGTTTAGGTACATAGAATTGAGCTCAGTGATCACTGATTATTATTTAAAATTTACATGCATACATGAGAGACGATGGACTCTGAAAAACAAACTGAGGGTTCTAGAGGGGAGAGGGGTGGGAGGATGGGTTAGCCTGGTGATGGGTACTAAAGAGGGCACGTATTGCATGGAACACTGGGTGTTATACGCAAACAATGAATCATGGAACACTACATCAAAAACTAAAGATGTAATGTATGGTGTGATTAACATAACAATAAAAAATTTAAAAAATTTACATGCATACATACATATGTACATGCATACATATGTGCATACATAAAATTTCCTTTGCATTTTGGTTATCTTCTTCCTTTCTGTCCATCTTTTTTTCTTTCTCCTTTCTTTTCATCTTATTATTCATGCTTTCTTCCCTTTTTCTTGAATAGGTTAGCAAGTGGTTTATCCAGTTCATTTTTCCCCCAAAGAGCCAACTCATACTTGTCTATGGTTTTTCTGTTCCCTAAATAAGAAATTACTCCTTTTATCTTCATTAATTTATTCTGTTTTATTAGAAATTTATATTGTTCCACTTTCATACTTTTTGAAGTAGACAATTTTTTCCTTGTTTGAGTATTTGAGACTCTTCCTTCATCTCTCATGGTATCTAACATTTTCATCGTCATTATTTTCTTCATAATTCGCAGCTTTGGTTACGACTTTCCCATTGGCCCAAGAGTTGCTTAAAATGACATCCTATGATTTTTGCTGTTTTCAGTGGATGCAAAGCAAGCCAGTAGTTTCATCAGATGTACAAGGGGAGGGTGTTACACAAGAGCATGAGTAGGAGGAGACAGGGGTTGTTGGGCCCATATTAGAAGCCTGCCCCCTACTAAGTGGGAAACCTCATTATTCTACACAGTATTTGTTCTATGTTAGCTATTTTCTTCTCAAATACTGCCTCTCTTCCATTCTTTCTAGTCTCCTTCTAGGACTATGATTAGACACAGACATCAACGTTTTCTCCTCTTTGTTATCTTTTAACCCAATTTTTTTTAGTATTTTCCTGTTTCTTTTCTCTTCATGCTACAATCTGTATAATTTCTTCAAATCTATTTTCCATTCACGAATTCTCTCTCTCAGTGATGTGAGAATCCACTGCTTTTCTTCAACAATTATACATTTAATGTCTCATAATAAAAGTTCTTTCTAGTTTCTTTTTCAGATTTGCCTGATCATATTCCATAGTATCTCACTGCTGGCTTGTGTACATGATGTCATCTTCTATTTCTTTAAATATTTTATAGATAGTTACTATAATGATTTTTGTTTTTCTAGAGAGAGAGAAGGTGGGCAGAGGCAGAGGGAGAGGGAGAGAGAGAATCTTAAGCAGGCTCCGCACCCAGCGCAGAGCCTGATACAGGGCTCGATCTTATAACCCTGAGACAGTGACCAGAGCCAAAATCAAGAGTAGGGCACTTAACTGACTGAGCCACCCAGGCACCCCTAGGTAGTTATTATATATTCTGTATCTGATCGTTCTATCATCTAAACAGCTTGGAAGTTTAAATCTTTTGTTGGTTGCTTCTGCGGCTGTCATTTATGTTTCCATGTTTCATCGTGAGTTTACTTTTATTAGAAATCACCATGGAATTCTGAGAGCCTGAATGGTGGTTGCTTTCCTTCAGAGAGACTTTACATTTGTCTCAAAAAGCCAGGGGTGCCACCAATCCTTCTAGAACTGATAAACACCCTTCCAGATTCCAGACTTATTCTCCCAGCTGGAGGGTCAAGATCATTGCCAGCCCTCGGGGGAATGCACCCCTTGTATGTGCTGACTACAAATTGGACTATGTTTTTTTTTTTTTTTTTCAAAGATTTTATTTATTTATTTGAGAGAGAGAGTGAGAGAGAGAAAGAGCACAAGAGGGGGGAGCGGGAGAGGGAGAAGCAGACTCCCTGCCGAGCAGGGAGCCCGATGCGGGACTCGATCCCGGGACTCCAGGATCATGACCTGAGCCGAAGGCAGTGGCTTAACCAACTGAGCCACCCAGGCGCCCCAAATTGGACTATGTTGTAAGTATGTACAAGTATAGCTATGTGTGTGTTTTGTGTTGGCTTTCTTGAATAGTTCTTCACTTCTGGTGAGCTCAGCAATAAGAATGACGTTTGAGGGGCACCTGGCTGGCTCAGTTGGTAAGAGCAAGAGACTCTTGATCTTGTGGTTGTAAGTTTTAGCCCCACATTGGGGTGTAGAGATTACCTAAAAATAAAATCTTTTAAAAAATGAATGACATTTTATTATAATACTTAGCTGTTTTTGGAATGGAAGAGCAGCCCTGCCTTCCATAGATGATCTATTCTGACATTTGCTGGGAGCTAAAGGTGCCACAGGCAAACTTCTCTTTAGTTTCTACTCTACCCTAATTGCATGGGCATGATGAAATAAATGCATTTCCACCTTTAAACCCCTTCTCTCCATTCCCTCTACACCCCAATTTAATTATTTTTCTTAGTGGTTAACATTTTCCCTTTAAAAGCTCTGATATCTCAGTTATTACATTTGTCTGTTTCGTTCCTCCCCCAACTAGACATGATAAAGAAATTGATATATATATGGACAATCTCTTATGCCCCCCCCACTGCACCTTCTTTTATAGCCTGTTCTTATATCTCTACCATTTCTGTCTCATCCAAATTTATATCCTCTGCCTTCTGTTCTCTAACTTCAGCTAGAGAAGTTCTCTAACTTCATTTCAATTGATGCTTTGGTGGGTGCTCATTTCTAGTCACTTCTGGGTTTTGCATTCATTTCTCTGCTGACTGAACTTTATCCTCTAGTATTTTCTCCAGAAAAGGATTCCACTCTTTATACGTTCAAAAATAATTTTCTGGGGGCACCTGGGTGGCCCAGTCAATTAAGCATCTGCCTTTGGCTCAGGTCATGACCTCAGGGTCCTGGGATCGAGTCCCGCATTGGGCTCCCTGCTTAGCGGGGAGTCTGCTTCTCCCTCTGCCTGCCACTCCCCCACTCCAGCTCGTGCTTTCTCCCTCTCTCTCAAATAAATAAAATATTTTTAAAAAGTAATTTTCTGTTACATAAATACCTAAGCAACACTTTAGTTGCTAGAAATTACTCAGGTTACATTTTCTTTCCTTGTGTCCTTCTAAGCATCACCCCGCAGTGGGTGCTGTTGTGGAGAAATCTGCAGGGAGCCTGCTGTCTTTTCCCATTGTCAGTGACTTGATCTTTTTGCCCGGCTGCTTAAAATATTTTGTGCTCTATCTCTGAAATCCAGTAACTTTTATCAAGGACATGCCTCTGTGTTCATTATTCTTCGCCATTTTTTCCTGGAATAGGACTTTGCTTTCTAATCTGAAACTGAGAGCTTCTTTCATTTCAGGATAGGATCTTGAATTTCTCTTCAGATACCTTTTCTGTCCCATTACTTTGGTTCTCTTCTTTAGGAGTCCTGTCCTTCCACCCCAACTCAGGGCCCTTGACCTCCACAAACATCTATCCCCTCATTGGAAAAAATAGAGAGAGCTCATCCTCCTTGCCTCCCACTTTTGCTTATGTCACATCTCCTTTATGTGTCTTACATGTCTGTCGTTTCTGCCTAATCTGTTTCAATTGTTTATTCATTTTATTAAATTCACTTTTGCTTGGTCATTAACTCCATGTACCCCTCTGTGTTCAGTGGTATCTCTCTTCTTCTGCTCTCAGTGTTGTCCTCATTGGTCATCTGATTGTATTCTTTTTTACCTTCCTTGGCCCAGTTCTGATGGTTAATACTTTATCTCGTTTGACCTGACCATCTTTTCCCTGAGTTCTTATGTATTTGCTTTTTGCAAGTGCAAAAAAAAAAAAAAAAAAAGACGCAATTACTATGGTTTTTTTTAAAAAAAATAATGCACATAGGTTTGCACATTCTTTTTAGCCATATGATGATCATATTATCTGGTGAGTATTCTTCACATGCTTTCTCCCTCCTGTATCTTCTCCCTTTTTATTCATACTAATTTGTATAAATCCTGTACTGATTGTTTCTGACTATTGTTCACCTCTGAGTTATTCCTGGACCAGGGATAGATAGGATGTTCATTTGGAGAGTGTCAGGGCTATTTTCAGACTAGGAGGAATTCTCCTTAGTGGAGGAGTGTGTGTGTTCCAACCTAAAGAGACCAGCAGTTGCAAGACTATCCACCATGCAGTCTGTCTCCTGCTCTAGGAATGGCTTCCTACACATATGGTCTCCTTGTCATTTCCTTGTGGAGCCTTGATTTTCCTGCTTCTACCTGGTGATAGGTTGGGTCCAGAGAATCTTCCCTCTCCAGTTTGAGCATGCATTTCTCTCCTTATCTTCTCTCTCTCTGTAAATAGTTTTACTATAAACAGCATACTATGCAGGCATAAAAATGCACAGATCATACATTTAGAGCTTGATTAGTTTTTAGAGAGTGAACACATCTTTTGAGCCACTACATGGGTCAAGAACCAGGATATGAACCTTGATCAATGAACTCTCAGTCCAGTACTTCTGATCCAGCTCAGGCCCTTGACCTCTACAAAGATGTGCCTCTTCTTTGGAAAAATGGGAAAAATAGAGAAAGCCCTGTCTTACTTGCCTCCCACAGCTGTCATAAGCCTCAGGATGACAGAGCGCTTTGTCATTTGGAAAGCATGTCATGAATGCCAGCTCTCTAAAAGGCATCACAGTGGCAAAGATTAATGCTATCCATACTGTTTTTCCAGTACTGAAAACGAATCACAGAAGGGCAGCTGCTTAGCTTGGGCACACAGGGCAATGCTGATGGCCGAGCTGGGGTCAGAGGCTACAGCTCTAAAGTTGCCTTCTCCGCTCAATCCTCTTGTCTTTGTTTTGAAACTAAACAGAAAGGTAACCACTGTCCTGACTCCCAGCACTACCATTTTCTTCTACTTGTTTTTGAAGTTCATGTAAATGGAATCATGCAGTATTCCATTGTTCTGATAGACCATAATTCCTCTGTTGATGGCCATTGGGGCAGTTTTCAACTTTGGGACTCATACAAAGATTTTTGCTGGGAACCTTCTTGACAAAATGTTTTTGGTGAACATAGACACACGTTTCTGTCCGACGCATACCTAGGAGTGGAATTGTTGAATATTAGAATGTGCATGTCTTCAGCTTTAGTAGGTACTATCAAAGAGTTTCTCAGAGTTGTTGAACCAAGTTAGAAGCTCATCATTAATTTAAGAGCGCTCTTATCACACCACATCCTTGTCAACACTTTGTATTCTCTGTCATTTAGTCATTCCGGTGGGTGTGTAGAGGTACAGAGTGGTGGTTTTAATTTGCCTTTTCTGGATGGCTGATGAAACTGAGCGCCTGTTCATGTGTTTATTGGCCATCCTTATGTTTAAATGCCCTCATTTGTGAAGTTTCCAAGTTTTTTGCCCATTTTTCTACTGTGCCATTTTAATTTGTCTGTGGGGGGGCTTTTGTTTTGTGTTTTTTACATATATTCTAGATACAAATCCTATGTTGATCCCATTCATTACAAACATCTCTCCCATGTATTACAAATATCCTCTCTCACTTTCTTACAGTTGTCTTTTGATAAACAGAAGTTCTTCATTTTAATATAGTATAATTCATTAATTTTTCCCTTTATGGTTAGTACTTTTTGTGTTCTACTTAAGAAAGCTTTGCCTGACCTCATCCCCTTTTCCCTGATGATTAGAAAAGTTTTATGGGAATGTGCTGTCTATAAATTGCATAACAGTTCACACCACCTTCTTCCTCTCCCTCCGGATGGGGCAGGTGCGTCTCCTAATCCCAAGCACTCCTACCTCATAAATTACCTCCCAGGTCAGCCTTGTCTCACAAACACATGGCCACACACTGACACCACACTCTCAGAGAGCTCTGGGGTTAAAGTTCATGGAATCAAACATTTAATGAGGTGCAGTCCATATTTATGGGACCAACTGGTGGTATGCTCAGAGTTCTCATCTTTTTACCATTCCATGGAGAGGTGAACAGTAATGGGAACACAGGGGCTTTCCTGACCCCAAATGTGCACTGTTCCACTTGAATCATCAACTTCTTTAAGGGCACAGAGCAGCTTCGACATACTTGAAAAATGAGCACGCTCTGTGGGCTTTTGAACTCTTTGTCAAAGCCCCTCCAGCTCTGCTTCCCTTCTTCCCTTTTGCTCTGTTTGTCCCTTCAACTTCGAAATACTTTTTGACTTGAGACAGCGCAGTGCACATCTCTTCTATGCAGATGTTTGAGGTTACTTGGAATGGCAGCCCTCTACACGAAGCAAGGCACACCTTTTGCAAGCTCCACTGTGACTGTCCTGAGCAAGGACCCTTGACCCTCACTGGGCCCAAAATGCACCCTCAGGTGCCCCGGCCACGTCCTGGAGGGTGACGTCTTCTTGCTGCAGCCCAGGCCTCTTCCCCATGATTGGGCTTGGCATCCTGGAAGCACTGCGTCTTTAAAAGAGCCTTCAGTACATCTGTTCTCAATTTTCAGACCACGAGGCGAGGATTTGGGTGCAAGGAGTTTATCTGGGAAGTGATCCCAGGAAGCACTGTGAGGGGTCAGGGAGGTGGGAGAAGAGGGTGGGGAATCCAAAGTGCACTGAAGGGCAGGCGACTGCAGGGACAGTGGGGCCAACCCACCAGGACCCTCTGAGAGAAGTGAGGAGCTTGCCTCGGAGCCATCCCACCCAGGGAGATGGGCTGTCCAGCTCCCATCCCCGTGGTCAAGCGTCGCTCCATGGTCAGAGGATGGCCTCGGGGCAGAGAGACTGGGGAAGCAACACTGAATGCTCTGAGTCCTGGAGGGGAGACTGAGGCAGCCAGGGAGGATGCTGGCCATGTCTGCCCCAGTTCTTTTCATAAATGATCCCATCCTGAGTACTTTGTCTACGTGTGGGTTTCCTATTAATACAAATGGGAGTCTGTTTTTAAATGCTTGTCCTTGTTGAAGGGGAATTATTTTAATTGTGTATTTGTGCATGTTCAGAAATTCCTTAGGTGAAATACTATAAGAAATTATGCATAAGTCAGCTGAGCTAGAAAATGGGTGACCACGGGGAGAGTGGAAAACCTTCTTTAACCCTTTGAGGTCTCTGAGCCCTTTATCGGCCTTCGGGCTCTGGATTCTAGGCCTACGTAATGGCCCCTCCAGCCTCAGCAACAAAGCTGCCTCTTCTGGCAGGCCCTGTCTGAGGAGGCTCTGCCGTGGAGATTCTTTTCCTGTGCACTATGTCCGACCCATGGGTATCTGCCTCGGACCTTCCTACATTAAACGGAAGGTATGTGTTTGTTAATGGCGCCCAGCCTGCGCCCTGCGTTGGACACCCCCTCAGTAGCTAATGCAGGAGTTGCCAAACTGAATCCCCCCGCCAAGACAAGCACCCTCCTGGGAGTCAATGCACAGAATTTTGTGGAGTTAGAGTGAACCAGTTGAATGATGCGCTTTTACATACAGATTCATGACCGTCCTTTTTCCCTTCGTATTTCAAATTCCAAATCCAAACCAGTCATTGGGCCCCACCTTCCGACCCCAGGAGTGACCTGTTTCTGGTGTTCTAGGCAGTTGTGTTCCTTCCCTTGTCAGCAGCATCTGATGTGCGCTGGACTGTGGTGCCTGGTGGAAGGAGATACATCCTGCAAGACCAAGCTGGACCCTCCCCTGGACGGTACCGAGTGTGGGGCAGACAAGGTAACCCCCGCCTCCCACAGCCCTCCCCCGGCCCCCATCTCCTGGGCATTGGGCACGTCTCTTGAAGGGGAGGTGGTCTGCACTGTACTCAGGAGTGCCTGAAACTCCCCCTGGGCAGCCCCAGAAAGGCCCATGGAGCCCACTCTGGGCAAAAATGGACACTTCTATCACCTTTCTCCTTTTTTTTTTTCTGGTAAGATATAAAAATTGCTTAATATTTTTGTTAAATTGACTCTTTTTGTCACACAAGTGAATTTCCTTAAAAATAAGCCTTTTACATCAATAAACCATACATGGGAAAACAGGATCGCTGGCCATATGCAAAAGGCTATCCTAAAACGAGTTCGATGAGAACAGTGTTAGGCGATTCTAGCTCGAGGTTAAGAGAGCGAGGCCTGATGTTCATTAACAGGAGAGACTGGTGTTGGCGAGGGGGGGTGTTCAGGGCCAGCAGCCACAGATTGCTCCTTAGTCTTACTGCAAGGAGTGAACGAGATGCCATGATGAGAAACCACGAAATCACCTCTTGTGGCCCGGAAGTGCCACGCTCATTGGGGAATTCCATCTTGGAGGAGTGGCTTTCTCTTATTCTCAGAGCCAAGGTTCACCCCTTTGGAGCTGGCAGCGTCCTCTCCGAGCACCAAACCCAGCTTCAAAGTGCAAAACCACAGAGCCAGGAAACACAGCCTTCCAGAGAGACGACGCGCTCGCGTGAAGTAAAGTTGGCCAAAGCTCAGGTCTCTTCAAGAGCCATGTGAATTAATCCTTTCTCTGAGAATTCAGAAAACTCCAAGGGAGCCCATTCCGTGTGGACTGTGAGGGCAAAATGCAAAGCCCACATGGACAGGCTCTAGAGTTCCCAAGCATGCCTACCCCCGCAAGGGTCTACTTTTGTGTAAATTACCAAAAGCCACCGGGGATGGCGTGGCGTTTTCTCGTGGGGGGGACCTGCAGTGATGTGGTGAGCGAGCAGGTTGGCTCCTCGGCGCTGAGCGCCCCTGGGGCCCGGGGCCCGCCCTGCTGTGTTTCAGTGGTGCCGCGCAGGGGAGTGTGTGAGCAAGACGCCCATCCCGGAGCACGTGGACGGAGACTGGAGCCCGTGGGGCGCCTGGAGCATGTGCAGCCGGACGTGTGGGACAGGAGCCCGCTTCCGGCAGAGGAAGTGTGACAACCCCCCGTAAGTCCCCCTTGACCAGGCATTCTCCAGGGTGCCCTGATCAGGGTTTCCAAATCACAACTCTTACTGCCTGATGCCAAGGAGGGTCTGTCTCCCGAGGAGAATTTGAGCTTAAGGGAAAAAATGAAGTCACTCCAAGGGCCCGGGGTGCAGGGGTGTCGTGTGCGTCATATGGCGTCTCGGCTTAAACAGAGCTCTTGCTGTGAGCGTGGATGCAGTAAGTCCTGTGGTGAGCTGGCTCCTTATCCCTTGTGTGGGCCTGAGTAGAGAGCTTTCATGAGACAGCTGGGTGACAGTCTCCCTTTGCAGGCTTCCTCAGTCAAGGGTCATTCCAGGGAAGCCTGTGGACCTTCCGGAAGAATGGCCGACCTTCAGATTGGCTGGCT
>NC_138377.1:111044926-111093293 GCF_054177405.1 Leptonychotes weddellii
AAACAAACTGAGGGTTCTAGAGGGGAGGGGGGTGGGAGGATGGGTTAGCCTGGTGATGGGTATTGAGGGCACGTTCTGCATGGAGCACTGGGTGTTATGCACAAACAATGAATCATGGAACACTACCTTTAAAACTAATGATGTAATGTATGGGGATTAACATAACAATAAAAAATAATAATAAAAATATCAAAAAAATAAAAAAAATAAAAATTGTGACTATGAATTGGAAATACAGTGTTTGATGACAAATTACAAAAAAAAAAAAAAAAAATTCCGATGCCCAGGCTGTATCCCAGACCAATTAAATCACAAGTTCTGGGGCTTGGACCCGGGAACTGGATGTTTTAAATCTCTACAGGTGAACCCAAAGGCCAGCCAAGGTTGAGAACCTCCTGATTAAAGGAAAACTGACCTCACAGATTAGTCAAGGTCAAGAGCACAGTTTTCCCCCCAGTAGTGCTATAAGAATTGGCATCACATACTGTGTCTTGTTAAAACTTTTCCTTCCAGTATTTAGCAGAGTGCCTGAAAAATAATAGGTGGGTTTTTAATCTTTTAGGAATGACTTCTTAATTCAAAGCATAGAGGGTGTACTGGGATTCTCTAGAGAAACAATCAAGGAATATATATATATGATTTGCGATGAGAAATCGGCTCATACAATTATGGAGGCTGGGGGGGGGGGTCTGACGATCTGCCATCTGCAAGCTGGAGACCCAGGGGAGCTGGTGGTGTCGTCACATCCAGGTCTGAAGGCCTGAGAACCAGGGGAGCTGATGGTGTAAATCCCAGTGGGACAGCAAGAGAAATTGCGGAGAGAGGTCCTAGTGGGCGTAGAGGGCGCATGGGGTGGGTGTGAATTCCTCCTTCTTCTGCCTTTTGTTCTATGGAGGCCTTCAGGGGATTGGATGATGCCCCTTGGGGAGGGCCAACTGCGTTACTGCATCCACAGATGCAGATGCTAATCTCATCCGGAAACCTCCTCACAGACACACCCAGAAATAACCCTTAGGTCAGTCAAGTTGACACAGAAAAGTAACCATCAGAGATGTGTAGATGGTTAGAAAGCCTGTTTAGCTAAATGGTGAGAAATTAATAGAGGTTTCAGTTTTTTCATAGTTCTGTGAGGAAGTTAAAATAGTTTTGCCTCTGGCCCTGAGAAGAGAGCTCTGTGGGGCATCTGGGGGGCTCAGTCGGTTGAGCGTCTGCCTTCGGCTCAGGTCATGATCCTGGGGTCCTGGGATTGAGCCCTGAGTCAGGCTTCCTGCCCAGTGGGAAGCCTGCTTCTCTCTCTTCCCCCCCAACCCTGCTCCTGTGCTCTCCCTCTTGCTCTTCTCTCTCGCTCTCAAATACATAAATAAATAAATAAAATCTTTTAAAAAAATGAAGAAAAAGAAGAGAGCTCTGGGTTTGGAATCAGGATGCTGAGATTTGGGCCTGGCTTCGTTGTTCTTCATGTGACCTCAGGGAAGCCCCTCCTCCTCTCTGGGCCTCAGTTCAGCCATTAGAGGGAGCGGGCGGGGTATAGTGAGGAGAGCTGGCTTTTGAAGCAGGAACAGACAAGGTTTCAAGTCCCAGCACCACTCCTACAGCAGCTGATGGCCAGTATGTGTGTCTCCATCTGAAGTTGGAGTAATTCATGGGAATGCATATAAAGTCATGGTCTATATTGAGGACATGGCCCCTCTCCATCTTAGCACTAACAGAGAATGGAGATGAGACTGTGTGCCCTGTCTGCTGACATACAGGACTGTGTGAGGCTCGGAGGAAGGTGATTTACATGGAAAGACTTTGTTCAGAGCAGGGTACAATTTGCAAGAGTTGTAGCTGTCCTGGTGCTTCCTGTTTGCATCCAGAGCTCTTATACTCTGGCAAAGGATCAGTCTCCCTCAGCACATCATTCCATATCAGGTGTCACCCAGGAACGTCATAGTAGGGGCATATCAGAACCTTTAAATGCCCAGAAAGACCCTGTGCCCCGAGACAGTTGACAATTGGATTGTATTTAGGTGAGGACAACCCTTATAAAAAGATGTCATCAATGCTGAGCAGATGCTAAATTAGGCGCAACTTTTAAGGGCCCTGACTCTGTTTCCTTGGCATGACGTTGGCTAAGGCATCCCCCATACCTTGGCTGTACCCATTGTTCCCATCCCAGCTGCTTTCTGCCCTGCCTACTCCTAAAGAACCCCTAGTTCAGAAAGCTGAGTTAGCATGCCCTCCCCCACCCGCTTGGCCCGCTGTGGGATTTCATAGGCTGGGTCTTCACCCCATTCCTCCAGGCCCAGTGGCCTTAAGAGAGAGGCTGTACCAGAAACCCCAAAATTTTTGTAAAAATCTTCCATTCCTCTTCTTTATCAGGTACCCCCCATCCTACCTGGTGGTAGTCATGAGCTTTATCTCTCTTTGCCCCTCTTCCTTTGTCTTATCATTGAGGAATGGGGGACTTTGCCAGGCCTCTGCAAACAGGCTGCCGAGGGATATGTGGGTCTCAGCACGTCAGATGGTTATGGGCCCTGGAGAGAGAGGTCTTTATGTCCGATCTCTGTCATCCAACAACATCCCATGGGGCAGGCAGTGGTAGAAGGACCAGAAAGAGAATGCTGGTGTTCTCATGCCTCCTGGCTCCCGTGCCCCTTCTCAGTCATGCCTTTCCAGAATGATACCTTCAGTACACCTCGACAGGGCTCTGACTCTGGGCCAAGATCTCTGCTAGGTCTAGGCTTATAGGTGACAAGCAAAAACAGATAAAGTCCTTGCCCACTCTCAACGGGCACAGTTCTGCCAACTTCCGTTGGTCTTCTCCTGGATGCCTCAAACCTGACTCTTCCTGGACTGTGATCTCTCCTCCCAGCGCACATCTCCACTCCACATTAACAGCACCATCCTCCATCACCTTGCTCCAGTCCAAAGCTCCTGAGTCCATGAATGGTCCCCTTGTCCCTCTCTTCCTCCTCCACATGCTCTTGTGATAAGAATGGCAAGTGCAGCGAGCCTGCACCATGTGCCGGGTTCCCTTTTCAGCATTTACAGGCAGTAAAGCATTGAATGCTGCCCTACAGGACAGGTACTCTTTTTCGCCCCACTGGTTAGAAACTGAGTCATGGAGAGGTTAGGTAACTTGCCCACGGTCACATAGCTGGTGTAGAGCCCAGCGGCAAGGCTCCATTGTTCTCTCAGACCTTTTGCAGCGGCCTCCCTGCTTCCCGCATGCTCCCTGCCCTCTGGATTCATTCTCTACACAGAGCCAGAGAGATCCACTTAAGCAAAATTCCAGTTCTCTCTCTTCCTGCTACAGCCCTTTCCATCGTTCCCCGCTGCACTTAGAATAAAGTCCATACTCTTGACCATGGCCTCTGTATTCGTTTCCTGGGGCTGCCATCATAAGTTACCACAACTTGGTGTCTTGAAACAGCAATTTATCCTCTCCGCGTTGTAGAAACCAGAAGTCTGAAGTCAGGGTGTTGGCAGGGTTGATTCCTTCTTGAACCTGAAGGAGGATTCATCCCACCCATGCCTCCCCCGACCTTCTGGTGTCTGCTGGCGCTCTCTGGTATGCTTTGCCTTTGTAGACTTGCCTCTGTCTTCACATGGCCTTCTCTCGTCTTCTGAGGACACCTGTCACTGGATTTAGGGCCCACCCCAAGTCAGGATGATCTCCTCTCCTACTTAAGAGATCCTCAATTATATCTACCAAGACCCTTTTTCCAGGAAGGTTCTAGGTGGACTTATCTTGGAGGGGAAGGAGCCACCATTCAACCCACTGCAGCCCTCTTTTCTGTCCTCAGATACAGCACTCCAAGCTCCGGACCTTTCCTTTCCCTCTCCCCAGCTTGCCTGTGCCCCTCCTTGGGCCTCTAAGGAAATGTCTTCTCAGGCCTCCTTCCTGACCGCCTTGCACAAGGCAGGGTGCCTGCTTTACACTCCCTCTCAGCGCCCTTTTCCCACATTACAGGTAGGATAACAATTTGTAATTACCCTTGCGTCCTTGGTCGCTTGTTTTCACCTTGTCCTCCCCACCCCCCACTGGTCTTTGAGCTCCATGAAGGCGACCCCAGGCGGGGCACCATTCTCCTTTCCATGCTTCTAGCAGAAGAGTCCTACCTCACTACTTGGAGGCATGCTTGCTGAGAAGGACCAGTCTCTGTTTTGCCAGTGCCCCCAGAACACACCCTTAATACTTTCCCCCCAAAACATGAAGGTCATTGTAAATTATTAGGCCAAGAAGGCAGATGACCAGCTAGCCACCCTTTCTTGTACTGTCTCACCTCACGGAGGCCCAGGTGCTGTGGACAGGCCTGAGTCGGGGCTCAGGTTCCCCTGCATATGAGAGTGCCCTTCCCCCCGTGCCTGCTCTGCCCCCAGGGAGGTTGTAGCCCACAGCAAGGGGTGCTCAGGGTCCTCTCCAGAACAAACTCCGAAATGTCACCCAGCCTTGTTCATCCCGAGTGAGAGAAACAATATGTCTTTGTTTCTGTAATATTTCTGCCTGGGTAACCTGTCCAGTCTTGTACAATAACAGTGTAGCTCTGTTTCTCTTTCTCCCTGGCAGTGTTCTCCAAGGTTCCTTGCCTTCAGGGAAGCACCCCAGCTGAACGGGAAGAGAAGGGCCCGGTCTTGGGTGGGCAGTTTAGCAGCAGCCCCCGGGGTTTCTGGGGGATCACGCAGGATATAGACAGTGTTTTGTGAACTCCGGGCAACAGTTGTCAGCCTACTTTTGCAGAGAGGTCTGATGTGGTGATTGTTACAAAGCACAGCTGATCGAGGCCCTGGAGCCAATCTCTGACCAAAACAACATCCTCTTCCTGGCTCACTCCTCACCTCACCAGGCTCACTGCCTTCAGATTTCCCGAGGATGTCCAAGTCTCACTGCCGTGTACATCTCGGACTTGGAACGCCACCCCCCGCCCCCACCGCCTTCACTTTATATTCCTGGCTCCTTCCCTGTCCTCTGCAGCTGGTTTATTCACTGTCCAAAAACACTGGCAAGAGAGTCCTCTCCCCCACCCCACCTTTTTTTCCTCTAGTCCTGATCTTTACAGCTCTTGGAATTTGTATTTCTTGCTGTCTGACATCAGGGGGGACCATCCGGATTTTTAATGCAGCTCCCTAGGCTCGTCCTTTCCTGCCACAGTTTGTATTCACTATTGGTGGGCATTTCTGCCCAAAGACTGCAAGGCAGAAAGTTCATCTCTCATTTGAATTCTGGTACCCCATCAGAAGGCTTGTGTTTTGGGGCGGGGAGCTGGAGAGTAGAGTTGAGAGAAAAGGCTCAGATGGTCTTGTGTGAAGGGCCCGCTGTCAGAGCATGAGAAGGACGAGAAGGTGAGTGGAACATAGAAATGGAATGCACTGGGGTCACTGAGCAGCATTGCTCCAAAGGCAGTCAGCCTCCTAAGACCCAGTGGGAGGCCTGGGGGTGGGCAGTGACGTTATATGCCTGTAATTGCTTTTTGCTTCCAAAGTGAAACCCCCGGATGCAGGCTTTCAACACGCCAGTGACCTGGTGTTCCCACAGATGGATTTTTAAATTCTCAGCCTTTTACACTTGAGTTTAAGTCACATGAGTGACTTGGATACCTTGCAGAGGAGGCCTTAAAACTAGGATGTCTGCTGCCCTAAAAGGACATTAGCAGCCCTGCACTACTCCTGACATCTGGAGGGGCCGGCCGTCCACTAAGCCACCTGTGTCTCTGAATGGTGAGCGGATCTGAACCGCTGCTTTGACTTTTACCTTACAGTGTATTTTCATTGACTAGAACAGAGCAAAAAAAAAAAGGCGGGGGCGGTCCCCCAGCCGGAGTGTTTCTCTTCCTCCTATCCCGAGTCTGTGTGTTCATCCACTGAAGGAAAAGTGCCGTGTGATCCTGTTCATCTCGGTGAACCTTTGTGGCCTCCCTGCTCCACCCTGGGGTCTGCCCAGAGCACTCCAGGCCCCATCCTAGCAAGAGACAGCTGGTCCTGTCCTACAGGAGCTCCCTTTTCTCTCCACACGTGCAGTCTCTCACCAGAGCCTCTCTACCCTATTTTTTTTTCCCTTATGTTTAAACATCTTTATTAAGGTACGGTATACAGAAAAGCCCACGTATGCTAGAGCGTGGCTCGTGCTGCAGCTCTGCTCTTCATAGGCAGGGGTGTGCGCTGGGCACGCGGGCACGTGCCTGCAGGGAGGGGTCATTGGCTCTGAGGGCGCATGCGTGTGACTGAATGGGGGTGTGGTTTTGCCGCGCAGCCCTGCCAAATCAACAGCCGTGGGCCACAGGGAGCTTACTTGTGCTCTCAACCTCACCAGTGCTCTGGGTTGTCCGTGTTTTCCATGGTGGCCTTTCTGGTGGGTGTGTAGTGGTTATCTCCCTGACGTTCTCATTTGCATTTCCTTTCCAAGTAAGGAGCACCTGTGAGCATAGTTTGTGCCTGTGTTTGCCATTTGGATATCTTTTCTCGTGACGTGCCCATCTAAGTCATTTGGTTTCACATCTGAACTTCTATTTTATCCATGTTTAGGAAGTCCCAACCGAGTACAAACAGAATTTGAGGATTGATGCTGGAGAAGCATCTTGAAAAATCCATCACATCCCAGATGACGGTACCAGTAGGTCAGGTCGGCTTCTCAGCCTCCCTCCCCGTCTGCTCCTGCTGCATCCAGGAGCTCTTGGGAGTCACACTTCTTATGTCCACCTCACTGAGCTTTGATTTAACATATTAGAGCTTTGATTCCCTCATCTGAAGGATGCAGTCAGGAACCTCCTCAGATTCTTTGCAGAGATTTGACAGGGGGAATGGTTATAAAGACAGGTAAGGTGTAAGCCCTCCGGCCATATTAGACTGTAATCATGGTGTAGGTAAAAGTGCCTCTGTCCTTATCGTTTCTCACCCATGTCCCGAGTTGACCAAACTTCACTTCAAGATGAGATTTCAAATTCCTGTGTCACCTCCCCTTTTATTTCCATGAGTTCTCATGCTTGGAGCCTGAGTGGCAGAGCCTGTCAGGCTTGTCTCTGCCTTGCAGCCCTCATAGAAAAGGCTGAGGGGAGGACACAGACCTAATTCTAGCTCTAAAAAATGAACAACTTTATTGTACCATGAATTCTGTTATTTCAGCTGTCCCTCATTTTAGCCATGTCAAGCTTGGTTTCTGTTGTTTTAGTCTTCCTAGACATCTTTTTACTTTATCCACACTACATAGGCCAGAGAAACTTACCAGAGTGAATGAGGAACCTCAGCTCTCTGCTCCTCAGACTTTGGGAGGGTGATCTCTCCTGCCTGTGTTTGCCAGCCCCAGTACAGCATCTCCTGAAGGCCCTTGTGTCCATACGACTCAGGCTTGGCACACTCATCCAATGTGGATTCCTGTAAAGTTGGTCCCCTTCTTCCAAGTCCTCCCACAGAACTTGTTTGTAAGCCATTTATGGACCTCCCCATCAGACACACCCTCCCCACACAAAGATTCTCCTCTGTCTTCCTTATGGCACATATGGAGGGCCTCTTTTTGTTGTCTCACACCAACGTATACCTGGGAGGCCATCACTAATGTCATTGTAACTCTTAGATGACCTGTATTATAGACACAGTCATGAAGAGGGCTGAGGGCAGGGTCCTGCCATGGATTGACATACTGGGATGATTTGGGTAACAAATCGCACTGTTCGTGAATTGTTTCTCTCTTTTTCCCATGTGGTTCAAATAGTGACCCAAGGGAAAGCTGAAAAAACAAAACACCAAAAAGCTCTTCAGTCTTTTTTTTTTTGAACAGGGGAAGTTTGATGTAAAAAAGCATTAGCTATAACAGGTGGTTGGAGTAATGGGAATTAGCTGCTAAGAGATAAAAGAGAACACAGGAAGAACACTGGAAGAACAAACATAGAAAGTGGCCACTCTCTTTGGGTTTGAGGCAGAGCACCCAAGGAAGGAACAAATATGGACGAAGGTGCCTCCCCACCCCCACACACACCCAGGGATGAGATTCCTTGGGCTTTGTTGGAGAGGATGAAACCAAGGCCCATTGGATGACAGAGAAGTTTGCAGAGGTGCTGCACTGATGGAACCTTCTGGAAAGTCACACTAAGGGGTATTAGGGAAAGCTGCCCAAGGGGAGAAACAGCATCTGAAACCAGGCTGGGAATTTTCCCAAAGCATTGGTGTGCTTGGAAGCTGCCCTCTGGGATGAATGCTGCCCAGAGGGAGGTGGCATGAATCACAGACCACCACAGGAGTCTGCTGAGAGAAATTAAATACCAGGACCAGCACCAAAAGTCTGTTCTGTCTCTAGAGTCTCTCTAGTACCTTGTACTGACAAAGCTTAGCATCAAACCTACTTGACTGGAGATCTTTAATTCCTCATATGGCTTCAAGTCACTATCTAGCATCCTTTCATTTGAACCTGAAAGACCCTCTTTAGTGTTTCTTGTAGAGCATGTGTGGTAGTAAAAACAAAACATAAAAACTTCCTCAGTTGATCTGGAAATGTCTGAATTTCTCCCTCATTTTTGAATGACAGTTTTGCTGGATACAGAGTTCTTAGTTGATAGATTTTTTTTCTTTTTTTTTGAAACTTTGAATGTATCAACCTACTGTCTTCTGGCTTCCAAAATTTCTGATGAGAAATAGGCTCATGATTTATTAAGATTCTCTTATATGTGTTGTGTTGCCTCTCTCTTGCTGCTTTCAAGATTCTCTATTTTTTGACAGCTTAACTGAAAAGTATATCAGTGAATTTATCCTACTGGGACTTTGTTGCGCTTCGTGTATTTGTACATTCATGTCTTTCTTCAAATCTGGGAAGTTTTCAGCCATTATTTCTTCAAATAATCTCTGTTCCTCTCTCTTCACCTTCTGAGACTCCCATAATGCGTATGTTGGTCCTCTTAGTGCTTTACCGCAGATGCCCTCTGTTCACTTTTCTTCATTCTTTTTCTTTTCACACACCTCCCCCCCCCAGACTTAATAATTTCAATTGCCCTATATTCAAATTTTTTAACTCTTTCTTTTGCCTGCTTAAATCTGCTTCTGAACCCACCTGGTGAATTTTTCATTTCAGTTATTGTATTTTTCAATCCTGGAATTTATTTTTCCTTTCTGTAATTTCTTTCTCTATTGATTTTCTCATTTTTCTCATACATCATTTTCCTGTCTTTATATATGTCATCCATTAGTACTTGGAGCATTTTTAAGACAGTTGTTTTAAGTCTGCCTAATAAGCCCAACATCTGAGTTTTCTTGGGCACCGTTTCTGCTGGTATATTTCGTTTCTTTAAGTGGGCCATACTTTTCTTTTCTTTTATATGCTTTGTGATTTTTTTGTTGAAAACTGGACATTCGAATCTTATAATGTACCTCTGATAATCAGCCTCTCCCCTTCTGGATTTTCTGTTTCTTTGCTATTGAAAGGCTTCTCTGTGCTGGGGATCAACCTGATGTAAAAGCATAAGGTATTCTCAAGCCTTTTATAGCCTTCATCTTTTCCAGGGCATACCTGGTGGCTTCCTAAGTTTTCCCATATGTGCAGCTGCTTTTGAATGACTTAATCCTTGCATATCTGGCTCCCGAAAGGGGGAAAAGAGAAAAAAAAAAAATGTATTGCTCATTGAAATTCCTTGGAAGTCCCTTCAGCTCACAGGAGTTGCAACAGTGGTGGCCACCCTCTGTTCCTGCACCTCAGAAATCAAAAGCAGCACTGAACAATCAGAACAGAGAACCCCAGTATTTGGCGAATAAGGTTCTTATTGTCCACCCTGGCTCTAGCCAGCCACACCAGGCACAGTTGCCTGCCATGGGGCTGGAGTGTGGGGGACAGATAGCCACTACCACAATGAAGGCTAAAATGTATCTAAATTAACCACAGCTTACCAGCCAAGCTTTGCCCAGAAGGCAGCACATCAAATAGACTCCAGAATTTCAAAATAGTTACTTCGGACCATTTTTGCCAATACAGTTGTTGTCTAAGTGTGGAGAGGTGGATTCCTGGTGCTTCTTACTCCACCGTCTTCCCTAACTTTGCTCTCTGTTTTGGTCTTTTTAAGAAAAATTTTGATAATTTAGTTCAACTCAGTCTACTGTTTGTTAAAGACTAGCCTGTGCAAGGTTCTCTGTGTGAGGCTGCAGAAAAATAGGAGGAAGACAGTAATCTAGCTCACCATTTCACAAGATTGATGATAAGCAGCACAGCAGAGACCCAAGCAGGGTCAAAAGAGGCTCCAGGTAGGAAATAAAAAGAGGCTTCAGGGTGGAGGTGGCCTCAAGGATGGACGGAGAGTTGGGGGGTGGGGGAAGATGGGGCAGCGGGCTAGACGGGGGGCTGAAAGGGAACTTGCCCATGGGAGAAAGTTGGTTAGGGAGAAGAAACAGGGTAAACAGAGTTCAAGAGGAAAGCACCCTGAGGCACATGAGGTATCCCATGGGCTATCCCCCTCTAGGCCCACTTTCTGCTGGATCCAGAAGTTGTCTTCACATGTTTAATCTCTCCACCCACCTGCCACAAGGCATAAAGGTAGTTGGCTCATGAGGATCAGTCAGATGTACATCTGGAAAAATCAATTGTTAGAGATGGGTACAATGGAAGCTAAAATAAAGCTTAGTGGCAACTCAGGAAGTTAATTACATGAGGTACACAAATCTCAGTTCACACCCTAACTGGAAAATGTAGCTTTCTTCATTTTCCTAGAAACCAATTTTTATTTGCATTTGTATTTTTGATGTTTTAATTTGTATTTTTGAATTCCATTCTAGTTCAGGTTGGATCCCTAATCACTTCAGGAGTTTTTGCCCCATATTCCCTGAGTCTACAACTAAATTCAGTGAGGATGCATCTGATCCTTGTGTCGTCTGGTATATCTGTCTTCCAAGGGCTGCCATAACACACTGGGTGGCATAAACAACACAGATTTATTCTCTTTTAGTTCTGGAGACCAGAAGTCCAAGATCAAGGTCTTGGAAGGGTTGGTTCCTTCAGAAGGCTGTGAAGGAGAACCTGTTCCGTGCCTCTGTCCTGACTTCTGTGTGGCTTACTGGTGATCTTTGGCATTCCTTAGAATATAGAAACATCACCTGGATTTCTGTCTTCATCTTTGCATGGTGTTCTCCCTCTGTGTTTCCATCTCCAGATTTCCCCTTTCTATAACAATACTAGTCATACTGGATTAGGAGCTCACCCTGTTCTAGTATGATCTCATCTTAATTAATTACATCTGCAGTGGTCCTATTTTTAAATAAGGCCACATTCTGAGGCACTGGGGTTAGGACTTCAGCCTATGATTTTAGGATGGACACAATTCAACCCATAACTTCTCACCATACAGCATCTGCTGCCTCACCCATCCCTTCTCTGGTCCCAGCCGTGGGAACTCGCCTGTTGCAGAGATGTCCCTCCTGCTGGTCCTCATGGCTTTTCCCCTCTCTCTTTCTTCCATACTGTGCTTTGTGGCACAGGAATCCATTCATCTGTCCACACTTGGCATTCAGGCCCAGGGCTCTTGGGAGACTCTGTCTCCCTAAACATGCCATGCAATCATTTCTCTGAGATCCAGCTGCCTCCCTGGTGTTCTGGGAAGGAAAAAGAACAAAAGGTCTCTCTGTTCTCAGATCCCATAAACCTTAGAGAGGTTTTGCTGTTTTCTGACTTGGAGATCAGAACTCAGGGCCCCTCTCTGGGGCCACCAGTGTGTATAACCTCTCAAGGCTGCCGCCATGCCCAAGTGAGGGAGAGGTTGTCTGGTGTACATGAGGTGGGCATAGAGGTAAGAGTGGAGCCTTTCTTCCTGCTCCAGACATTTTCTCCAACATATTTATGTAGACCAGGAACCGGGAAATGATGGCCCATGGACCAAATCTGGTACACCACCTGGTTTTATAAATAAAGTTTTATTGGCACACAGCTATGCCCTTTTGGCTCTGCACTGTCTTTGTACAACAGTGGCAGAGTTGAGGAGTTGGGACAGAGGCTGCATGGCCCACAAAGCCAGAAATATTCACCTGTGCAAAAGAAGTTTGTAGACCCCTGATGACACAAAAGCCTAAGGACTTCTGCTGTGATCTCTCTCCCCTGAAGCAGTGATCATAGGGTGGCCTCATTGTCTGACGACAGGGAATGGCAAAGGGAGGAAAAGAAATACTCAGTATGGTTATTATGAAGTGGTTATTGTGTCAAAACTATTGTCCTGCCAACTGGTATATGCAATTTGTGAAAAGCCATTGAGCAAAACAGTTGTGATTTGTGTTCTTTTCCCCTCGATGCTGAATTTCAGTAAAAAGTTCGGGGAGAAAACAATCGTACTGCATCATGGTGATTTTGGCAACATGGAAATGAAGGGAACCACTGAGGTTGCTTGGGTCAGGGTCCTGTGAGGACACCCCAGGGCTTCATGGAACAGCTGGGCAGACCCCACATTTCAGCCAGCCCCCAGTATCCTCCTGCTCCTACTCAGTGCATCTCACACATGGGCTTGGCCAGAGAACACAGCTGGGTCTCCAGAACTGCTTAGAACCCCAGTCTAAGCACAGAGCCTCAGGGACCCAGGATGCGTCTTTGACCACTCGTGGTCTCACACTTGCCCAAGTATCCAAGGAAAGGTTGCAGAGCCAGGATCTGGCCAGTCTCTACCCAAAGCCGTTGAACAAGTTAATCAATCATTCTGATTCTCTGCATTACAAAGTTAAATGAGAGCTGTTTACTCATCCTGAAACTTAGTGACCTCCAGAGTGGACCTGGGAGCCATGTAAAGATCTTTGTTTTATAGAAGACCAAAAAAACAAAACAGAACAAAAACAAAAAACCCACACACACTAAAAACTCCCCCTTGGGGTTTTCAGTGTTACAAATGGCCAAATTTTAAGTTCAGATGAAAGACCCAATTTGTGGATCTTGTTGAACTGATACTCACCGTATTCTATTTCCAGATGACCCTGATTTACAGTTCTTGGATGCATTTTTTCTGACAGCTCACTTAAACACGCCGTCAGCATGGGACTGGGATTGCTGAGATATGGTGTGGAAGAGCAGAGGGAGGTTGCTTTGGAAACCTTGCCCGGCCCCTCCTCCTCCTGGCAAGAGAGGCAAAAAACTGAGCCCCCCTGCTGTTTCCACAGCACTGTCTGGGTAACTCAGACCTTTCTCTTCCTTCTAGCCCTGGGCCTGGGGGCACGCACTGCCTGGGAGCCAGTGTGGAGCATGCTGTCTGCGAGAACCTTCCCTGCCCCAAGGGCCTGCCCAGCTTCCGGGACCAGCAGTGCCAGACACACGACCGGCTGAGCAGCAAGAAGAAGGGCCTGCTGACAGCAGTGGTGGTTGATGGTAAAGGCATATGGCACGTGCTTTCACAGTGCCCCCCTTCTCCTCCCAAGAATGTAAACACCTCCCAAGAATGTACAAACCCCACAGGGCTCCCCCTTCCCAGCCATCCATCCAATGGGATGCTCCAGCCCCGCTGCGCCAGTCAGCAGTGGACCGGCTTCTCGAGCAGTGGGGTTGAACTTGGATGACCCAGCTCTGGGAGAGTTCTTAAAAGCAGCTGTGCGGCGGGCAGCAGACCAGAATCGTCCTGCACCCCCATTTGCAGCAAGGTGGGGGTGCTGGCAGGCTGCCGCCCAGTGCCATGTGCTGAGGGGCCCAGGGCCAACTTTGAGGAGAGTAAGGTTCTGCAGGCGCAGGGTGGTGGCTTTCTGTGTCTGATCTCTCTTTCCAGCGTTGATGCTTTCTTGCATTTCTTTTCTTGGTTCGTTTTGGGTTGGCTTTCACTCCTTGACTAGAGTGTTTGGGAAAAAAAAGTTTTGAGGACAATTTACAGCTCAGAGATGATGATAGGCACAGGTCACGTTTTCCTTCCAAGAGCTTTCTCCCGAATCAGGGGACTCTGCCCCATGGTCTATTGCAAGCATTTCCAGTAGCTGGTCAAATTCTAGGTGGTATATCATGTCTGTAGGATTTGTAATGTTTATTTACCTACCCCCCATGGCCTAGTTCAAGGTCTTTTACACTTAAAATTCTCATCTTCAGGAGACAAGACTGTGTCGTGATGATGACGATACAGTCCTATTTGTTGAGCACCCCATAGTCCAGGCCCAAGTTAGCTCTGCTTCCGTCATCTCAATTACTATGCAGAACGAGCCATGCAAACATGAGAGGTTACAGGTTATATGACACATCAAAGTTCCTGCAGCTGATAAGGAGCAGGGAGGGACCCCCATTCTGGAGGAGCTGACTCAGTAAATAACCAGCTATCATCTGGCTTCCAATATTCGAGTAAGACAGAGAGAGCATGACTTCATAAGTGTCGACTGAAGAGGCTTTAATAAGAACTACAGTGACTGTGCCTGATTTTTAACAGCCTCTAAAGTCTTTTGCAGGAGAATGAGGTTCCTGGGCCAGGTCTTAGGTTTCTTCCTTGTGGTTTGAAGAACCTCTGAAATCTACACCGTGCAGTCTGCTATTACAAGCTCAAGTGTGCGTAGCTGTGCAGGGGTAGGCCCAGTCATCCCAGGGAATAGTGGCCCCAGACCTGCAGCTTTGAACCCAGCAACCTGACCCATCAGCTCTGAACCAAGTTGTAAAGTAACATGGGATGTTCTCAATCGTGGTGGATACTACCAACCCACTCAGCTGTGGGCTCATTTAAAAGCCTCAGGGAGCTCCCCAGACTTTTCTCCTTTTTAAAAAAGAACACCACTTTTTAGAGCCTTGTAATGGGAGGTGCACCATTGGCTAACCGAGACTTCAAGAGAAGAGCAGCCTACATACCTTCAGCTTTTTCTGCAGATGAGGGAAAGAGGAGACCCGCCCTCCCGAAAGGAACATGTGCAGCTGGAGGCAGGGACTCACGCAGGACCCTCGCTGCTCTCTGCCTGGCCGTTCCTCTGATGCAGGAAGACCCAGGAGGCTTCCATATGTCTCGAGCACATTTGGACCCCTAATCAGGAGAAAGACAGCCCAGGCAGAGGCTGCCCTGTTTCCAGCGCCATGGTGGGGTGTGTTCTGATGAGGAGCAGCCTTGTTTCCAAACCATCAGCTGTCCCAGCCTGCTGGACAGAGACACTTTAGGTCCTCCGTCATGTCCTCTCCTGCTTGTCGGGAGCAGGAAGAGGTCAAATCCAAGAGGGACTCACCCCATCCCCGTTTCCACTCAACTGTGTGCACAGCATTGTTGTTATTCTTTCCTCAGTCTGCTTCAGCTTTGCATTCTCCAGCTCCTTTATTCAATGCAGAAATCCCACTTAAATGTCTGGTTTTCCACAGATTTCTCCAAGTCCAGATTAAACTTCTATTTTACTTGTAACCATTTTTGGATCGCTGAGCTCCTTGGGTCCCTTATCATCCCAGGGGCTGAAACGGATGTTTGCCCCAGACCCCGCACCCAGGAAGCTTCGCAGGGCAGCTGTCTGGGGAAGCTCACCAGGTTCAGAATGTGTCGTGACCCACCTGCTTTTTGTTTCTCTCTACCAAAGCAATAGATAATTACAGCCAGAGTGCGACTGCCTTTGATCTGAAAAGTGCCACCCTCTCTGATAAGGACAGGTAGTGGGCAGTAAGCATTTTGTCTTTGAGGGAGAGACCCCAAATTCAGGCCTTTGCAAGGCTAGCTTGACACATCCCCCTCTGGGGTGGAATTGTCATGACTTCTTGCAGATTTGGTTTCATTTCCCTCTCAAATAGAAACAGAAGCCAGGGTTTTTAAAAGGCACATTTGACAAGGATGAAAACAAAATAACAAATGGCCAATTCAGAGGGCGGGGGGAGAATACAGATTATAAATTTGCTCCTCTCAAAAATCAGCTTATAAAAGGCACAATTCTAGCTCAGCCGTGATGGGAACGATTCCTGTGGTTGAGCTCTGGGCTTCTCGAAGCCCATTATGACTGCCCTATTCATAGCATTGCTATCACTGTGGAATTCTTTGGCGAGTGACTCACGGTTCAAGAAAGGGGAAGCTATATTTTTTCTTTTTTTCTCTTACTGAAAAAAAAAAAAAAGAATTCTTGCAGAAGTAGATTTTCCAAGGGAGGGCTCAGGACCACAAATCCATACCACCTCCAAAAGAAGACAAAGGCTCTCCTTAGAAAAGAGTTCTAAGTGGGAAAGCCTTTAGACAGAAACCCAGGGAGATGGCCTGTTGCCAAACCCACCCCATTTCTGCTTTCCCCGTGGAATCTCATTTAAGTGGAAACCTTCAGGATTTTAGTCCTTCCTGCCCAAGCCAGCAGGCCACGTGCCCACTGAAGTGTCGGAGGGCTTGGCTAAGGCCGTGTCTGGACCTGGAGGTGCATTTCCAGCTCGTCCCGAGCACAGCAGAACCCCCTCTGGGTCTGAGCCTTACAGGGTATGGAGGGTATGATGGTTAGGGACTCTCTGACCCCAGTTCAGCCAAGCTGACTGGAGTTGCTTGATGAAAAAGAAGTTGTTGCAAAGACGCAGGGTGTCTCAGATCCCAAGGGCTGGGGTCTGAGGACAGGGCCTCTGAATATATCAGGACCCTCTCTCCAAGCCCACCACAGTTTGTGTTTGTGAGTCATTTCTTCCTGTTCCCAACTGAAAACTGGCTTTCTCGTGACTTATCCACATGTAGGCCAAATGGTGGCCCACAACACCTTCATCCTTTATCTGAATCCTTTGGGGCCAGATGTGGCCAAAGCGTTTTTGGTGTTAGACAGGTAACAACAGCGCATCAACCATAAATTACTTAATACTCCCAGTGGGGTCCAGGGAAGCACCCCACAGTCCAGAGAAGCACATGGATGTCTCTACCAAATAACCCATGAACAGTCTCTAACTGAGATATTGAACACTACCAACAGCCTCATGTCAGTCAAGGCTGGTTTTGCTGCCAAATGTGTTTGCCACAAATGTAAGAAAATACTCGCAGTTTTCAGAGCTTTTTGGACTTCCGAATTGTGGATAAGGGAATACAGACTTCTTTCAGATTCATCAACCATGAGTAGACACAGCTGCTCTAAATCTGAATTTAGTGCTGATTTTTCAAGAGAGAGTTTCTGATTGGTCCACCTGCGGTCAGGTGGCCACTCTTAGTCCAATCAGTTGAGGCCTCATGAAGCGATCTATGAGGTTGTGATGGAGAGAAAGACTCTGATTGGTACAGCTACAGTCAAGTGGCTTCTGCCGGTCCGATCAACTAAGGCCTGGCTCTGGAGTCATGGCGGGCAGCTTTGGGGACAAGGGACTCAGCAGCCTCCTCTTTATCCCCCAGATAGCCAGACAGAGCGGGAGTGAGCTTTTGTGATGGCCTCAAAATTCAGTGGTGTCTCTTAGTAAGACCTTGTAACCACTGGCAGAGCGAGAACAGCAAGAGTGCTAAGAGCCACAAGTGTCCTCTTCACCATGGAGTACCAGGGGGAATCCTCCAAGCCTCCACTAAGCAGATAAGATAATGTGTCTCTCAAGCCCCCGAGCTCATCTCCCCTGCCCTGTCTGTGGTTTCCCCATCCAAGCATAAGTCCTGGCAACAAGTGGACCAGTGAGAGACCACGAACCACACCAGACAGTCTAGCCTCATTAGGATTTCATTTTGGCACCCATCAGCCATGTAAGAGGATGCTCCGAGCTTCTTTCCTTGGAGTGCATGGTTATATAACTCTTAAGAAGATTTGATCTCCTTCTGTACTACTAAGAATGTAAGACACTGTACCCAGAGGGGAATCACGGCATCTCATTTATCTGGGGATTAATTGTCCACACAAGGTAGCTTAGAGGGGAATATTCAGAGAATTTTGAGGGGCTCCTCCTCAAGTTTATAAAGGTTATCCTGAGTCCCTTTGGGAGGTAGTGCCATACCTTCCTAGAGGTGGGGGGGGTGCCCTAAATTCTGAGCACAGACCTCAGAAAAGGAGATGGATGAATGGAGTTTCAACTGAGCAAAGGGAGGAAGTGTTACCTCTGGACTCTGTTCTGGAGTCTGGGTACCCCCAGACTGCCCAAGCCGAGGAGGACAGTGTCTGCAGGTGGGAGAGTCCAGTGCAGGTGGAGTTGAGTATACCTGCTTGCCTGGGGTCATGGCCAAAATCCCTCCATCTGAGAATCTCCACTTTCCTGATGTTTATATCAAAGAGCCCAGATAAACAATCTTCAGTCCCCCCAAGTCTGGTCTTTCTAACTTGCCACAAAAGACCCTCTACTTTTCTACCCAAATCCCATTTCCATTTCTGCTCAAATCAGAGTATACATTCAGAAACCAGAAACATTCATAAAACTGGTGGTTTGCTTTCAGCAATACCATTTTGCCTCTGGTATTTTGGGGCACCAGAGTTCTCTATTCAAAAAGAAAACAGGCTGGTAGAAGAAAACTAGGCTGGGACAAAGAGGCCCTGCCTGTCAAGGGACTCCGGGTAGCCATGCACCTTTTCTGAGCCTCACATGTCCATCTATAAGATGGATCAATGACAGCACCTACCTGAAATGCATAGATACTAAGAGGAAGCCCAGTGTGTGAAGAAGATACCCCATCCACTCAGACTGGGGGCTAGGGTGCTGCATTCTCCTAGTGGTTCCCCAGGATGCTCACAGGAAACCTCAGGGTCCCCAAGAGCACCTCAAAAATTTTGTCAAATGAACATCCCAGAACCTAATCTCAGTTTACATTTCCGTCTCCCATACTTCTTCCACTGTCTGCGTTCCTGGGTCATTCTGTCTAAATGGAGGGACACCTGCCTCTAGCCTGCTACCTGAGGAATTGGGCCATTCCTTCTACTTTATGCCCTGTCTTCTAACAGCTCAGGCCCATTCATGGGGCTTTTCACAGCCTGCCTCATCCAGGATTCGCTCTGTACTTGTCCATGAGACTACCAGGGCCTTGAAAAACATGCAGTACTCATCTTTCTTTCCCAACAGTGCTCAAAGAGTGTCTTGTGTGATGGAGAGGCTCAGTTCCTGTTTTTGAATGAATAAACACTGAAGCATCATTACTTTTACTTACCTGGGAAGTTGTTCGTCACAGCACTTTCCCCCCACCTCCACAACTAACTGGAACAGACAAGTTGAACATTTCTGCTGAAACTTTGTAGCTTCTTCCAAGTGTTTTAAGGCAAGGCTTCCCACTGGGCATGTTGGTCAGCAGAGCTCCATGGAAGAGGAGTTATGGAAAGCTGCTGAACATGTTGGTGGGTTTGTGAATGTCATTCAATCATGAAAGCCGCAGAGCCTGGGTGAGACAACACATCAGCTCTGACAAGAACTGTCCAGCTGGAATGCCAGGATCTTCTGAAGCCAAGTCAACTCCAGAAGCCTTTCTCTACCCCTGCACTTGCTCATCTGAGACCAATGGAAGGACCCAGTGGGGAAAATGATCCAATGGTGGAAACAAAGGGCCTGATAGGCAGCACAAAAGTGTTGGTGTTTCTCTCTCTGGAGGTTTCTTTGCAAAATAGTCACAATAACATCATTAGAATTCATTGACTTGGAGAGAAAAAAGGGTGCATTCCTCATTCACAGTTACATAGAGAAGAACAAAATCCATTTATTTATTTAAAAATAAGCTTGAAGTTTTTCTCCTAAGATCAAGAACAAGGCAAGGATTTCTTCTTTCACTGTTCCTTTTCAACATCATACTGGAAGTCCTAGCTAATGCAATAAGACAAGAAAAGGAAATTGAAAATATACAGATTGGGAAGGAAGAAATAAAACTACCTTTGTTTGATGATGACATGATCATCTATGTAGAAAATCCAAAAGAATCAACAAAAAACAACAATGACAAAAACAAAAAAAAAAAAACAGAAAAAAACATACCCCAAAACCTCCTGGAACTAGTAAATGATTATAGCAAGGTTGAGAGATATAAGGTAAATGTACAGGAATCAGTCACTTTTCCTATATACCAGCAATGAGCAAATAGAGTTTGAAATTAAAAAACACAGTACCATTTACATGAGCACCCCAAAAATGAAATATTTAGGTATAAATCTAACACTATATGTATAAGATCTATATGAGGGAAAATCTGATGAATGAATTAAAAGAATTAAATGGGGAGAAAGAGATTCTATGTTCGTGAATAGGAAGAATCAATATTGTCAAGATGTCGGTTCCCTCTGACTTGATCTATAGATTCAGAGCAATCCCAGTGAAGTCCTAGCAAGTTATTTTGGGAATATCGACAAACTCATTCTAAACTTTATATGGAAAAATTAAAATATTTACCAAGTCCTTCTGTGAGCCAGGTCCTTGGCCTGGCCTGACAACAAGAGATAAAAATCTCAGTCCCTTGTCCTCTAAGGTCTCCCAGTACTGTCAGTTCTTCAATCTAAAGATAATTAAAATCCATCCCTTTCAAACTCTTTTAGCAGTGGAACCCACCTTATAAGAAATCCCCTTGTATATGAAAGTAACTCAAACAATTATAAGACAATAGGATAATGGCTAAGGGCTTTGATGGAGTTGTATGCCAAGTGCAGTGGAGATTCCATGTCAGAGATGGCATGAGAGGAGAGAGCTCTGGAGTAGAAGCTTCTGGGGTGATAGGAAACTTCCAGAAGGCTCTGTGCAGAGAGGAATTGCCAGGCAAAGGAACAGCCTAGGCAAAGGCATACGAGCTTGTCATGTTCTAGGAGCTCACTTGGTTCCAAGAGCAGCAGAAACCAGGGTTTTCATGCTGCCTGGTGACCTGGCTCTTACAAGTTGTCCTAGAGGCCCCTCTGTTCCTGTACTTTTCTCCAGCTCAGTTTCTTCCAGGACCTTCTTGCCACATATCACAGCCCTGCAGCTTTTACCCAGCAGCTGGTGGAGCACTAAAGCATTTAGCAAAAGCCACTGCTATAGAGACATCCATAGGGCCCGCACCCCCTCCTACCCAGAGGCATTCTCATTCACCTTCTCACCCCCACAACAAGAGAAGCTCAGAGGCTCTCCCTTCATACGTAGTCAATTCACTTAGAGGTTAGCACACCACAAAATGTTCAGCCTGGTATTTTTAATGCCTTAAGGAAAAGGAATACTATACCTTTGCCAAGGATGAAGAGAATAAGGTGAATAAAAGCCCACAGAGCCCTCACTCATGTGCCTTTCTCCATTTGCTGTGTGGAGTGTTCCAGGGGGCAGGTGCACGTCTCTGAGGAACATGTGCTGGGTTTCTGTGACCTTTATTCCATATTCCATACTGACGTCTCATCCTCTGGGCCACCACCCACATGTCCCTGCACCCTGCTGGCTCATCCCCCTCGTGCACCTGCACCTTGCATCGCCCACACACCCCTTCCTACATCAATGTCCACCTTCCCCTTTCCCTCCTCAGATAAACCATGTGAACTCTACTGCTCACCCCTCGGGAAGGAGTCCCCGCTGCTGGTGGCCGACAGGGTCCTGGATGGCACACCCTGCGGGCCCTATGAGACCGACCTCTGTGTGCATGGCAAGTGCCAGGTGACGTGTTTTCCTTGTGTCTTTGGTGGGGGCTTTCTTTGGAGGGGAGGCTCCCTCACCCCCAGAAGGCTTTGGGGAGTGGGGGGGCAGAGACCTTGGGAGGCTTGGGGGGATGGATCTTCTCCAGAAGGCAACTTGGCACCCATCCTCGGTCAGCAGCAACTGAGCACGAAGCCCACCCACAGGCCACCTGGGAGCTGAGGTGGCTGGGAGACTAGTGGCAACATGGTAATCTCAGAAATCTTAAAATAACTTTAGTCGTTCCGACAAAGGGCAGAACAGGTCGAATACTAAAGTCAGGCTGGAAGATGCATATGAATATGTTATTGGACAAGCTATTCTGTGTTTAGCTACCAAAGACAGAGTAGGAACAAAGCAGGTTCCTTCACAGGTAGTACCCAGGGAAGTCAGTATGCCTGGCTTTGGGGGACCACTCCACCCACTGCGGTATAGTCCCCAAAGCCATCCTGGTGTCGGATGTCTGTGGCTCATTAGAACGAATGATAAGTATCATTTAAGAAGACAACAGGAAAAAGCAAGGAGGGAGAGAGGAAGAGAAGATGGATGGAAGCTCATCTTCCACCTGTGGTAACTCTGCCTGAGCTGGGGACGCACCTGAAGCTGAGCCCTCCCGTGGCAGCGCTCTCCAGCTCAGTGTAACAGGACTGTTTCTCCATTAAGAATGGGCATCGCCCTGATGTGGAATTGGGGAAGGGAGTCAGGAGGCTGTGTATTTCCAGTGCCCAGAGGGCCACGACTCAGGTAATACCACATGTGCCGTATTTCCTGATGATGCAGTTTGAGCTGCACCTGTCATGAGAGAGTCCTCCCCCTCTGCCGTGTCCTCAGCAGGTGAGCCCAACAAGATCTGGGAGAGGCAGCGGCTCCCGGAGCCCGAAGCAAGCAGATGGATAGCAGGAGAGCTGTGCATTTGGCACAGAAAGGAAAACGAGGTCTTGCCTCCGATTTTCGCTTTACCTTTTTTGGCCTCCATGGACCAGCACCTGCAGCATGAGAGTAAGCATGGACTCACCAAGGGCTCCTGAGGGCCTTCTCATTTTGCCAGGAAAAGAGAAGCTGTGTCCCAGGAGCCATGAGGCTACTGATGCCTCGGGGTGTCCACACCTCCCAAAGTCAACACCCATCTTTAATATTTCGTGGAAACATTAAAAACATTTGAACAATTGTAAATTCCAGGGGCCACAGGGGAGAGAAACTGTCATCCCCCCTAACTGCACTGGTACCAGAAACCTGCCTCCAGGCCTGGGACCCACTGACCCCATAAGACAGCACATCTTGCTTGTTCTCTCTGCTTCGTGACGCCTGGCTGAGGGCAAGACAGACGGAGTAAAAGGGAGAAAGGCAGGAAGACAAAGACACAAACACAACTTCTAGGGTAGTTCCTGTCCTGTGGCCATTTCAACCCCGGTGGATTTTTTTCCCTGCAAAGTCCAAACTCGTCCCAAACTGAGATTTTTCAGGAAAAAAAGCTTGACAATATCCAGACTCCTTTGGCACTGCCTCGCTTTGTAATGAAATCCAGATATGTGTGGGTGATAGGCACTGGGTGCCCGAGAGTCTTGGCAAGGCGTCCTCCTGGGGAAGGAGGCAGTGACAGTGGCGGGGCTGGTGGCCCTCGGGGCTGTGGTGTTGTCGTGGAGAATGTGCAGGGCCTGGGGCAGTGTGAACACAGGTCTTATCATTGTCACCGAAGTTGCTAGCATTTCTCTGTAGACCTGCCAGCAAGTCAAGTGCAGGGTTTTTTTTCTTTCCTCTATTCTACACTTAACACCGGCCATCCTACAGCACAACAATGAACATTTCCCTAGGAACAGTTTCCAAGTAAAAGCACTTGTACCCTTTCGAGCAGCACGATCTGAGCCACCTCTGGGCTCTTGCCAGCATCTTTTGCAATGTTCTTGCCAACGTGCAGGCATTTCTAAGAATCCTGAAATTGTCTGGCCAGTGGGGTCAGTAGTAAGTGGCCAGACATGATTTCAGCTCTAAGTGATCAGTGCCAATGTGCCCCTTCTGTGACCTTGGTTCTAACCACCTGCTTTTCAACGAGGAAATCTTCCCTGTGCCATGACAGCAAACTATCCAGTTTTTCAGTCAGAACAACATGGATGAGAAGCCATGCAAGGGCTCTGATAGCCTTAGGTCTGTGGTCATCTGGCACCTTCCAGCCAGAGCCTGCCCTGCACTTGAATGTGATGGCAATAACGTGGGTACACTTGCCTTCCCATTCCCAGATGCCTCCCCATCCCTGCCCGCCCCCCAGTCTCTCTCAAACGCCTCCACCCCCATCCTGGTCATTGCATTTACTGACCACTGCACGGAGGTTAGCACTAACCAAGCAGCTTACCCCTCAACACAGGTGCAGACAGTGGCCCCCCTCATGATGTTTTGTGGCAGGTGGGCAGGCTCATGCTCATCAGAGCCTCGCCCCACCCCTTGTCGGTTCTCACTAGTACCATCTCCTCTGCACGGATGTGCCCCAGTTACCAGCCGCCTGCAGGCGGCCCACCGGTCCTAGCAGAAGGGCCACCATCCTGGTAGGTGGTGGCAGCATGAACATGTAGGTACCTGAGGGGATTAAATCCCCGAGAAACCACTCGCTTCTTGAAGGAAGTTAAAAATACCACCTGCAATTTTTCTAACCGTTCTTATTCCTCAGAGAGAAACCATAAAGGTTAAGTTTAGCCCATTCGTGAAGTCAATTCTCACAAGAATCCAACTTAGTAAAGCCATAGTTAATGAAGTTTTACAATAAAGTTGAGCATACTTAAATAAGAGTATGAGAAATTAGGAGCACCTGGGTGGCACGGTCGGTTGAGCATCTGACTCTTGGTTTTGGCTCAGGTCATGATCTCGGGGTTGTGAGATCGAGTGCAGAGTCTACTTAAGACTCTTTCTCCCTCACCCTCTGCTCCTCCACCCTGCTTGCTCGCTCTCTCTGTCTCTCTCTCTCATAAATAAATAAAATATTTTTATTTTTTATTCTTATGTTAATCCCCATACATTACGTCATTAGTTTTAGATGAAGTGTTCCATGATTCATTGTTTGTGCATAACACCCAGTGCTCCATGCAGAATGTGCCCTCCTCAATACCCACCACCAGGCTAACCCATCCTCCCAATAAATAAAATATTTTTAAAAAATAAAGAAGAGTATAAGAAATTAAATACAAGTACAGTATGATGCCTAGTTACAATAATTGCCAAAGTAGAATATTCTGGATTCCTGTGGTACTTGTGAATGAGTAAGGTAAGGAAAATTGGTTAAAGAAAGGAATAGTAATAAAAAAAAAAATCTCAGGAGTTTAATGAGCAGAAGATCTGTACTTATTCATCAATACTGTTACCTGATTATAATGGATAAAAGGTAGAAATCATCCACGTTTTATGTAAGACAGCACTTACAGAAATATTGCCATGGTTCACTTACTAGCTTTTTCCTCTGTTCCCTTCAGCTATAAATTTTGCTATTTTGGGGTGGCAGAAGGAGTTCTGGGAAATTTTGAGAAGCACGGTGACTAGTTGGTAGAGAATGGAGGGGACGAGAGGCTCCCAAATGGCATTTTGAGCAGATTCCACTAAGCTCCAAATAGCAGGCTGATTCAAACCATAACATGAAACATGGAAATACCATTTTAGTCTGTTTTTATGAGGACTGAGTTAAGTTTCATTTCAGTGAGTCACAAATTATTTAACATGCTGAAATGAAACTTAACAGCACTCATAAAAGTGGGAGCGAGTTGGGGAAAGAAACACAAACATTGTCTATTTTTCAGCAAGTCTGTATAAATCAGGAGTTCCATCGTTCGTGATTCCTCCTGTTGGCCTGCAGAGGCAAAGAAATCAAGTTAATACGTTTCTAATGTGCGACTTTGCCTCCGAGCTACTCAGCGGGCGAGTCAAACTGACAGATCTGAATATACCCGAGACCAGGTATGCTTGGCTTTTCTTTAAGGCCTCACCAGCTTGTGTACACGTGTGGGCATCGTACTCCAGTTAGCATCCCACTTCCTTGAGATCCTACCCTGTGTAACATATCCTGGGCTGGACGAACACCAAGAAGATTTTCAGGTCCCGTAAGCTTCCTCAGTGGAGGGATTATGTCCAGTTATCCTTCTTCCCCCCAGCAGCTGGCTTGGAGGAGAGCCTTTGAGTGCATATTGGGAAAAGAGAAACCCAGTGAGTGGATGTGTAGGTGGATGGGTCAACTTGCTCTTAGGACTTCAGCGATTCTGGAATATGGAGCCCATTTCAGTGGACGGTTTTCATTATCCAGCACTTATTGGCCTCCCATTTTGTGTACAGTGGCCCATTAGGCAAGTAGAATTACTGGTGGAATTTAGGAGGATTATAAGACTCTGGCCTCAGAGTCCCCCTGAGTAAAGAAGGGTAACAAGCATGCAGGAAAACGTACCAGGATTTCGTGCTTGGGCCTCTTATTTCAACAACACCCTCTGGTTGCTGCTTCTCCTCACGTCACGACCCTGCAGCTGACATCTCTACAGTGTGTGACTGTTGGTGCTGAATCTTTACTGACAGCAGTGCCTAAAACTCTGAAGTCATTCCCTGCACCCCTTCTGTCTGATTAACTTCCCATAACAACTTCCAGGTTAAGCCTGCAGATGGAGCCTCACGTGGGCTCCTCTCCCATGACAGGACTCCACTAAGCTGATGGTAAAGGCAGGATTGCACAAACCATGATGGCGAAGAGAAGCAGAGGTCACCCTTTGACAGAAGAAACACACCACCTCTTTCTGAGGGTGGAAGAGGATGGAAGTTCCATTGAAGGAACAAAGCCACAGGGGCCAGAACGGGAACACGCGGAGAGTTGCAACAGAAAAGAAAGCAGAATGCTTGAGGGCGTCTAGGACTTGGGAATGGACAGTAGAAGTGAGGTGTTGGCTGAAACTGAAGAGAAGGCAAAGAGTCAGACAACATGGCTGACCATGGCTGGCCCTGCACTTGGACCTTGGGCGTTGGGTAATGGTCTTCACGCCAAGTATTGGGGGCTCCTTTCCAAAGTTGTGTGATAAACTGTTCAAGGGCAGCTGGAGCAGGTGTGTGACCTCAGTACTTGGGCACAGCACTCCCCCTCCTGGGTTGGGGAGTGGACTCCAGTTTCCCTCCCACCAGTCCCAAATGGAAGCCTGCCACACGACACCTCCATCCCCAAATACAGAGCCCCCTCAGTCTACCTTTCTGTGCCTCATTCTCAAATAACAGTGGTCAACCAGAGATCATCAGCTCTTTGAAGAAAACCAGTAACAGGAACAAGAAAGACCAAGAAAAACAAACAGAGACACCAACCCTGGCACAAAATTAGGATAATCATAGAATTCTCTGCAGCCAAATTATCAATCAAGCACAGGGACAAAATAATTTTGAGACACAGAAGAACTCAGGAATTTTAGTTTCTGTGCATCCGTTCTGAAGAAATCATGTGTGGTTTAGCAAAACAAAGGTAAAGTCAAAAAGAAGAAGACAAGCACAACAAGAGTTGGTGTAGCTAACCCAGGAACCTAGGAAATGCTGGGCCGGGTGCTATACTATTGGCAGTTAAAATTAAAACAAGAAGTCAGTGGCATCTGTCCAACAGAAGAGAATGAGGCATAGTTAGAAGACAGCTATGAGGTGCTTCTCCTCCTGGCCAAAAGAAAAAGCAAAATAAAAAAAAACCAAATACCATCCAAACCCGTATGAGAGAGTCCCAGTCCAAAATAGGAGAGAATAAACTTCACCATTGGGGAGGGGTTGCTGGCAGGTTCAGGGCACAGAAGAGAGAGGCAGAGGACCCATTCTGAAAACCAAAGTCTGCTACACCTAGTTTGCCCAGGGCCCAGCTTGGTAAGAGGCCATCATTCTTTTTTTTTTTTTTTAAGATTTTATTTATTTATTTGACGGAGAGAGAGCACAAGTAGGCAGAGTGGCAGGCAGAGGGAGAAGCAGGCTCCCCGCTGAGCAAGGAGCCCGATGTGGGACTTGATCCCAGGACCCTGGGATCATGACCTGAGCCGAAGGCAGACGCTTAACAGACTGAGCCACCTAGGCATCCCGAGGCCATCATTCTTACGCATTAATTGAACACCAGGTGAAGTGACTGAGAGCCAGTGAGGTTTGGTTTAGACATACCAGGAAGTACGTCGGGTGGAACTTGATTTATTCTTTCATCAAAGATTTCTTGAGCATATTCCGTGTGCTAGATGTTCAGTGGTGAACAGGACCAAGGGGGTCCCTGTTCCCATGCAATGTACAGGGGAGAAACACATAAACTCACAAACATGGTCGTTCCAAGGACTGTTCCATGTGGAGAAGAGAATGGTATCATAGGTTGAGAGGGATGGTGGCTGAGGAAGACTGTGAATGGCATGACAGTTCTCTCCAAGGAGATCGCATTTGTGGAAGAACCAGCCTCATGAAGGCAGAACAGAATGCTCCGGGCAGAAGGTGGCTCCAAGCCTGGTGGGTTCCAGAAGCAGATGAGGGCTGGGTGGCAGGAGCTGGAAGGCGTGGCTGTGAGGGCAGAGGTGTCAGGGCCCCAGGCCATGCGGGGCCTGACAGGTCATGACAGGAATCTAGATCTCATTCTGACAGGAGTGGAGGGATTGAAGCAGAGGAGTGAAGCCATCTTGGTTATGGAGAATTGGCTGTGGTGGGGCCTGAGTGGAATCCAGGAAACCAGGTAGGAGGCTGTTACGGCGAGTCACATAACTGAGAGGCGATGGGGCTTATAGCATGGGGCTGGGAGGAGATTGGGTTCAGTGTGCATTCAGAGAAGGATGGAGAGCTGAAGTGATGAGCAGGTGTGATGGTGTCATGGAGCATCTTGAATTCCTAAGGTGGAGGTCCACCACCGTGGGTCTTCTCATCTCCTTCGGTGAAGATTAATCTGGCAGCAGAGGGGAGGAAACAGGTACAATAGGTCATGTCCTGAATCATGAGGGTCTAAACTGGGCTGTGACCATGAACATGGAGAGAAAGTAGACACCAGAGACTTTCAGGGGACAAAACCATCATGTCAAAGAAGACGAGGATGGAGAAAGAGCCAGTAGATGTGGTGACCAAGAGGTTGTCTGTCGTTGGTGATCTTCTATCAATCAGGGGCAGGATTCCAGGGGTAGAATCCAGATTTCAAATCACTAAAGATGGATATTTCTCACTTCTGGGGAAAAATGGCCACCCTGTCTCTGGCTCATCCTGTGCCCTCCTCAACACAGTGCTGAGCACTAAAGCTTTTCTAGTTTCACAGGGTCTGTCTCTACCAAAAAGAACTTGTGCTTTCTCCACCAGTTCCCCACCATCCTGAGCTTTTGATTAATTATGCCCAGGCAGTGTCCTCCCCTGGTGCCATATACCCTGATTTGTCAGCAGAACAGGGCTCCCACCTACAGATGCTGACCAGGAACTTTAAGACCTGCTTTGAAAACTCAGTAATGGGTAGCAGGAATGCCTAGAGTATGTAGAAAAGTAACTGCTAGGGATCATTAGGAAAATATGGGGAGATTCTAGAGTTTATTGTTTGCAGTTTCCTTTGGTTTGGTCAGCTTGCCCTCTTAGAACACCAGACTTCATAAATACAATTGTTAAAACTCCTTTAACATTTGGAATTAATTAAAAAAAAAAAAATAGGGCACCTGGGTGACTCAGTTGGTTAAGCGTTTAACTCTTGATTTCAGCTCAGGTCATGATCTCGGGGTCATGAGATTGAGCCTGGCATACGGCTCTCCATGCCCAGCTTGGAGCTTGTTTAAGATTCTCTCTCTCCCTCTCCCCCTCCACTAGATACCTAAAATAATACCAAGCAGAGTGGGCAGAGCACCCAAAGCTGTCCCAGCCCCTGAGTGTCCTGAAGAATTAACTTAAAGGGTGATTCTGCATGTGTTCCTGTTTGCACCTGATCTGAGAAGCTCCCTAGGGCAGACAGTGACCTGCTGCATAGGGACGCTGCTTGAGATGATGGGAGAGCCCACCTATGGGTTAGCCCCTAAACACTGGCTCTCTGTGCATCTTTTACTGAGAGGGACAGGGGGAAGGATTTGGTCCTGACTACTTTCTCCTTCCCTCTCTTCCTTTTTCAGAGAGGGCAGTGGTTCCGTGGAAGAAAAAGGGATAGAGGACAATTACCTTATTTAGCCCCAATCTGCTCAGACAGGTGGTAGCTGTCCCCCAAGCCCCTAGAAGGGAGTTGGCCTGTGTGCAGTCTCCATCTGTCCTGACAGCACCCACCCGTCATCAGGGCCCAGGTGGTGAGCCAGAGCAGAGGTAATTTTTTACCTTTGAGGTTGAGGTTATTACTCTTGCTTTAAGAACAGGGAAACTGAGGCTCATCTCCAGATATGTAATTATCCTCAGGATATGCATTGTGACCACAACCTTGAGCATAACATTTAGGGAAGAGAAGCTGATGGCCTGGGTAATTTAGCCCTGATCCAGAAGACAGTTAGCTACAATTTGAAGTCATGTCTGAGAATACCTTTGGTCTTCTTTAGGCGAAGTCTTAGCAAAAGAAGCTGATTTTTTTTAAATGGAAACAAGATGCTGCTTAGGAAAAGAGGAGAAAATAACAGAGCAGTTTCCCCCTGTATCCAGCCTTTGACAATTTAACACGTAAGAGAATGTGAATCCTACAAGCAAGGCTGTCGAAGGCTCCAGATCTGAGTTTCTGTTTCCTTGGTGGAGAGGTGTAGAAGTGTAACCCTCCTGTGAGTAGAAGGATTGAACAGCATCCAGGTGATCTGTGAGGCCCTCAGTTGAGGGCATTTGTGGTTTTGTAACTAGACATTCTGTTATGATAGGTCTTCCCATGGATCGTTTACTCGCCCTGAGCACCATTGTAAGGGGGCTCTGCTTCTTGAGAGTAGAGGGGAGCCAGCCTCTGTTGTCCTCGTGGCTCAGCTGGGTTCCCCCACATCCCTCCAGGATGCCTCAGCCCAGAACTGCTTTAGCTCAGGGGTGACAGAGGATAGTGGCGACAGGAGTTACTTCCCCAGTGGGAATTCATGTCTGGGGCCTTGGGGGGGTTGGGTGGGGTGGTGGACAGGGAGGGTTACATAGGTACTGCCCCCTCAGGACACAGAAGGCTTGGCATCTGACAGCAATGGCTGTCTCCATGAGGGTCTCTATCTCTGAGCTGCCAAACCCAGGACAGTGGTCTCCCAGTATGACTTGGGCCCCTAGCATCACCTTGGGAACTCACTGGAAATGATGAATCCTTGGGCCCCACCGCAGCAATGAGTGACCTGCCCAGTCCTCTAGGTGACTTTGGCATGTTGGAGTTGGAGAACTGCCACTGCAGGTGATCTTGTGTCCCTTGGCCTGAGAGATCTTCTGTCCACCCTAGAAATTAACCACTGTTGGTCAGACTTGGGGGAGTTGCTCCTTTTAGGCTATCCAGAGCAAAACTTTGTCCAAAAGGGCATACCATCTTCATAGACTAATCTTAGCTCCCATGACCAACCAAAAAATAAGCAGGTGGCCACGTTTCAGAAAGGATCCCCCAGTGTCTCAGATCCAGATTTAAGCCCATACTCTTTGGATACTGTATTTGGCCTCTTGAGATGACCAGATGCTGATGAGGATGGGCCCCCCGGGGCTTGCCTGTAAACATCCCCAACTCTCAGAAAAGAGGCAAGGGCTAGCTCCAGGCAGGCCCAGCATGCCCCAGCAGCCCCACAGACATCAGGCCTTGCTGGGCCCGAACTGACTTGGACTTCATCCCTGAAAAAAAGGAAATCAACTCCAAACATTGTATCTACTTAAATTTTGGATCCCATGAGATCTAAATGTGTACTGGTTGGGGCTTCACTGCCATGCACATGTGTACATGTTCTTTATGTAGTGCTTCAGGAGCCATGACAAGAATCTCATGAGGGGTAGAAAATTGCCCCCTGACCTGCCTCTGCTTAGGTGGGGCAACAGCATCTGCCGGGATCAGCCACAAAGGCACCTGGTGCTGGTCTGGCTGTGCGGGGGCTTCGCAAGCGCTCACTTAAGCCAAGACTTTTCCTCATTACTTGTCTCTTTCCCACCAAGGTCCTTCTTTCAGGGGACTCTGGGGGAGAAGTGGTTTGCTCGTCCAGGAAAGTGTGTGCTCTCCTAAAGGCCCTTCCTCCCATTGAGTGCCTGTCCTGTTCCTTCCTGAAGTACCTCCGATGCCTGTCCTTTCTGCTTCCGGGTGAATTCCTGCTCTGGCAGATTGCAAACACACGCTTTGCTCCTCGTCCTGATCTCCTAGCCAGGCTGCAGAGGGCCTTTTGAGATCCTAGCGCAGACTCTCCATTCACATTCCCTTTCCCCCCAGATGGCGTTTCTCCTGTTCCTTTAGCTTCTTTTTTCTGAACGTTTCCATGTTCTTGCAAGCCCAGCATGCCTTCAGAAGAAGCCCCACCCTTTCCAGAAGTTCTCCCAGTGATCCCCAGTCCTTGGCTGAGGATAATCAGGGGAGACACCCAGCCGGCCCAGGGTCGGGAGGCAAGAGGTGAGGGACTGCTCCTGGCCCCGCCAGACAGTTTGCTGTGTGGCCTCAGATTTGTCAGGTGCTGTCATTGGGGCTGGGGAGGGAAGCTGTCTGGACAGAGTGGGATGTTAACTTAGAACATTTAGAAAGCATTTAATCAGGCAATTCCAGCTGAGGAACCAGACAGGGAGTGGGTGGCCAAGCCAGAGACCCACTATTGCTGAGTGGGAATGTGGTTAAAATAGGAAGACCATGTAAGGAAGAGTCTAGACCTGAAAGCAGGTGATGGGGAAGCCACATGTGGACAGGTCAGGGTGACATGACAGTGGTCAGGGTTTACGGGGTCAGGGTTTAGGGGGCCAGAAAAAGGCTGGAGCTCTGAACACATGGGAGCAATATAGATGGGCAGCACACACATGTGTGGCCCCACGGATTTGGTTCCAGAGCCTCTGCTGAGCATGCTGGTTGAGCAAAATTTTGGATCTTGGCTGCCTTGGATTCTTAGCCGGCATCATTTTATATCGAGCAACTTGACAACAATCAGCCAACAGTCCAGATCACAAATCTCGGCCACTCCTGGGTCTAGGTACCCTGCAGCAGCTGGTCTACCTACAGGCCACCCTTGGGTGTCCTGCCCTGGCAAGGTGTTGCAGTCTGTGCCAGTTACCACCTGGGTCTCCATGTGTCACCTCAATCTCCCCAGCTCCTTCAGGTGCACTTGCCTGCATTCATTCCTTTGCCTGACCTCTGGCTGCTAAAGCCCCCAGTCTTGCCCTTGACCTGTCTTTCTACTACTTTGAACACATTTGAACTTTTCGTTTCTTTTTTCTTTTTCCAAATGCTGCTCTTTCTTAATGGTCTCATTTTTGGACTAACCTTGCTCAGCACTTAGCAGATCTTCAGGTCTTTACTGAAATGTATTCAGTTATGCTACCATTTTTGGACACACAACGGTAATTTTCCCATAATTCTTCCCTAAAGAAATGAAAGGATCCCAGGATGAGACTTTGGGACTGTTGCTTAGGAAGAACATGCACTTACTCTTTATAGAACATCGCATAATGTGGTGGTTCTCCGAGGGTGGTCCCGACCACCAGCAGTAGCAGCAGCATCACCTGGGAACTTGCTAGAAATGCACATCCTCAGGCCCACCCAGACGTGCTGGGTCAGAAACGCTGGGCGTGGGATCCAGCAGTCTGTTTTGATAGCCCTCCTGGAGAGGTGGACGCACGTTCCTGTTGAAGAACCATGCTGGGGTGCCAGGGTGGCTCAGTCAGTTAAGTGTCCCACTCTTGGTTTCGGTTCAAGTCGTAATCTCATGGGTCATGGGATCAAGCCCCTCATCGGGCTCCACACACAGCAGGGAGTCTGCTTGAGAGTCTCTCCTTCTGCCCCTCCCCCCCACTTATGCTCACTCTCTGTCTCAAATAAATCTTAAAGAAAAAAACACAAAAACACTACCATGACGAAGCAGAGGATTCTGATTAAGGTGTAAGCGGTGGGACCAAGAGGAAGTTGCTGTTCAGCCAGCTCTGCTCCACGCCCTGCCCTGTTGGAGTGGGGTGCAAGGACAGAAGCAGCTTGCCAGCATCCATCCAAGCATCATGGGAAGGAGCAAAATCACCTTGGCCTGAGTTATCTGGCTGTTGACTCCTTCATGGCCTGAAGCACCAATCCTTAATGCAGGGCAATGAGGAAACTCAGTCTTGTTCTAGAAGTACTCACTTGGGGGTGGGGCGGGGGGGGGGAGTGGAGAGGGGAATTTCAGCAATTTAACTAGTAAACAATTAAATACTTGGTGTTTACCATATTATAAATTTTATATGCTGTTTTACAGCATATAAAATTCTCATGCGTTTGTTTTTGAAGGAAAAACAAGAGTTCACAGCTTTTTCTCACTTTTCATGAACTGCCTTGGACTGTGCCGCCCAGAGCCACTCAGGGTCAAGTTACTCTTCTCTGACCTCACCCAGGCCTTTTTGAAAGGTTTGGGAAACAGGGGTCTTCTTGGACTAGGTCTCAATGGAGAAATGGGGGGCTCATTCCCAGCTGTGTCTAAATGAGCTCTGGGCTTCCTGACCTCAACAGAAAAGTCAGGGTGGTTTCTCCAGCCTGTTCTGCTGGCTGTTCCAACCAAGACAGAGGTGCCCCGTGCAGCCCCAAGGGAAACATGAATCCTGTGAAGTTGTAGCCACCCTGGAAGGTATGTGGGAGTCAGAGGCTGGCCTCTTCTTCAGGTAGCGCTCGAAGGGTCAGGCTTCTAGCCTCAGTGGGACCTCTGAGGCCTTTTTTGCCTTCATGGCCCCTTCCTCCCTAACAAATAATAAAAAATATGTGTGACAACTATGTGGGTTATAAAGACAGATATGCTATAAGGGGGAGTCCGTTCATTTTTTTCTCTTCTGATTTTAAAATAAGATATTTTCTCGGGCCTCTGAAAGTATGGTGCATTCCAGGCACCACGCTTGCTGGGCCTATTGGAGAAGTCAGCCCTGCAGAGATCCTCTCTGAAAATCCCTCTAGTCTTAAACCCGGAATAACCCAGCCCTTTGGTCGTTCAGAAAATTGGCTGTGATGGCATCATCGGGTCCGCGGCCAAGGAAGACCGGTGTGGGGTCTGCAGCGGGGATGGCAAGACGTGCCGCGTGGTGAAGGGCGACTTCAGCCACTCTCGGGGCACAGGTGAGTGTGAAGCCCAAGGGCAAGGGGACCCTGGCCTCTCCGGGAGAGAGGGGATGAGTGAGGGGGAAACCCAAGGGGTTACTGCAAGTGCAGGACAATATTTTATTCCCTTTGCCCAAAGCCAAGAATCACATGCCTTCTCTGCACCTCATTGTTAAGGGCTGGTAGATGATAGATAGGCGACCCGGCACGTCAGTGTTAGGATTGCTGAAAGGCAAAGAGAAAACACGTTAGCCAGAATACCTTGAGGTTCCTAGAAATGAATAGTTTGCTTGTAGAGCTCAGTGGAGCTGCCTTGCCCAACCAGTCCCCCTGAAGCTTCACATCAGCCCGTCTTCTGATGGGACACCTCGCCATGTTGTTTTTACCTATAGATGGAAGAGGTTTTCTCTGAGTTTTCTGTCAGTTAAAGTAGGACAGCGTTTACACACATCCTTAAAATGCTTTTAAAGCCATTTGTTCTGGGAAGTCTGAGTTGCTTCTGCCAACTGTGAATACAAAGTAGGCGAGTTTCCTGTTTCCTAAATGTAGACCTCCCCCAACGCTGTGCTTAGAGAGGTCCATCAAAGTTCAGCTGATGGGTCGTCTTAGTCTTTCTGCTTGAACCACCTACACAGCTGTAAGCTGCTTTGCCCAGAGGTGGGAGATGGTTTCTCAGCTCCTGTCCTGGAGGACACCAGCTTATGATGTCCAGGGAGGTATTGGGGTTGATACATACGTGATGAGAGGTGCAGGAGGTAAGGCAGGTCATCTGGGGAGAGAGCTCTTCTCAAAGCCTGAGTGAGTGTCCTCTCACCCAACGTCACCAAGAGCCACATCACCAAGGTAGCTTGCTGGGTGGGGCTGAGCTGAAAAGCCTCTATTCTAATTTGAATGATGGCTTTGGATAGAAACTTTTCAGTTCAGTTTAAGCCCCACAAGAGAACGAAATCCCAAGCAATCCTCTCTGTCCCACAGAACACAGGCCTCTGGGACTGAGGCGGAGAGGAGAAGTCTGTGAATGCTCCCCGTTCTCTGTACGGATGGGAGACCTGGTCTAGAGGAAACATTCCTTCTCGATACCTTGCAGAAAGGGCAACCTATCGCACAAGCGTTTTGCAGGATCTTGTGACCGCAAAACCAGAGGGAAATGCAAGCACAAAGTTTAATTTTAAGATTACACGTAAAAATGATATTTAAGGCTGGGTTTCTGGATTTTAAAGACAGGTGCCCAGCCTATGCAATAGGAAACATGTGAGAATCTGTGTCTGCTGTGTGGCTCCTGAGATAAACTGAGGAAGGTAACGCCAGAGCAAGTCGGTTTGGGGGGGGGGGGAAGGGCCCTCTGAAGCCATGTCATCCAGGACAGTAGCCACAGGCTATTCAATTTTTAATTATAACTAAAATTAAACAATCTTGAAAATTCAGACCTCGGTCCCACTAGCCACATTTTAAGTGCTCCATGGCCACATGTGGCTAGGGTTTCCTGTGCCAGACAGCCCAGAGAGAGAAGGTTTCCATCACTGCAGAAAGTTCTCGAACAGCTCTGCTCTGGAGCTTTGGTGATTTCTATTTGTTGTGATATGTCGTAGGCTACTTTCTCTATTTGGACGGCAGCTCCAGTTTGCCATGAGACTTTGACCTTGCCTAATGTGCCGGCAAGGGCAACGAGGAACAAAACCTCTGCAGTTGGCAAGTTTTACTACTGATAAAATTTTTTAAAAAAAAGGAAGCGTTAGACCCCTTTATTTATTTATTTATTTATTTATTTATTTATTTATTTATTTATTTATTATTTGTTTATCTATTTAAAAGATTTTGTTTATTTGACAGAGAGAGAGACAGCCAGAGAGGGACCACAAGCAGGGGGAGTGGGAGAGGGAGAAGCAGGCTTCCCGCGGAGCAGGGAGCCCGATGTGGGGCTTGATCCCAGGACCCTGGGATCATGACCTGAGCTGAAGGCAGACGCTTAATGACTGAGCCACCCAGGCGCCCCTAGAACCCTTGATTTAAATCAAATGTGCCGCTCCAATAAACTGGACTACGGTTGCTCCCTTCAGTAGAAGGCAGGGGGAGCACCGACACGCCCACTCCTGCCCCCTGGGCAATCACTAGCACTCTAAGGCTGTTTCTGCCACACACCTTTGAAAACCTCCACTGCATGCAACGTAGTAGCTCAGTTCCAAGAGAACCCTGATGGGGCAAAAAAAGGTTCTCTCTTTTTTTTCCCCCAGTCTAATCCACTTGTTGACCTTTGATCTCGGCATGAGTAGATCCATTCTTCCAATCACAGTAACTCTTTTTTTTTTTTCTTCTCTCCCCTTTCTCCATTCTACCTGGTGCCTGGGTCCCATCTGTGCATGGGAGGAAGGTGGGCAGGAATGTGCAGCCTTCCTCCTGGGGTGGTCAGGATTCTGGGGCTCAGGCAGCCAGTCCTCCCTGGAGGGACAGATAGCCATTGGAATCCTCCTGGGGGTAGCTGTCTGCACCCTGGCTTGTGATGTATGTGCTTCCTTCCAGCTTCTGGGGCACAAAAGCCTTAGTGATGCGGTTTTAGAATATAGGTGAGTTTCAGTGGGGTGAGGTCCGGAGCTGACCACCAAGAAAGAATTCTTGAGACATCTTTGGTGCAAAGTGGTGGTTTTATCAAAGCACGGGGACAGGACCCATGGGCAGAAAGAGCTGTGGCACCGGGGTCTTGAGGAGTGGCTGATGATACACTTTGAGTTGGCAGAAGTAAGGAAAACGGAGGTTTCAAAAGAACTTTCATTTGCTAAAGAGGACCGACCTACAAGATACCTATTAAATACGAGAGGTCTTGCCATTGTCAAGTTAAGGTTGTTTTTCCCTCTAGCAAAGTATTAACATTTAGTTGGGAGATTCCTGGAAGAATGTCACACATGTCCCACCCAGGAGTGGGGGAAGGTTGCAGGGTGTCAGCTTATGCTTTGTCCTCAGCTTGCCTTCTGCTCCCTCATCATTAGCAAATCTTAAGAGAAAAATAAGCACCCTTTAGCTTGGCCCACCTGGAAAGTTCTGTCCTTCTGAGCGGTTGCCAGATGTCACACCTTTGATCTGAAGTCTAAAGCCGTTTCTTCCAAATCCTCACCATCAGGGTCTGTGAGCAGAAGCTCCTATCAGTGTGGATTCTGCTTCCTGAGGCTGTGCGTGAAAGGCTCACTCAGACATGAATGAATCACTATTTAATATAGTTTCATCAAACGCAAGCCTGTCATCATGGCCTGACATTCTGGAATGTACATATGCGAAGTTACAACTGGTCACCCAGTAAACATTTGTGCGACACTACATTTTAAAGCATGAGGGGCACAGAAATTAAAGTTAACGGTCACCAAGTCGGTCACTGCCGAGGGAGGGTACCCCCAGGCAAGCAGCTTGAGTCCATGTGTGAAGTGGAGGCAGCTCAGTGGGGGTGGGTGGGTGCTATGGGGCCTCAAATTCTGGTGGGGTGCCTCACCCAGGCCTCCTGAAAGTTGACGGTGGTCCCTGAGCCATAAAGGACAGGTAGAAATGAACTGACAGTGCGGGTGGAGAAAGGACATTTCAGGCTGAAGGAAAAATCAAACTTGGAAATGGTATAAAGCCTGGGAATGGAACATCTGGGTGACTCCAAGTATGGCAGAGTGGATTCACTAATCAGGAAGGTAACTTTCATCTCTGCCCAGCTAAAAAGACTGGGAAAAGGAGGAATGTCTTGTCTTATCACCCTTAAGGGTGAATATCAGAAAGAAATGCCACACCAGAAAGATAACAGGTAATCAAACGCAGGATTTTTGCCCAATTATATAAAGTCCTGACCCTTGCCTGAACTCATCTGGGTTTTTTCACCAAAGTGCTTGAGCTGAGACTCCAGAGCAGACCCACACAGGGCCAGTGTCCACATCCCCCAGGATGTCCCCCTCTTGTGTCCTTGAGAGGTCACAAAGAGCGAGTGGGGACATGGCATTCTGAGTGTAGGCTGTTTATTACCCCCTGGCCTCTTGATTCCCGACTTTGAATAACCGAGGTCCTCAGCAGCTCAACTGTGGAAAGAATCTACTCGAATGGCTATTGTATTATGTCTCTGATGGATGGGCTTGAACATGCTCAAGTCTTTGGTTAAGTTCAAACAGCTGAGTTTTTTAATTTAGTATCTTAAAGGTTCTTGGAATGATGCCTCCAACTTCATTCATTCAAGTGTCATTGTCTTTATTCCGTGCTCCTCCTCAGTGCTGCAAAGGTGACTAGTACCCCCTGAAGTCACCACAGATGGTTCTATCCATGGAGCCCCATGGGTTCTGAATCTCTTTGCACTTAATCCTCGAAGAGAACCTTCTCGAACAATGAATTCTTAAAAGGGAAGGTGACGTGATCTATCCCTTTTGAGTGTGGGTGGATCCAGAAGTCAAATATTTATTCAATAATTACCTTTAGAAACTCTGTCATGTGCCACGTTCTCTTCTCAAGGTGTGGGATATGGAGGTGCTGTGGGGAAATTTACATGATGACAAACAATGACTCTTCTCACCACCATGATTAAGAACTACGGTATCAGTTCCTGAAATGTGCAGGGAAACCAATGACTGTATATTTCTTTTCCTCAGTCAAGAATAATCTATGTACGAAGGTGTCCACATGTGTGATGGCAAAGGCTGTTCCCAAGTGTTTCTCATGTAAGATGTTTGTGTATCATGTGCGGTATTTGAGGTGATGTGTCTGGTGTGGGATTCTTTCCTCACTTCCATGCCTGAATGTTTTCTGAGCGGAGTCAGTGGGAATGGGTCATGCATGAAGCCATGGATAAACACAAAGGCCATTTGTCACTTCTATATAATTGATGTTTAAGACTGATTGCCAAAAAGAAAAAACCGTAGAACAAAACTAATTTTAAAGCTATAGAAGGTAAAGAGTTATGAGATCGGAGACCAGACAGAAACTTGTGTCAGTATGCCAAGGGATACATCATTCTCCTCAGCCACACCTGGCTCTTGGGCAGGAAATGATATGACATGCCAGAGAATTTGCTGCAGGTGGCCCATTCTTCCATAGGGAAGTGTCCGTATCAAAGACTTAGACTTCTCAAAGGGCAGGGGATCACATCCTCCTGGTCTTCATACTGGAGATAAGGTCACGGCCTTGCTTTGGCCCACTTACACTGACCTCACATTCAGGGAAACTGAACAAGGAAGGGTATTAGTCTGGCCCCACGGGCTTCCCAAACAATGAGGTCTTTCCAGTGAGACCCAGAACAACCCTTAGGGGTAAACATAAAGATAGTAGTATTCTCATAAACAACTTTTGTTTAAAAAAAAAAAAAAAGTGGGGGAAACTATAAACTTAGATGAAAGCCTCTCCAAGCATTTTATAAGACAATCACACACACACAAAAATAGAACTTTGTTTTTTGTTTGTTTGTTTGTTTGTTTACATGTTTGATTCAACCTTGTGAAAGAGTTCCAGGCCACATAGCCAGAGTTTCACATGCATTCCATCACAGTACCTTACCAGCACAATGGTTTTCTTCTGAAGAAAGTTAACTCTCCTAGAACACAAGGGGAAAGTGTGACCACATCATCTAAAAGCAAGTCGACTTGGGGAATTCAGACAAAAAGTATTTTGCAGGGGAATGTGTTCATAGCCCGGTGATATTAACTATTCAGAAGATTTGAGATAGGTTCAGGTCAACATCACACTGAAGTTCCTTCTGACTACTTGTCCCGATGGTAAAAATGGCATGTTCTCCTAGAAGGGTGGCAAAGGCATTGAATGTTAACCATGGCTTCCTCATGAAACCAAATCATGTCCCTCTAACTGGATTTCTCCTGTTCGATGGCAGAGACTAGAATGGAAAATTATTCTGAAGATAAAGTCTTGCCTACCCTACCCAAATTGTGACTTTATCTTGTGAATTCTTAGAGTCCACCCCTCCATTAATTATTTTTCATGCCCAGTCAACATGTGGTACCTGGCATCTGCCTGGGGGGGCCATCTGGTATGAGGGATGACAAGGTGCTTCGGGACTTGGTGATGGGCCTCCTGCTATTGCTGACCACTCTCTACACCAACATCAGCACGGGCTTTGAGCTGTGGGTCAAAAGAGGGGAAGAGGGACAGTGAAGTAGAGGTGATTTCCTTGGTTTGTGGACTGAACACCTGCCTTTTATTTCAGGAATTTTCTCTTTCATTAGTTCACTGCAAATCTTAGAAAGAAAGGTTAGCAGAACCCATGCATGGCAATGACTCCCCTGCCCTATTACTCAGAGGTCACCTGAGGATGAGCCTCACCTGATTGTTGTCTCTACCCTGAGCTTTTCACTACTCATCTGCTCTGCCCCCAGCATAGTTGAAAGAGGAGAGAAGACAGGTACCTTTTCAGTGTTACTACCTGTGCCAAAGTGAAGTTTAAACATAGGTGTGGTGACCATGTATTTGTTGCAAATGCACTACCTTGCTGTGGAATGTGGAAAATGAACTAATCTGGATCTTGGCGGATGCATCCATTGCCTCTGATTTTAGCAGCCTAGTAATGCTAACACCAAGGCTTATTAGTCACAAAATAGGAGGATTCCACATAACAGCAGCTTTTTTCCGAGAAGAACCAGCTCCCCAAGCAGGTCCTGTACCCAGGTCAGTTTTGTGGTTGAAATGGAGACTCCTCCCCAAAAAGGTTTCCATCACGTTGACCCTGAACAATTTTGTCTCCGTTTTTGACACTTCCCTGTCTTGTATGCCTAGAATCCAGTAATTCTTCAAACTCCCCCAGAAGGAATGAACTTCTCTAAGAGAAATTTGTGGTAGAGTCCACTGCTGTAATCCTAAAAGATGTGTTCTGTTGTTGTTTTGTTCTGTTCTGTTTGTTTTGTTTTGTTTTTGGTGGCCAGACATTTTAAGTAGAAAAGCATTGCGAGAGCAAAAACTGTTTTTAATCAGAACCCCTTGCCTCCCTGTGAGGACTGAGCAGAGCAGGGACCACGGGCAGGCTGTTGGGGTGAGCCAGTGTTCCCATTCCCCGTGGCAATGGGAAGGTCTGGAAGGAATCATTGGAGGACCACACCCCAATTGGTTAAAGTCATCCTGCCTGGGAATCAGGATCAGAGTACACGAAGTGAGACAACTGCCCTCAGCCCTCAGCCAGAACTGTGTTTACATCTGTGGAGTCTCCCTAAGTCAAGTAGAACAGGAATTTGTAAAACTTCTGGAGCTGGATCTATAGTAACAACACCCAGGCATTTGCTGTCAAGACTGACAGACGCTGCTAAACTTTCCATCCAAGGTGGCAGCTTGAAAAACAAGTGCTTCCTCTCTTTCCAAGCTCACCTTAAAATGAATGAAAAGGAACTTATTAAGGGGCACCTGGGTGGCTCAGTCGGTTGAGTGTCCGACTCTTGATCTCTTGGCTCAGATCTCCAGTTGTAAGTTCGAGCCCCATGGTGGGCCCTACTGAGCATGGAGCCTACTTTAAAAAAAAAAAAAGAAAGAAAGAAAGAAAAGGAACCTGTAACATTTCAGCTCATGTTTAAGGCAAACAAGGACATCTCACATGTACATGAATCTGAATAAATAGACTTGGATTTGCTGCAATAAACAAGACACAATACAACCCCCCCACCCCACCAAATCTCAGTGGCTTAACACAAAAGGTTATTTCTTGCTCATGCTGCATGTCCAATATGGGTGGTAGGAGGGTGTGCATATTTGAGCCACTCATGAACCTGGGCTGACAGATTTTATTGTTCAGATGCTGCCCTGATCACCTTGGCAGGAAAAATAGAACACAGCAAATCAGGTCCTGATGCTTTTAAAGCTCCCATGTGCACATCACTTTCACTCACATTTTAAGGATCAAAGTAGGTCACATGGTCACACAGTTTAAGAGGGCAGGGAAATCCCTCTCATTTCCGGAGAGAGACCTGGAGATCATTGATGGCCAGCACCACAACACAGCACATGGAGCAAACATTTCGCTGTTTCGGTTGTCAGCACCCAACAACGGCTCCCTGCCCCACAGCTGAAAGCCAGTCCTGATAGTCAGCAAACCCTGCCCAGATTCACAGAGACAGCCCATCTGTGGCATCCTTCTTGGAAGAGTCTGCAACACAAATGGGAGAGACCAAGGGAACCTGAAAAGATGACCCACAGGAAAAAGAAGATCACTCAAGTAATAGAAGTGCAAAATCTCTACCAACTGTTCTTAAAAAGATCTGAGATGCGACTATATCCATAAAACTAGTACAGAATGAGAAGAAGCCATCAGAAAACAAAAAGATCTCAGAAGTATGAGCTTCGAAATAAAACATGTGGTAAAGGGCACCATAAACAAACGACAAATGACAGAAAAAAAATGTTTGCAATAAGTCTAGTAAGTAAAGGGTTTGAGTTCAAAACACATTAAATATGTTAATAGGTACTAAGATACCCTTTTAAAATTCCTGCTGATGAATTAAATAAAAACAAAAAGCCAGTAGGAAAATGGGCAGTGCTTCTCAACAAGGCAGTTAACTGAAAAGGAACTGCAAATGGCCAATCAGTATATAATAAGATGCCAAGCCACACTGATAGAGAAATGCAAATTAAATCTCCCAAATAATAATTTTTTCACCTATTGGGTTAGCAAATGTTAAGAAGATTGCTAATTTCAAGTATTTAGAATGAACAGACAACTTCATATAGGGTTGGTTTCTCTATTAGTCAAGCTGTTATGGAGGGCAATTGAGCTATCTTTGTAACATTTCAGCTCATGTATATTTGACCCCACAATTCTCACAGCTGATCGGGTAGGACATGGTATATATGCACAATGAGACATGTGCAAAACTGTTCATTGCAGTTATTATTTCTTTTTTTAAAAACATCTTAATTGAAATAAAGTCCATATACCATAAAATTCACCCCTTTAAAATGTGCAATTCAGTGGGTATTTAGTACATCTACATAGTTGTGCAACCATCACCACAATCATCCTAAAAAGAAATCCCGCACTCATCCGCAGTCATTCCCCATCCCCCTCCTACCTACCCCGGCCCTCAGCATCCACTCTCTAGGTCTGTTTCTCTGTCCTGAACATTTCATATAAATGGCACGTACAATATGTGGTCCTTTGTGACTGGCTTCTTTAGCATAATATTTTCAAGGTCCCTCCATATTGTGGCGTGTATCAGTGGCTTCATTCCTTTTATTGCTGAATAATATTCCATTGTGTTCTTATACCACATTTTAAAAAATACATTCATCATTTGACAGGTCTTTGAGTTGTATCCACGTTTTTTTTAGCTATTATGAATAATGCTGATGTGAACATTGTATGTAAGTTTTTGCATGGACACGTGTTTTCATTCTTCTTGGCTATGTACCTAGGAATGGAATTGGTCGGTCATATGGTCATTCTGTTTAATTTTGGGGGGAACTGCCAAACTCTTCTCCAAAGTGCCTGTACCATTTTACATCCTTGCTAATAATGAATGAGGGTTCCATTTGCTCCACATTCTCTACAGGACTTCTTCTTGTCTATTGTTTTGGTTATAGGCATCATAGTGGGTGTGAAGTAGTATCTGATGGTGGTTTTGATTTGCATTTCCCTAATGACTAATGATTTTGAGCATCTTTCCATGTGCCTACTGGCCATTCATATATCTTCTTTGGAGAAATGTCTATTAAAATCCTTTGCCTATTTTTAAATTGGATTATTTGTCACTTTATTATTGAATTATAAGCTTTCTTTATATATCCTAGATAGTTTCTTTATCAAAATGCTTTTCACTTTTTTGATGGTGTCCTTGGAAGCACAGAGTTTTAAATTTTGATGTAATCTACTTTTTTTTCTCTTGTTGCTTGTGCTTTTGCTGTCATATCTAAGAAACCTAATCTAAGGTCATAAAAATGTTACTCCTATGTTTTCTTCAAGAGTTTCATAGTTTTAGCTCTTAGATTTAGGTCTATGATCCATTTTAGGATAGGTTTTTTGTATGGTTTGAGATTGGAGTCCACCTTCATTCCTTTGTATGTGGATATCCAATTATCCCAACACTGTTGAAAAGACTATTCTTTCCCCATTTAATATTCTTGGCGCTTTTGCTTTTAAGAAGTCAATAAAGAATTTATTTATAGATTCACAATTATATTCCATTAATAAACATGTCTGTCTTGGGGTGGGTGGGTGGGTGGCTCAGTCAGTTGAACATCCAACTCTTGATTTCAGCTTAGGTCGTGATCTCAGGGTCATGAGATTGAGCCCTGCCTCGGGCTCCACACTTAGCGTGAAGTCTGCTTGTCCCTCTCCCTCTGCTCCTGCCCTCCCTCTCTTTCTCTCTCACTCAAATAAATACATAAATAAAATCTTTAAAAAGAGGTCTGTCTTTATGCCAGTGCCACATTGTCCTCATTATTATAGCTGGCTAGAAAACTTTAAAATGAGTGTCGGTTTTCCAACTTTGTTCCTTTTAAATATTGTTTTGTTTATTCTGGGTCCCTTGCATTTCCATATGAATTTCAGGATCAGCTTGTCATTTTTTTTTTGGCAAAAAACGAAAATGAAAAGCTGGAGTTTTAATATAGACAATGTCAAAGCTGTAAGTCAGTTTGTGAAGTATTCCCACTTTAACATTAAATCTTTTCATCCATGAACATGGAATGTCTTTCCATTTATTTAGATCTTCTTTAATATCTTTCAACAGCATTTTCTAGTTTTTGGCGTAGAAATCTTGCACATCTTTTGTGAAGGTTATTCCTAAGTATTCTTTTTGATGCTATTTAATTCAAATTGTTTTCTTAATTTCATTTTGAACTATTCAACCCTAATGCCTAGAAAAGCAGTTGAGTTTTGTATATTGATCTCATGTCTTACAACCTTGCTGAACCTATTTTAATATTTTAATGTATTCCTTAGGATTTTTCTGTATATAAGATCTTGACATCTGCAAATAGAGATGTTTTTACTTCTTCCTTTCTAATTTGGATGCCTTTTAAAAATCTTTCTTGCCTGATCAACGTGGAGAGAACTGCCAGTACAATGCTAAATAGAAGTACCAAGAGTGGACATCCTTGTCTTCTTCCTGATTTTTTGGGGAAAGCATTAAAGTATTTCACCATTAAGTCTGATGTTAGCTGTGGGTGTCTTGTAAGTGCTATTTATCAAGTTGAGGAAGTTCCCTTGTATTCTTAGTTTGTTGAGTGTTCTTATCATGAAAGGGTGTTAAATCCTGTCAAATACTGAATACTATTATGAATACTTTCTCTGAATCTATTATGGATACTTTCATGATTTTGTGGTTTTGTTTTTTATATAGATTACGTTGATTTGTTTTTACATGTTAAACTAACCTTGAATTCCTGGCATAAATCTTATTTGATCATGGTATATAATCCTTTTTATATGTTGCTGGATTAGGTTGCTACTATTTTGTTAGTTTTGAGTGCATATTCATACGCAAGATGGCATTGTTTCTAACAGTAACAAATTTGAAACAACCTAAATGTATATCAGTAGGGGAGTAATTTTGTAAACTACAATTTAAATGAAAAATTAAGTAGAGCTACACACACTCACATGGATAGATCTCAAAGATATATCATGTTAAAAAAAGTATAATATAGTACAACATTCAGTCATAATGTTACTCCTAATGCTTATGTAAAATATAAATATAAATATCTTCAATTTTCATGGATATTTGTGTATAAATAGTAAAACATCTGAATGAAAATACACCAGACTGATAGTGGCAATTCCCATAGGGAGGGGAGTGGGATTAAGAAGATTTGAGATTTACCTATATTATAAAATTCTTATGAGAAAATATACATGTGTATTTGTATAAATTTAAAATACATAATTTTTTACAAAAATAAAAATTCACTGATACACATAAACCTCTGTCCTAACAATTAAAAGTCCTGCTAGCCTATGACACTGTCCTATTATTCCCTATTGCACAAGCCTACTGCAAGCAGCTGGTATAATTAGAACTCAGGTCACTTAAAAATTAGTAATTTAGAAAGAAAATCAGAACAGGATCCATCACTGCAATAGGAAAGGGATAAAAGATGAGAGAACAAGTGAATGAAAAAAATACCAGAAAAATGTTGCCAAAGACAAGATGAAAATTGTGACCAGCTGTTACTGCCATAAATTCCAAAAACTGATTAAACAATAGCCTCAATAAAACAAGAACTCATAGCTAAGTTATGAGACCTCAATGAAGATACAATGAAGCAACAGAGGGAGATGAAACATGACTTGGCAGAGCTACGGAAAGATGTCAAAGAAGAACATGAATCCTTCACAGAAACCAAGTCCACATGGAAACAAAGGAAAGTAACATTGCTGAGAACACAAGAAGAAGCATGGAGGACAGGACTGAGAAAAATGAGCAGAGCAAAATGGAAATGAACAAAGAATCAAAAGGGTAAGAGATCAAATGAACACAATGGCAGAAAAAGAAAATCAAGCATAATTTGGTGTCCCTGAAAAAGAAAACCAAATTTGATCAGAAAAATATATAATAATAGTATAGCCTCATGTCCCCAGGAAAAAATTCTACTAAACTATGACTAGCCTAATAGTTATCAGATTTTTTCTTGTAAGCATTCAATCCAAATTTTAGGTAACCTAATAAAAACATCAGATTGGCCTCAGTCTTCTCCTCACTAACATTCAATGGAACAACTCATAGCAGCGGGCTCAGAGAAAGTGTGAGCCAAGAATTTTATAGCTGTCAAACTGACATTCAAGTATAAGAACATCAAACAATAATTTTTTACTATATTACATTTCAGAAAATATAACTCTGTCACAAGCCCATCTCAAAGAGCACAAACCTGAAGTAAGAATTTGTTGAAGAAACTGGCAGAGGGACACATAATGAATTAATTTTTTAATTTTTAGGACTAAGACTAAAACAACTGCAGGACTTATCTTAGCAAAAGATAAATGTTATAAACGAATACAATGTAGGATTCAGACAATAAAAGTTGAAAGTAAGATGTAAGAAAGTAGAGCACAGTGTAATTATGCTGATTTCCTATCTTTTAATATCCAGGGATTAAAATATTTCACTTACCAGCTGACAAACCATATCATAAAAATGCAAATACAATTAAAGGTTTACAGAAAAGCATCAGAATAAAACAGAAATAACAGTTAACTAAAATGTACTGGTGAAGGAAAGACAAAGCTAAGATACTGACCCACCCACCACGTTAGCCATGACAGTGTGATTACAGTTCAAATGCCCTGAGGTCTTTGGGTTGTTTGGGATAAAAAAAAACAACAATATGATGTTCTCAGTAGATGCAAAACACTTCATTAACTTCAATATCTCTTTGTAACAAAAGCTCTTAACTAGGATAAAAGGGAACTTCCTTAACCTGATCATTGATATCCATCACCTTACAAGAGCAGACATCATTTTCAGTGGGAAAACTTTGGAGGCATTCCTGGGAACATCATGAATAAGGCAAGGATGCCACAATCTCTCATTGCATACAACAAGGTTTTGTAAGTTCCAACCAGAATGGTGAAGGAGAAGAAATCAAAGCCATAACGATTAGAAAGGAAGAAACAAAACCATCGTATGAGCAGATGTTTCAATAGGCTTTATAGGAACCCAGCCAAAATACACAAATTATTATAAAAAGAGTGTTAGAAAGGTATCTAAGTACAGGATATATCTTATTAGAGACACATTCTTTCTACTATAACTTTTTTTTTTTTTTACTGTTATGTTAGTCACCATACATCATTAGTTTTTGAGGTAGTGTTCCATGATTCATTGTTTGTGCATAACACCCAGTGCTCCATGCAGAACGTGCCCTCTTTAATACCCATCACCAGGATAACCCATCCTCGCACCCCCCTCCTCTCTAGAACCCTGTTTGTTTTTCAG
>NC_138377.1:111093793-111123304 GCF_054177405.1 Leptonychotes weddellii
AGACGAAATCCAGGTCTCCTACTCCTCCGCCATCTTGCTCCGCCCCTCTACTATAACCTTTTGTAACTTGAATTTTGTACCTTGGGCACATACTGCCTAGCAAAACTCTAATTATTTTAAAGTTGTCCCTGCTCTTTTAAAACTCCATATGATAACCTACTCATGTAAAATGGTGTATGTATTTTTATATGCATTAATAAATGCTGAAAAGGCTAGTCTCCAAAATTTTGGCTTTTTAGGGATAATTTCTGTAATGCAACATGGTACGGGTTCATCTTGCTTTGCTTTTTTTCCCCCTTCTGTGGTTTGAATTATCATGTACTATTTTTATAATAAAAATAAGGCTCGTTTTACTGTGAGAAAATGAGGGAATAAACCAACCTCACACAAATAGGTATTTCCATAATCTCTACATAGCTGGGCTCAGAAAGCTCTCCTTTTTAATGCTCCCCTGCTGACTCTGAGGATCACATTTAGGAACCACAGCGGAAGGATTCACAATCTAATTTGGGATCATCATCTTAATTGCTGAAGCAAACACATATAACCCTTGTCTAAAACCCAAATGAAAATCAAAACAAAATGATTACCAGCCTGCATTTCAAAATCTCACCATAGTGCTTGGCTCATTTATTGACCCAGTTAACCAGGCGGTAGCCAGTGACTGACCTGTCCGGCAGCCTCGGTCATACCCTCCCTGAATCTTCATTATCCCCCACTGTCTGGGCACATGTGGGGTCAGAGGATGGGCAGAGGAAGGCCTCTGAGGACCTCCTGTATTAGTTGGAAATACTCAAGGAGATAGACAAAGCATGCACTGGGAGAGTTGCAGAAATGCCCAGAGATCAGTGGAAGCAGGCAATGGCTCACTGTGTGTTAAGAAGTGGTTTTGCCACTGGGCACGGAGCTTAGCTTCTGCCATCATTCCATGGATTTGGGGCTCAGAGTACAGCAAAGCCCAAAGGAACCTCCCGCAGATGGAGTGGACAGGGGCACGCTGCCCTTGTGCTCCAGGGAGGGGCTGTCCCTGCAGGATTCCAGGCTGTCTCAGTCTGTAAGGGCCTCTGTCACCAAGTACCACAACCTGAGTGGTATAAACAATGGACCGTTCGTGTCCCATGGCTCTGGAAGCTACAAGTCCAAGATCAAGGTGTGGGCAGGGTTGCTTCCTTCAGAATGCTGGAAGGAAGAATCTGCTTCATGCCTCTCCCCTAGCCTCTGGTGGCTTCGCTTGTACATGCATCACCCTGATCTCTGCTTTGTGCTTCCAAGGAGTTGTGTGTGTGTGTGTGTCTGCATCCGAATTTCCCCTTTATAAGATAAAGTGCCCACCCTACTCCAGTGGGATCTCATCGTAGCGAATCACATCTGCAAAGGCCCAATTTCCAAATCAGGTCACATTGTGAGGTAGTGGGGATTAGGACTTCAACCTAAGAATGGGGGTGGGTGGGGGAGATGCAATTCAACTCTCGACACACAGGAGTGGTGCTCCCTGGAATTTGGGCAGCCTGGAGGTTCTGGCCATAGAAGAACGCTCCTTGTTAGTTGATTTTTTAGAGCCGGGCGAGCAGCAGGCTCTGAAATCACCATGGGAGTGGGTGGGGGGTGGGTGGGGGGATTTTGGTAGGGAGTTTTATGTGGGCCTCTGCTGGGGGTGGAGGCATGCTTCACCTTTTTGTTCTCTGACACCACAGGTTATATCGAAGCTGCTATCATTCCGGCGGGAGCTCGGAGGATTCGCGTGGTGGAGGATAAACCTGCCCACAGTTTTCTAGGTAAAACAAAAAGAATCTGACTCATGATTTATGTTCTGAGATTTGGATGATCAGGCTGATTATGTGGTCCAGCATCATTCTCCCAGGTCGTGGGTTTTATACTCGTATCCGAGGTATAACGATAGAAGTAATCACAGTGCACCATATGTTCCTGTCCTATTTGGCTGAAGTGTAGCCACCCCCCAAGGTGGATGGGGAAAGGGGGGGGATCAGTAGGAAGGAAGCGAGGAATTGGGGTAGCGAAAGTCCCCCATAGTTACCCCAGGAGAACCCAGAGCAGCTTCAGCCCGCACAGCATGGACACATTGCCCAGCCGTTGATGGCTCTGGGGATGATTTCTTAGCTGGAAAAAATGAGTAATAGTCCTAGATCTAATGGGAGCACAAAAGAACACTGGTTTTCACTAAGTGCTGTGTACCCCAAATTCCTAGTGGCCAACTCTATTGACCAGGCACAAATGCCTGTGTCTTTCTATGGAAGGATGGGGTTCCATTCCAGATTGGTCTTCATTGCCTTCAACAGAACCATACTTTAAGCCCTAAGAATTATTCAATTGAACCCCTTCTTAGCCACCGAAGTCTCTCTGAGTGTATCCTAAGCGTAATGGCCAGTCTCTCCACTGGCCCTTGCAAAGGTCTGCCTGGTACGTGGGTTGAGCCCTAAATGTTCTGTATGCTGCTATGGGGACGAGCAGGGTGCCTAACGATTGCCTCTACTCATAGTTCACTGGGTTGGGACATGCTGTGACCCGTGTCCTCCCACCAGCCCTCCTCCTATGTTCTATCTTGGGTTAGATTTCAAATTGGAGGTGGCTGATCTCCTACCCAGGTACCCTTCTTCTGGGCTTCCTCCTATTATAATCTCCTCAGTCTGTATGGCAAGGTTCTGTTTGAGATTGACAAGAATATATAGGACATGATCTCTCTCTCTCTCTCTGGCTTCAAACTTAAGAATTAAGTAGTTTTGGCTGAAATGAAGTTATTCACAAAATGCTTTCATTTCACCTTTTATCACTGATTTTTAAAAAAAATTACATCTTTGTCCACATTCCTGCCTTCATAGATATGAAGGATCTAAGTCTTTCTTTGAAATGGTCCCTGCTTGAGAAACTCAAAGTCTAGGGCGCCTGGGTGGCTCAGTCGGTTAAGCATCTGCCTTCAGCTCAGGTCATGATCTCTGGGTCCTGGGATCAGACCCCGGGTCAGGATCCCTGCTCACCAGAGGGTCTGCTTCTCCCTCTCCCTCAGTCTCTCCCCCTGCTCGTGCTTGTTCTCTCTCTCTCTCTCTCCCAAATAAATAAATAAAATCTTTGAAAAAAAGAAAGAAACTCAAAGTCTGATTAGACAGACATAAAACAAACCTGTAGTAGGCAAGTTTACAATGAAGACCACCATCCTATAAGAACCGTTTGCAGACACCGAGCTAATCCTCACACACGCGCTTTGGGGAGAGGCAGGAGTGGGGCCGGGAGTTCTTGTTCCTGAGTGCCCACACCAGGGTTCACCAGTAAGCAGCCCCTTGGGGTCCCTACTGTGTCCTCAAGCAGCCCTGTCCCCTCCTCTGCAGCTTTCTCTTCTGCCGTCCACCCCGCCTCCTTGAGGCCACTGTGTCTCCTGCTACCAGGGTAGGACCTTACCATCCCTTAGGTTGACACCCACATGGCTCTCATCAGCCTCTGTGGCTTTGCTACCCAACCCCCAGGATGGACGCTGTCCCAGTCTAGCCTGGCACCCTTGTCTGCAGTTGCCCCAGCTATCGCTGCAGATAGAACGATGCTTATACATGCTTTCTAAAGTAGCCTTGTGGTACTTGTGCTCTTCGCAGCTTCTGCAGAGAGGTGGCCTTTTTTACTAAATTCCCAAAGAGCCCACCCCCTCTCTGCCCAACTGAGGAAACTGGGTCAACCTCACCAGCATCTGCTTTGGAAGCCCAGTCACCCAGTGTCACCCCCAAAAGTTACCCTTTCCGACTGGATACATCAGCCCTCACCTACCTGGGAGAGACATTTCTGCTCCCTGGGGGGCACCGGGCCTTGGTGGGTGGCAGACGTTGCCTTTGACATGATCTCACTATCCCAGGAGCTGGCACCGTTCCAAGGTCAACTGCTTGGTTCTTCCATCAGAGCACCAGCAGGTGCTCCAGCAAGCGAGTCCCTTGGCTTCCGGTCCGGGCTTCCCAGACTTCCCAGCACCATTCCTGCCCCTGACCCAGCCCCAGGTGGCCCTTGAAATTCGGAACGTTATCTGTACTTTCCTGTGGCAAGATAAGGACAGAAGGATGTCAGAATCCTTTAGATTGCCCAACTTCTAATTCCTATAGTAAAAATGAACTTCTCCCTGGAACCCGTGTTAGGGCCACGTAACTAGTGAGTGTTGCCCGTGGGGGGCTGGCTCTCCCGTTGGTTCCTTTCGGCTCCTGTGGTCTGCACAAACATCAACCTTTGTGGCTCCCAGGCATTGAGCCCTACCTTGCTTTGCAGACCTGACTCCTCACCACCCCCAAAACCACTGCAAAGTATTGCTTTGCCTATTTCACTGAGGGCAAGACGGAGGCTCCAGGGGTTCATTCAGGAGCTTATCCAGATGCCTTGTATCATTGGGGTCTGCGGCCATTCACGAGCCTCCCAGAATTGCCCTGATATCAGCAGAGGGGGATGTCTTTTCACTGGAGAACAGGTGTTGCATGTGCCCATTGCTTTTACTTCTTTGTGTGGACTTCAAGGAGGCAAATCTCCATCCCAAGGAGATTGGTTCGGTGTAACTTCCCCCAAAGCACTGGACCTCCAAGGGAGCTTGGAGCCAGCTTTGGTCTTCTTATCTTAGTCCTACGTTTTAGTCCCAGGAGCCCAGGACCTGGTGTGTGAATGAAGGCAAATCCGAAGGTGGTCCACACTCGTCATGTTTCTAAAGTTAGTTCAAACAAACCTTGTTTCCACTCGGGGCTGTGGGTGCTTTGGAAGTCAACCCAGTGTAACCTTGAATTACTCCCTCACATTTGCTGGGAGCCCTTCCCGAAGAATTTCTCCCCACCTACCTTCAGCCCACGCTGCCTGGCTCTCGGCTCCAAACCACCTGGCCCAGGGAATGCCGCTGCAGTTTGCATCCGCAGCTCAGAACAGAGCTGGCAGCACCCGGAGTGGAAATAAAAGGAACTGACGGGATGCCAGGATTAGAAGTAGGTTGACTGTGGGTCAAGTCTTGCAGTGGAATCCAAGAGGGAGAAAGACAAAAAGAAGCCCAGCTTCTGCACAGCACCATGCAAGAGGAGAGCCTGCAGATGGGGTCGGACCTCTTCAGTCTGCCTCCAGCCGGCTGTAGGGAGGAGCTGCGCCCTCCCAGCAGGAATGTTCCCCCCCTACCCCCCTCTGCTCCCCAGAATGGCTCAGGATCTTTTCTCACAGTGCCTGGATGTCCAGGGACGATGTGTAGATGTCCACAGGGAGAAAGAGGGGCCCGGGAGGGAAATGGACATTGGCCACGTGACCTCACGTTCTGGGTCATTCCTTGATAGAATGGTTTTGTTCTGCCACAGGAGCAAGAGAGCAAGAGAGAGCTCGTGCCCATCCTCGTCCCTGCAGAAGTCTCTCTAGCTGCTAGAGGCCCCTAAAGGCTTCTAAGCCAAATACACAAAAGCCAGCACTGTTCTATTTTGGACGGTGGCTTAAAACATCCAGCCTCTGACCCAGACAGAAGCAGCAAGCAAAAATTTCCTCCCCAGCAAATCAAAACTTCAGACAGCACAGATCAAATCAAGTCACTCAGGATTTCCCTTTGTTGGTCACTTTATTATTTGCCAGTCAAATCAAAGCATGTGTAATCCTTTCAATAGCCCCTGTTGAATTTCTGGGCCTAAAAATCCTAATTTCAAATGCAAACCAACCTCAACCTGCTTACAGACACAGGGGGCTTGCCTAGACCCTCCATGCCACAGGATTGAGAGGGACAGGAACTTGTAGGGCCTGAAACTTACTTAACTCTGGGGCCTTCTTTCAGAAAAAGAATGCATCATCACGTACAAGGCCTTGGAAAGGACTCTGGCAAGGGGCTGCCCCACCAGCTCTCGCAAACCCTGCTGAGGGAAGCTAGCCTTGCGGGGAGAATGATGCCGGTGAGCCAGGGGGTGGTCTGTGTTCTCACCGTCTGGAGCTGACCTGGGCCCACAACATGGGCTTCTCATTGGACTCTACACCGAACCTATGTATTTGCTACTAATAATGATCTTGATGTTCCAAGAGATTCTCTGAGGCGGCTGTCCCGCCCTTCTGAAGGAATCTCAGATGCTAAATTCCCATCTTAACAGGAAGTCCCAGTGCCACCACTGGACCCCAGCACCTTGCAGATTTCTGACTCTTGCTGACTAGATTCCTCACCCAAAGTCAGTAGGTTTGAAGCGATTGCCGTGCTTCGTGGAATTGCTGAGTCCCTACGTTTCCCTCTGTGTTTTTCCTCCCGCCGCAAAATTCGTCAAGGATGGGCATCAAGATCAAACTGTCCCGAGGATGGGGTGCCCAGTGGCCGTTGTAAAGCCACGTTTGCGCCACCTGGCTGGCTCAGTGGGTAGAGCATGCAACTCTGGATCTCAGGGTTGTGAGCTCCAGCCCCAGGTTGGGTGTAGAGATTACTTAAAAGCCACGTTTGCAGTGACTGGAAGCTTGCAGCTGCCGTGGAGGTGAGTTTATTCTTTCTAGGGCCATGAGGGCCCCGCCCACACCCTCAAAGCTGTGATGGTGTGAGACTTCCCCGAGTCAGCAGCTCCAGACCAGGCCTTGGAAAGCAAAGCCAGGCGCTTTGCGAACTCCTGGGGGCACCTCAGCAGTGGGGTATGGCCTGGAGGAGCTCTGCGTTCACTGGGGTCACACGGATGGTGGGAAATCTACTGTAAATCTAGGTTCTCGCTAGCAAGCTGGTTACCAGTGCTCCGCTGTCTGACGTGTTCTTCCCCCATTCGGCCACTGACCTTGTTCTGGCCTAACTGGCCAGCCACCGCCTGCCACTCTCACATCCCCTCCCCCTCTTCTTTGACCAATACCCGCTCATCCAAGCCACCCCAGACCCCCCCTGCAGACCACCTCCTGCAGTGTCTCCTCCACCTGCCCCTCTCAGCACTTCCCCCTACCGACAGGCACGACCCTGCTCTGGTGATCGGAGGCTGGCATGCCCCAAGCCCCAGCTGGCTCTCCATCTGGCCCCTGGATCAGCCACAGCGGGTGCCTCTGCCGTCAGAAGCGGGGCTCCCCAGGCTGGCCCCCACACCTCTACGTGCTGTTTCTGCAGATGGTTTTATAATCGCCTCCAGGTGCGCCCTCTTGGACATTTTCCAGTCCTTCCCAGTCTTGACCCCCCCCCAGATGTTTGACTTTTGGCATGGAGGCATAGTAGCTTTCCCTGTATAATTCACTAAGTCACTTTACAGCGCCTTACACAAAGGGCCGAGGAAATGCACAAACAAGGCTCAGTAAGAAAGAGCCACCTCATCCTGGGCATTAGTGCCAGACGGGAGCAGAGGCTCAGGAGACAGTTTAAGGCCTTGGTAGAGTAGGCCAGGTCTTCTAAATCTCAGGGTACAAAGCTTACACTGCTAAGGATCCTAGGGTGGTTTCTAGGAGTCCATACTAGTAATCTTCTTTCCCAAGCTGCCCTGCCCCTATCATGGTTAGTATTTAAAAAAACAAAAACAAACAAACAAAAACCCAACCTTCAAAAGACACATGTGAAAGCCAAATGCAGTTCTCAGTTGCTGAGCATCAGCTTCAGGCACTGCTGGATCCAGGGGCTTAAAATGATATCATGGGAAACTGTCCCTCTCGACCCTGGCACCACTGTCCTCTCAGTTGACTTTAATCTGGGGGCCTCTTCCCATGCACTGGTAATCCAGATTTACTTTGAGTCTCTGGGCAATCCTGTGGAAAAAAAGCTGCTTCTTCCCAAAGAGAACGGAAGTCTTAGAACTGACTCTCACTGTCCAGGGTTGGGTGATGGGCCCATACCTGGAACTGAGATGAATTTGGGGTCAGTTAGAGGAAGAACATACCCCCAAAGGAAACTCTGGGCTGTTGTTACTTGAAGAAAGAGAAATAGATGCCAGGCAGCCAACACACTATTCACAACAGCCATAACATGAGAACAAGGTCAGGGCCCCAACTCTTAAACCCAAGGCCCCAGCCCAGGGCACTGAGTGGGAGAGTCAGCTGGTGCATGCGGGTGACCAGTGACAAGGAGAGCAGCCACCCCAGAGTGTGGGAAGTGGGTTCTAGGGGGTGGGCCAAGCATGGTGGTGGTCAGCATACAGCTCTAAAGAAACTCTGCCCATCTCTCTAACTCCAAGTTCCGGGGGGGGGAGGGGGTCTCAACATGCTCGAGGTCTCCCACCCCGATAACAAGAACAGTGAAACTTCTCTGCCCTTCTCCACCCTTTAGAGCCACTCTTCATCTCGCCTCCTTTTCCCAGCCAGACTTCTGGGGGGGAAAATTGCTTCCCCTCCCACTTGCTTCTCCACACAGAGCAGTGGCCTCAGGAAGAGTAATCATGGCCACCCCGGGTCAGGATCCACAGTCCATGCCTGCCAGGCACGCCCAGGCCACCTCTTCTCCCTGCTCTTCTTGCAGTCTCACCTCAAGGGCACCTCTGCTTTTCTTCCAGAAAGTCTTCCCCATCTGCCCCCGTCCCACACATACATATGCGGGCCCTGAACTCACCTCTGCCACAGAGCCTATGAAGCTGTGCTGTGTTTATCTGTTTTCTCACTTGTCTCCCTTCCAAATGTTGAGCTCGCTGAGGGCAGGAGCTGTGTCCTCATCATCCAGCTAGGAGGCCCTGACTGGCGGGGCGGGGGGAGGGAGAAGGAAGGGGGGAACATATTGGCCGCTCCCTGAGCTTCCCGGTCTGACTTGTTCTTCCTGAAACCATTCCTTGAGGACTCTGGCCCCTCACTGTGTCTGTCTGCCCCATCCCACCAGCCTGCACTGATTTCTGAAACCAAATTTACGTGTGCAAGAAACAATTTTCCAAACCTACAGAGAAGTAGAAAGAATAATCTGCGAGTTGCATTATTTTTATAAGGGTATATAGAACATGAGACCCAGCAGCAGTTCAAGCCTGGAATGTGTTCTCTTGGAAAACAAGTAGGACACTTGTGCATTTTTGCATTTGTCATAAGACTCTAGATGGAGGCTATAACCTAAAGAATATGGAAATTTAAATTGCCAGAGTAGTGAGAGTGCTGAGCTTGGTGCGTTTAGGTTCAGGTTGTCCACTCTTCATAGCTGTGTGACATTAGGCAGGTAACTTAACCTCTCTGTGCCCCCATTTCCTCATCTGTGAAAAGGGGAAAATAATGCTTTACCTTAGAGAGTTGTTGGGAAGAGTAAATGGGTAAAAGTACATATAGGGGCTATATCCAAGAACATGCCCCTTGAAAGGTGGCTGGTAGGTTTTGGCTGAGGAAGGGACAAAGGAGCAGAGATTGTGAGTATCCTTACATTCTCACTTCCTTCTCATAGCCAGGAAATTTCAGTAGCAGGTAGAATTTCTTGAAGGGAAATGTTCAATTCCAAGAGGTAGAGCCTTCCCTTTTCTAAGCCTTCCCTGGAGTCCTGTAACCCTCCACCACTCACTCTGCACAACCACCCTGGATATGAAATCCCGACGAGAAGTCGCTCTACTGGAAAACAACCCTTCCTGCTTCTTTCCTAGTTTCTCTTGGCAGTTCCTAGAAGCAAGGAGTCATGAGCACGCATCTCCTCCATGTGCCCCAGGATGGCCTGGCAGGGCGGGAACAAGCACTAGGACCAAAATGTCCTAGAGACAGCCCAGCTGCTGGTGGCCTGACCAGGTCCAACCAGGTCCTGACCCAGCCTTGGGGCTCATGGATTCAGGGCTAACAGAAACCCCTTTTTGGTTTCAACTCTCATTATCCACAATCGGTATGAAATGCGGGTGTTTTATTTCTGGCCTCTGGGAGCCAAGAGGAAGGAATGGGATGGAACCCGCTTTTGCTGATTGTGGACCGAGCAGGGTCCCAAAGCAATTGTGAGCACTGGGGGCATTGGGGCATGGGAGGGCTCCAGCTGCCCTTGCAGAGAGGGAGGCATTGCCCCCAGGGTGTCCTGGGAGTTTCATCGTTTGAGTGACAGAAGACTTGTTGTCAACCTACTATCATCTGTGACCTTCTCCCAAATGCCAGAACCTCTTAGCTCTTGTCTTTCCTAAATAACAAAACGAAACAAAAAAAACCCACAGAATTTCACTGCAGAAGGGGACACAAGAAAGTCACTGTCAGCACTCAGATAATCAATACATGGCTTGTAGGGAAAAGCAGATTTTTGCTCTGGCCAATCAACAAAATGTTGATTTTGTTTCTTCCAACACATTCTGTACAGAGTGGAGGTGTGAGCCCGCAGAGCGTGAACCCGAGGACCATTGAACCCTACCCTTGTGGCATTGTCCGAGCCCTACTGTCCCATCCGTGGTCGGCTCAGGTTCCCAGACTCTACCATTTAATAGAAGAGCAACTGTTTCTTGAAGGAGCCCCCACTTTACTAACATGGGGCGCTCAAATCCTTAAGAGAAGCTGGATTAGGCTATAACTGTAAAAAGCCCCAGGTAGGTAGCAGTCAAATGAATTGATGAGTTTTGCTAAAGCGGCATACCCCTCTTTGTAGTGTTGGACACCTTAAAATAGAATTCATCCATCAGGCAGAAGACCCTCTACCCTGGAAGTTTAGTAAAATGTGATTGGGCTGCGCTTGTCTCCATCCCCTGGCATTCTATCTCAGAGGGTCCTGCGGGTCTTGAGCTGTTTGCCCCCTGTGAGCCAGACTTCTGTTGTCAGCATCCAGAAAGCTCACCTTCTATCACTGTAGACCTCCCTCCCTTCCCCTGTAGAGGTGGAGAGGGAGATCTCCGATCCATCCCTCAGGACACTGAGATTCCCCTGAAAAGGCAGACTGACGCCCCCTGATTCCATGATGTTCCCTTTTCTTTCTAGCTCTGAAAGATACCAATAAGAGATCCATCAACAGTGATTGGAAGATAGAGCTCCCTGGAGAGTACCAGATTGCAGGCACAACTGTGCGCTACGTTAGAAGGGGCCTGTGGGAGAAGATTTCTGCCAAGGGACCAACCAAGATACCACTGCATCTGATGGTAACTTGCCATGCTCTTGCCTTTGTCCCAAGCCTGAGGCTCCAAGGGATCTCGCCAGTTCCCTTCTTCCCGGGGGTGCTGGGGAGAGGAGCTCGCCTGGTTCCTGGTGGGTTTCCTGGCCACCTGCTGCTCAAGCCTCCCTCTCTCATGGTCTTTTCTTATCTCATCCCTTTCGCCACATGCCTGAGAATTTTCCCTTCCCCAGACTTGGCCCTGGCTCTTCACTGGCAGAGCTCCCATCTTTCTCAAAAGGAACTGCCTCCGGGAAGGAAATACTGGGCCCTGTGACAGCCAGGGAGACTTGGCCCCATGGAGCAGACAGCCCCGCTCAGAGTCTCTGTTTTTATATCAGATAGCACAGGTCCGCCCCACAGTTGGTGTATCCACACTGGAAACTACCTTTTGGAAATGAACTGTCGACTCCATTTCCAAACCAGCATCACTCAGATTTTCCAGACTCGGCTCTGCATCAGGCATTCGGGAACCAGGAGAGGGAGAACCGGGTTCTACAGGAAGGTTGACTCCCGGTGTAGTCTCATGGATCCCAGGCAGTCAGGCCGGGTTGGGGCTACCTTGTCTTACCTGTTGTCTCAAGGTGGGGAGAACCCCATGCAAACCACTTGAACATCAGTGAGGCGTCCCTCTAAGAGTACTAAAGATCTTCAGAGAAAGGAATCCCACCATTTCCTTCTTAAGGTCCAGGAGTTCCCATGGCTCACTTCTGATTGCTCGGAATTATTGATTCCATGTCTCGTTCCAAGGCACGGGTTCCGTGGCCGTTTGTGCGTCTGTAACCAAAGCACATTTTGTCCTCTGTGCTTCCAGAGTCTCCGCTTGGAAATTTTGTTTTTCTCCGTTAATTTGTGGTCTCTGGCAACCTGCGGCCGTTCAAGGTTAGGTGATACCCAGAAGAGTCGCCGGCCACCTCTCTGGGAATCCCCTGAGGAGACCGCTCTGCGGGGACAGGCTTGCCCATGACGGCCCTGCCCCCGCCACACGATGAGAGAGCAGAGGGAACTGGTTTCCATGCCTGGCTTCAGCCGTCCATAAACCTGTGACTGCCACACTCAGCCCACTAAATCCACGGCCAACGTAGCCCCGCACGTTTGATTTCTGGGATCCAAGGACCTGTCCCTAAGCCACCGCCCTGTGATGAGATTATGTCCTAGTCTAAGGCATTAGAACAAATCCGCCTGTCCTGATTTAAAAGGGTTACAAGAGGAAGCATAAGACAAGATAAAAAAAAAAAAAAAAAGATCAAACCATGCAGCCATGTCACCTGTTAGCACGTGAATTGGCTTTCTCTAGCAAACCCTAGGATGGGTGTATTTCCCTCTCTTGCCCAAAGCTTTCCTAAGCTGTGAGGGAATTGTCAGCCCATTAAAGCAAATGCACAGCCCGGATTCATTCAGACCATGCCTGATACACTAAACTCAGCCGAAGTCCCAGCCCTCTCTAATATTAATCACTTTTATCTCTTGAAATAATGATTAGTTCAAGTTTTTAAACCTAGAAATGAGAGGTGCCCCTCTGCCTCTACATAGGTGTCCGTCATCCCCAAACTGTGGTGCGTATATCGCTTGCAGGGTCAGGAGCACCCGCAGAGCCACGGGAACCTGCATTTGAAACCAATTACACACTCACACACACAAATTATACGTGGCTGCAAAATTGCATGAAATTGGTTTCATATGGATTCTTGATGCACCAGTCTTATTCCCACACTGAGATAATAAAGATCTTTTAAAGAAGGTTTTTTGTTTTTTTTAAAAACTGGAGGCATTTTTCCAAATGCATTACTGCAAGTCTGTTTCTTGGAGAAGTGGATGTTTATGCGGTTCAGGCTGCTCTTAGCACCTCACCCCCACCCTGCAACTCAAGCCCTTGGAGGGCTGAGAGATTCTCAGGGGCAGCATGGGGACCTCCCCAGGTCAGGGCAGGTGGAACACACTCTTCCAGGCCTGGAAGGGAACTTGATCACAGCGTTGACCCAGGAGTGCCCAATGGTTCCAAGTCTAGCCTGAAGACCCATCACCTCCAGCCAGGCTCCCCCCAGAGGGCTTGTTTTGCACAATTACACATGGAAAAATAATACTGGTAGAACATCTCTGTCCTTACAGGGCTTGTACACAGATTGCCAAACAAAGGGCAAACCCATCCATCTGCTCACTCACCAGGATTTCAGACCCAAGCGTCCCCAAGCGGCAGGTTGGCTCCCCACCCTCTCACTCTAGTTTTAAGCCTTGAGCCACGCCCCTGCCACCCTGTGGGCATCACCATCTTAGCTCCTGTGGCATCAAGAAGGCTCAGGCACCCCTGGACTCCTCAGCAGAAGTCCCCAAGATTCCTGTGCAGTGGGGTTGTGTTTGCCCGTGAGCCTGCCCTACATGGAGCAAGGGCTGGTGCTTGGGGACTGAAGAGTGATGTTCATTTTCAAAGGAGTAGAGTAACCCTACCTGTTCAGATGCCTTTTTAGGTCAAAGCCGCATATTTGTGTCTTTCTTGCCTGCAAGGGCAGCTTTGTGGCTGAGTATGTGGGACGGGTCCTTTGCGCTGTGGGGAGCAGCTCTCCCTATAAAACGCCATCTGAGAGCCTACAAACTTGCTCCTCCCCAAAGTCCTCATCTAAACTGGTCCTTTCTCCAGTGGGAGAGAGAGCAGAGCTCCCTGCTGAGGGTCCACATACACTCCTGCCCCTGAGTTGAGTCTCTGAGGAACCTGAGACTGAAATAAGGGAGCACCCCTAGAACGAACCCCTCTTGAAACCCGGAAAAGACCTGGTTACCCCAGTAGGGAGACGGCCACAGTGTGGCTTAGTTTGCAAATTCAGCAGGCCTGTGGGGTTCTTCTCCATTTCAAAACGACCTTTGATTTGTACTGCTGATCCAGGTGCTGTTATTTCATGACCAAAATTATGGAATCCATTACGAGTACACTGTTCCTGTCAACTACACTGCGGAAAATCAGAGTGAACCCGAAAAACCCCAGGACTCTTTGTTCATCTGGACCCACAGCGGCTGGGAAGGGTGCAGCGTGCAGTGTGGAGGAGGTGAGCAGCCAGAGTCACGGGCCCGTTGGGTGTGCGGTCTTGCTGAAGGAAGGCACGAACTCGGGGCACCCTGTGGCCGGCACACAGGGCATGAGAAGGGCTGGCCATGTCACCTGTGTTTCCACGGGAACTTACCCACGTCCCACTGCAATTCTCTCTGCAAGACACTCACGCAGTCCTCCACACTCCTGTGCCCACACAGCTGCTTTGCCTATGGTGCAGGGCCCTCGGACTCTGCCCTGAGTGGAGGTTTGGCCCCTGTACGGGTACGTCACAGGTATGACAGGGGAGTGACCCTGGGGGTGAACAGAATACACCTTCACCTGTTCCCGTTCAGTGGAGGGCCTCCAGATGCTTTTGCCCCCAAATTCTCTTTCCTCTTGGCCACAGGTACCCCACTACAGGATGCGGTGGAAAGAAAGAGTCCCACGAGGCCAGGGAAACATTCCGAGCATGAGTCCTGGCTTTGTGATTTGCCGCCATATTTTAGCAAATGACTTACCCTGTCTATACTGAAATTTCCTCAACTCTAAAATAGAGTGATCCGCCCCTATGCCCACTGCAGGGAGGAGACTGCCACTCTAAAAATCTGTATCAGCAAAAAGCACTGTATTTGTTACGGGGAGGTTTAGGGAGAGGAGGAGGAAGCCATTCTCAACTCTTAGCTAGAAGCCCTTTTGTAATTTTCACCCTGACAGGAAACAAAGCCAGGTCGTGGGAGGTGGGACACAGGGTGGGTGGGTTTTGATGGACACAGAGTTAGGATGGAAGGTTCACCTGGACTCTGGAATGCCAATCCAGAGTGTAGCATGGCCCCACCAATACCCATTCCTGCGTGGTCGTTGACCACCAAGATGATGTCTGTCAGATACCCAATATGTGGAGGTTCGTTTACCATTTAAGCAACTTGTCCCATTTCTTATGGGTAAGAATTACAGCTCTAACATGATTGGGCCATCAGACACTGCCGGAGTCAACTGTGAATTCCCTCCCTCTCCTGCACGTCTTGGCTCACTGTCCTCGCTGCTTGGACCCAGCCTGTTCCTAAAGCATCCTGGCCATTGGCATAGCCTCAGGATCCTCCATCAGCCCTGTCCCTATCCCGCTTTGCACTGTTCCCCTGTCCCTCAGCTGTCCCCCTGTGCCCGTGGCCCTCCAACCTCCAAAAGCAGCACTTCCCATATCCCCGACTGCCAGACTTTTCCTCCTGGGCAACTTACAAACTAAGCATGTCCCAAAATGCAGCCATTAACAGTCTCCCCTCGGCTGGGGGGCTGGGGAGTGCTGTTCCACTGGTGTCACTGTTGGCCCAGTGGCATTCCTGTGTGACACCAATGACTCCCAGGTTGTCAGATGACAACCGATGACTCACCATTGTCAGACCTGCGGCCAAAGCTGAACTATGGCTTGAGGTGGCCCCGTGCTTCTTACACGCACACAAGGCTGCAGCCGCGGCCGGTAAGAGCTGATGGTATGGTTCGGGACTCCACACTCTCGAGGCATCCCTAAAGGACAAATTCTCCAGGAGGCAGACTGAGCGAGGAATCTGGGGTCCAAAGAATTGTGCCTGATATCCTCTTAATCTTGGTATTGCCACACTTCCCAAATAATAATAAAAACAGAATATAGCTAATATGAAGTGTTAACCCTGACTAGGCTCTGTTCTAAACACTCTCTGTGTACCAATTAATTTTAACTGCCCCTGAAGCACCCTAAGGCACAGGGAGGTTAAGTGAACCAGCCTGGTTGAGGAAACTGAGGCACAGAATCATGGCGGCTAGCTGTTGATCCTGTGGTCATTATGCCGGTGATGAAACCAAGTTTGAAACCAGCCAGCCTGGCTCCAGAAGCCACCCTCTCTAGCTCCCAATCATCCGCCTCCCTGGCAAAGTCATGACCAAGCAGCGTGTAGGGTGCTCTGGGGAAACACAGAGAATGGCTACCCCCATCTAGGGTAACCAGTTAGTGAAGTCCCCAAATGCAGGTGATGCTGAGGACATGTAGCCTTTGGCCAGCTAAACAAATTCTCAGATTGGCTCTAGATTGCCCGCCTGGATGAGGCAGGTCTGTGTGTCCTTCAGACCAACCTACCTGCTTCTCACTGCTGTCCTGCGATTCTGGAGGGATTCTCTAATAAGTAGCTATGATCTCTGGTGAGGACTGATGTACAGGTATTTAATCAAGACCAGACCTCAATAGACTTTAAATATCAAAAGAACAGATAAAGAGATTGGCAATCTTTGTTGGAAATTAAAGACCCAAATCAGAACTTTGGCCTCCGTGAATCCCAAGCTGTCCAAGAACACAGCCAATCTGTGGTGTTGCCTTTTTCCAATCCTGTTCCAGAATCTTCCTCCTGCCCCATGCTGCCCCTGCCATGTCTTACACACCCTCATCCCTAACATTATGGCTCTTTCTCTCTAACAACCAATAAAGCATGATAACAGTCACTTCACATGACAGACTGGTCAAAAGATGCCCCCGAATGCTCCTCCATCTGCATCCGTGGATGGCCTTTCCAGGTGTGTGTAGCCACAAGCTTCTCAGTTCCCTGTGGTTTGGCTTCCAGGGGAACGCAGAACCATCGTGTCCTGCACGCGGATTGTTAATAAGACCACAACTCTGGTGAATGACAGTGACTGTCCTCAAGCAAGCCGCCCAGAGCCCCAGGTCCGAAGGTGCAACTCACATCCGTGCCAGTCACGGTAAGGAGCTGTGTTCTCAAGCTTGGACCCTCCAGGGTCAGGGCAAAAACATCCATGCATGGGGCGGGGGGGAGGGGGGTTGACGTGGAGGCGGTACGACTCTGCACCGTGTTCTGTTGTTGTTGCTAAGTCATTTCTGCTTGCTCAAAATACTGAATTTCTGACTATGAAGTCAGAGCTCTGAAAAAAATGTATAATCCTAGCTAGAAGGCATTTTTTAGCAGGCCCCTAAGAACATCTCATGGAGAACAAAATCATTGCATACTTTCAACTGATCTATGTTGGCTCCCCCAAGTTATTTTGTCTTAGAAAAAAAGGAAATCACAGAGTGTGAGCACCCATGAGTAAGTCGCACAGGTTAGTGTTTGTGATGGGTCTGTTTAGGTGGCTGAAACTTATACCAGTGAGTGTGGATCTTGGTGTTCATTGCGTAGAATCCGTCAGAACTTCTGATGGATTCCATGGCCATAATACTTCACGTGCTCTGAAGTGAATTTTCTTGGGCTGTCAACCGAGATGAATCGTGTGAAATGTGCTCATCAGTTAAGCTTTCTTATTTCCGGTCATTTCAGTGAGACTTCGCATCGTAGTGTGGTTGGTAAAGTGTGTAATATCACCCCTGGCCTCCTATTCTGCTCTGGGTTGAGGTCATGGTTTTTGTTTTGTGGTTCTGTGCATGTTTTTCTTCTATAAAGAAGCTGGACTTTTGACATGGCAGTTCTTTAAGCTCAACTTGGGCCTCTTGCCTGGTGCAAAAGTTTCACAAAGCATGTGGCTTTCGTGCCAACCCACTTTGCTTTGTCAAACTGGTCAAGTGTGCAAGCAAGAGAGGAAGAGAGGGAAGATAGGAGGGAAAGCAAGAGGTGAGACTTACTTCATTGGTTGTGTGTGGTCCTTAGCAAATTGAGAATGAAGGTGGGTGGGAGGGCAGGTGAAATGTGAAGGGGATTAAGAGGTATGAACTTTGAGTTACAAAATAAGTAAGTCGTGGAGATGAAAGAGACAGTATAGAGAATATAGTCAGTAAGATGGTAGCAGTGTTGTCTGGTGACAGAAAGTGAATATACTTATTGTGGGGAGCATTGGGTAATATATAAAAGTACAGAATCATTATGTTGTACATGTGAAACTAATATAATGCTGTATATTAATTATACTTCAATTTAAACAAAAGAATGACAGTCTACCCTAACCCTGAAGGCCATGAGGAACAACTCACTTTGGGAAGTCTTCTTGAGCATCTTGGCTCTGAGCAGCCATCCCACAGACTCATCAATTGATGACACACACCCAGGGTCAAAGAAGGAAGGCCTTGCCACTATGACAACCCAAAGATCCAACAGCCCACAGAGACAGCTCAGCTCTGTGACCAACTAGAAAGTAGGATAAGTAAATCTAGAAGAGGGGGTGTCAACATGGGCTCAAGGGCATGACTAAGCAAGAAAGATCTTAGGGATCCCTTCAAGAATCATATTTTAAGATCATTTATGATTTCAAACTATTTTAGTGTCCAAAGATATCTTAAATTATGCACATAAACCAAATAGCATAAAACATGAAATCAGAGTTGCTCTGATTGAATTGAGACACATATGTGATGTGGAAGAGTAGCCCAGTGCATTCTGCCCTCCCTCATATCACAGTAGGCCCAAGGAATGGACCAAGGAATAAAGTTTAAAAACTGTTAGGGACTCTGCTTTCCATAATGATGGGGTTGCTTTTATTGGACCAACCCTCAATATTCTTCACAATGATACTCTTAACTGTGCTGATCACATACTGTATTTGGTAGCCACTAGCTAGTCCAAATTGAGATGTGCTGTAAAAGTAAAAATATACACCTGATTTCAAAGACTTAGTATGGAAAGAGATTGTAAAATATCTTAGTAATTTTTAATACTGATTACATGTTGAAATAATTATGCCTTGGACACACTGGGTCAAATGCAGCACATTATTACAATTAAATTCACCAGTTTCCTTTTATTTTTTTTATTTTTTATTTTTAAAGATTTTTTAAAAATTTATTTGACAGAGAGACAGTGAGAGAGGGAACACAAGCAGGGGGAGTGGGAGAGGGAGAAGTGGGCTTCCTGTGGAGCAGGGAGCCCAATGCGGGGCTTGATCCTAGGACCCTGGGATCATGACCTGAGCCAAAAGTAGACGCTTAATGACTGAGCCACCGAGGCACCCCTCCTTTTAATTTTTTGATATGGGTACTAGAAAATTAAAATTACATGTATGGCTGATATCTTAATTCTTTTGAACGGCACTGATATAGATTAACATAGCATTCACAATGTTCAGGATACAGTCCAAAATTACCAGACATAGAAAAAAAAAATCAGAAAAATGTGATCCATACATTAATGACTCCAAGATTACACATATGTTGAGATTAGCAGACAAGAATTTTGAAGCAGCTATTATAATTGTGCTCAAAGACATAAGAAAAAATATAGTGACAATTAATGAACACATAGGAAATCTAAGCACAAAAAGGAGACACTCTAAAAATGAACCAAATTTTAGGACCAAGAAACACAGTATCTGAAATTTTTTTAAAAAAATCACTTTGATGGGCCTAACAGCAGATGATGAAAAAAAGATCAACAAACTTGAAGGTAGAAGAATAGAAATTACCCAGTCTGGAAAACGGAAAGAAAAGATTGTTGACAATGACAGAGACTCAGTGATCTGTGGGATAATATCAGGCATTCTAACATAAGAGTAATTAGAGTCAGAGAAGGGGAGGATGGGAAAAATAGAAAAGAAAATAATCAGAGACAATGACCAAACATGTCCCAGGTTTAGTGAAAGATAGAAGAGAGGTAATTAAGTTGCTTCTCTAGTATTTCAACTAGATTCCAGATTAATTCAAAACTCCGTAACAAAGCTCTCTCACCATTACACCAATAGGCCAAAGCAGCACCTTTATGATTTTGCCACACAGATATTCTAGGAGGGGACTTAATTGTGCTATAAAACTCTACACAGAAAATCTAGTAGGAAACACCTACAAAAAAGTCACATCACCCAGCATGAGTTAACAAAGGTACCCACCCTTTAAAACAGTGCTACAGAGCTGCTCTAAGCTTGGATGAAGCATATCGAGTGTGTGTGTCTGGGTAGGTGTGGCTCCAGATTGCTCACAGAACATTCTGACAGACCACAGGCCTGCAGTCTTGCCATGGTTGAACGCAAGTATAAGCCAAACACACTTTAGACTAAAAGTAAGTTCAGAAGCACATGCTTAGTATCTCCTTAGAATAAGGGTCAGCAAACTTTTTCTGTAAAGAGCTAGATAATAACTATTTTGGGGTTTTACAGGCCACATAGGTTTCTGATGTCTGGTTTTCTTTGTTTTGTTTACAACCATTTTAAAAATGTAAAAACCATTTTTAACTCCTGGGTTATACAAAAACAGTCTACAGGCCAGACTTGGCCCGGGAGCAATAAATTGCTGGCCCTGCCTTAGATTATTACTTACCCTTGCCTTGCCCTCTGAGATGTTGGGACCACAACCTCGCATGAGCCCAAGCTCTGAAGATACTACCTCGGGAAATACACTTTCTTATACGAAGAAGGACATGTCATTTTGCTGAGTTACTCTGTATTGCCCACTTGTTCAGTACTCTTTTTAAAAGCATCCAGCATGACCCTTAGCATACAGTACAACATCAGTAATTTCCTTCATCCAGCATGCACCTGTCAAGCACCTTCCCATTCACCAGGTCCTGTTCTAGGTACCAAGGTGAAAAAGACACACAGGGTCTTTGCTCTCATGGAACTTGATAAATACTAAATTTCTCCCTTCCCTCCTTTCTGACCTACCTTTCTGGGTCATCCTTTTTTCCTTCCTGACCCACTTCCTTCTAGTGCCTTCCTGACTCCGTAAAATCATACAAATCAGACTTAAAGAATGAGTGGAATTTCCCAAGGCAGAGGATAAAATGAAATTGATAGAAGATAGTACCTGAAATTTGTCTCAGAGCCTAGAAAAGAAATGCTTAGTTGCCTCCTCTAGTCTGGTATCATTTGTTGGTCGTTTAGTTGTTTATTTTGAACCATCTGACTTCATACTGTTTCTTAAAGAGGACACATAAGAATGCAGTGTCATGGCTCATCAAAGAGTATTTATTGTTTGGATGAAGAAATGTGTGATCTGATAGATTTTAAAACTCCTGCAAGTCTTAGTTATATTTATTTATATTTAAACACACAGATGCACACATACATATATGTATATACACACATATACAATATACATGTATATGTTATGTAAAGATACATATATGCATATATGTATATACACACACATGTATTTGAACAATAAAACTTGAATTATTGCAGAGCAAGATCTAGTTGACCTGAGTCTTTCTTCAGAACATCTAGTAATATGGACTTAGGCTGATAAATGAAGAAAGGTGAGGAGATTGACCTCAGAAAATTACTGCTAGATAGTCAGATTTCATCTATAAGTAAAAACTCAACCTTGACAAAGGGTTGTGGAGATGTGTAGGGTCTGGAAAAGAAATGGCTGCTTCAAGTGGGGTGGGCATGCCTGGAAGACAGAGCCTGGAAGCTGGAAGGAGAGCGCAAGAACCCAATGGTGTAAATTTTATTGAAGAAGCCAAAATGCAACTCACTGTTGAATCTGGCAAGGCGAAAGAGCCTTTCTATATTATTGTTACTCTTTGACCTTTAAAACAACAGTGATGTTTGTCTTTTCCCTTATATTTTTCTTTATTTCCTGTGATCTCCTTTTAATTTTCTTCAACCCTCTTTTTCCATCAAGTTCCCGACAGTTTCCTTTACCTTCCCAACTGCACACCATTAGCACCTCTTTATTCTAATCCTGCCCCTAGCTCTGTGGATACTTCTCCCAAACCCTGCCATAACCATATGGAATCCGGAATCTGACACGCAGGGCAGATGGCCTCTCTCCAGCATCTTGCACACCAATACAAACACATCGGCGAACCTGGCCCCCGACATTGGCAGGAGAGGCAGAAATCACAGATCCGCTCAGCTGTTATGACTGTGGCCAGCAGCCTTCACCTTGCTGACCACAGTCTGCAGGGAAGAGGCCCCACCATCATCCGGCATCCAAAGAGAAACACTATGTGCCACCTCCTTCAGACCCAGGCCCAGATAGTGTTGGAGCAAGGAGGGTGGGGCACGACAGGGAGATGGGCTCATTCTGGAACACATAGCTCATGCTTCCCCAGATTTAATATTCTTGCAGTGTCTTAGAGCTTGTTGGCCACTCAGAAAGGCCATTCCAAGCTATTAGATGTTTCCCCTAGCATTTGTGATTTGAACTTCTTCCCAGGCAGTACATACAGTACTGTGCATTGAATTAGAGTGATTCAGAAAAGAATATTTAATATTGTACTGCCAACTGAATCGAACAGTCATCTGCAAGGAAGTGTATTTGGATTTTAAATTTGTCCTCTTTGCTTATTATCTTAACCAGGTGTGCCTTGTTTTAGTTAAAATGGAATGGAATCCCTCATGTTTTTTTATGAAAGCATGTGTGTGTGTGTGTGTGTGTGTGTGTGTGTGATCATGACTTAAGAATGAAACCTAGAACATGTAGATCTTTAGGTGGAGCCAAAATCTGAAAAGATACCATTGTTTAATCCATTTATAGCTAGTCTAAAACTTCAAGCTTTTTAGTTTCCTGCTTTCCTTGAAAATAAAATAGGTAAATCTAATTGCCACACCTCTGTCTCCCATGCCCTGGATATGAGAGATTGGAGGAGGCCACCTTTGGCACCGCCTGCTTCCTGGGGCAGAACAGGAGCCACGATGCAGGACTGCTTGCATGGGCAGGAGGGCAAGGCCCAAGGTTGTATGTTCTAAGACTGGGGATCTCCAGAGTAGGGCTCCCCTCTTTCAGGCTCGGCCCACTCCTCAGACGCTTGGGCATATGGTCACAGGTCTGGGATGAGAGGCACCCCACAAGCCATGTGAAATAAAGAAGCAGTGCCTAAGGCGGGGAAGATGATGAATAGCATTATTGGCCTATTACATGTCTTATCTAGGTATAGGAATGGTGAGGAGAAATTTAGTTGGATTCCGGATCTTTTTTCCAACACTACTCAAATTCCAAAACTTCACTCATATTTAAATTAAATAGTAAAGTTTTGAAGCCTTTAGTTATTTGTTTAAGTTAGGAACATTCCAGATGGAGAGAGAGAAAACATTTCAGTGTTGTTTTGAATTTGAAAATTCTGTTTTCTTCTTTTCTGCCATACTTAACCCTTCAATCATTTGAACACCCCCCCCACCCTTTGATCATTACAGAGGACAAGGGAATTCCCAGATACCAGTTCCACAGGTAACAGAATTCTCCTGTCGAGAAATGCTTTGCATGTAGACCCTGGGGTCCATTAAGAGGCCCTTCCCTCATTCTGACTTTCTGAGTCATAAAATATAAAAAGCATTGAGCACTCAATGTTTGCATTTGATTTTTATGTCACAATTACAAAAAATGAAAAGTAAATGGAAATGTTGAAACTGAAGAATAAAAGCAAACACAACCAAGATCATAGCGATCCATCAGAAATGAAGGGGAAATATGTATTCTCCAGGTTCTGGAAAAAAACATCAGACCAAGAAGGAATGGCTCTATAGTGGGGGTATACAGTGAAGTATTTCTGACTTGTAGAATCTCTGGGGATATTTCAGAACTGAGCTTGGGGTATGTTTGGTGGCAGCTTCCCAGAAAATTAACCCCTTCCCCCTGGGGGCTAATGAAGACCTCTGCTGGCAGAGTCCTGGGCTGGCTGGCTCTCTTACAGGAATGAATAGTCCACAGATAGGAGTGATTTTGCCTAGGAAAGTATTATTCTTTTCTCCTTACAGGTATACATTTATATACAAAGACATTCAAATTCCTGGGGTGCCTGGGTGGCTCAGTTGGTTAAGCGTCTGACTCTTGATATTGGCTCAGGTCATGATCTCAGGGTTGTGAGATCAAGCCCTACACTGGGCTCCATTCTGGGCATGGAGCCTGCTGAAGATTCTCTCTCCCTCTCCCTCCGCCCCTCCCCATCCCCGCTCACGTGTGTGTGTGTGCACGTGTGCATGTGCGCACACGCCCTCTATTAAAAAAAAAAAAAGACATTCGAAAGTAAAAGTATGGGAAAAGATGTTTCATGCAAAGAGAAACCATAAGAAATCAGGATTATCTATACAAATACCAGACAAAATAGATTTTAAAACAAAAAAATTGCTAGAGATAAAAAGAAATATTTTATAATGATAATAGGGCAGTCCATCAAAGAAATAACAATTATATAAACATGTATGTACCTAATAACAGAGTCCTAAAATATACAATATGAAGAGAAAAGTAGTTCAACCATAATAGAGACTTTAATGCCCAACTTTCGATAATGGATTTTTTAAAACTAGAAAGAAGATCAACAAGGAAATGTAAGACTTGAACAACACTATAAACCTACTGGAACTACAAGATAGCTATAGATCACTCTACCCAATGAGAGAAGAATATACATTCTTCTTCTTTTTTTTTTTTTATTTAGATTTTTTATTTATTTTCTGACAGAGAGAGACACAGTGAGAGAGGGAACACAAGCAGGGGGAGTGGGAGAGGGAGAAGCAGGCTTCCCGCAGAGCCAGGAGCCCGATGCGGGGCTCGATCCCAGGACCCCGAGATCATGACCTGAGCCGAAGGCAGACGCTTAATGACTGAGCCACCCAGGCGCCCCGAATATACATTCTTCTTATGTATATTTGAAACATTCCCCAGGATAGACCATCATCTAGGCCATTAAATAAACCTCAATGATGTAAAAGGGCTGAAATAATGCAAAGTATATACTCTGACCTTAATGGAATAAAATTAGAAATCAACAACAGAAAGAAATTTTGGAAACTCACAATACGTGGAAATTCAACAACATAAAACTTCCTAAATAACAATTGGATCAAAGAGAATTCATTAGGAAATTTAGAAAATACTTTCAGATGAATGAAAATGAGGATTTAACATATGAAATTTAGACCATGCAGCCGAAACAGTCCTTTGGGGAAATTTTATAGCTTAGGGGAATATTTGAAATAGAGAATAGGAAAACAATAAAGAAAAATCAGTAAACCAAATGTTGATTATATGAAGAGAACAAAAAAAATTGACATTTAGCTAGATCAAGAAAAAATGGGAGAAGACTCAAATTACTAAAATTAGAAATGAAAAAGGTTGTAAAGGAATACTACAAACAGTTGTATGCCAATAAATCCAATAACTAATATAAAATAGACAAACTCCTAGAAAGATGCAAACTACCAAAATTGAATAAAGAAGAAATAGAAGATCTGAATAGACCTATAACAAGTAAATAGGTTAAAATACTAATCTAAAAGCTTCCCCAGAAGAAAAACCCAGGACCAGAAGGCTTCACTTGCAAATTCTACCAAATATATAAAGCAGAATTAACATCAATCCTTCACAAACTCTTCCAAAATATAGACGAGGAGGGAACACTTCCCAGCTCATTCTATGAAGCCAGTATTATCCAGATAATAAAACCAAAGACATCATAAGAAAGGGATACTACAAACCAATATTTCTTATGAGTACTGTTGACAAATCTTCAACAAAGTACAAGCAAACTGTATCCAGAAACATAAAAAAGGGATTATATACCATGACCAAGTGGGACTTATCCCAGGAATGCAAGGTTTGTTTATCATTTGAAAATCAGTTCATGTAATACCTTACATCAATGAAATAATTTTTTAAAACAACATGATGATCTCAATAGATGCAGAAAAAGACTGACAAAATCCAAGACCCTTTCATGATAAAAACACTCAACAAACTAGAATTGGAAGAGAATTTCCTCAACCTGATAAGGGGTATCTACAAAAAATTGACAACTACCATCATACTTAATGGTGAACGACTGGATGCTTTTCTCCTGAGAACAAGAATAAGACACAATATCTATTCTTGCCACTTCTATTCAACATTGTGCTAGAGGTTCTAACCAGGACATTTAGGCAAGAAATGAAATAAAAGCCATCCAGATTGGAAGTGAGGAAGTAAAACTATCTCTTTTTACACCTGGCATGATCTTGAATATAGAAAATTCTATGGAATCCACTGGAAAAGTATTAGAACTAATAAATTCAGGAAGGTTGCAAGATATAAGACCAATAAACTAAAATCAAATGTATTTCTATACAGCAGTGATGAACAAACCAAAAATGAAGCTAAAAAAAAAAAAACAAAACACTATTTACAATAGCATCAAAAAGAATAAAATACTTATGAATAAATTTAACAAAAGAAGTACAAAACTCATACTCTGAAACTACAAAACATTGTTAAAAGAAATTAAAGAATATCTCAATCAATGGAAAGATGTACCATGCTCATGGATTGGAAGACTTAATGTTAGGTGGAAATATTCCACAAATTGATCTAAAGGTTCAATGCAATTTCTATCAAAATCCCATCTGTCTTTATTGCACAAATGGGTAAGCTGATCCAGAAATTCAAATGGAATTGCAAGGGCTCTGCATAGTCAACGCAATCTTTAAAAAGAGGAACAAAGTTGGAAGACACACTTTCCAACCTCAGAATGTACTACAAAACTACAGTAATCAAGATAGTGTGGATTGCAATAAGGACAGACATATAGAACAATGGAATATAATTGAAAGTCCAGAAATATACCCTCACATTTGTTGTCAATTGATTGTTAACAAGGTGGCCAAGAGCATTCAATGAGGAAAGAACGGTCTTTTCAACAAGTGGTACTGTGACAACTTTATATCCACACGTAGAGGAATAAAGTTGGACACCTACCTCACACCATGTATGAAAATTAACCCAGTGATCAAAGACCTAAAGAGCTAAGTATATAAAATTCTTAGAAGAAAACGGGAAAAACTCTTTATTATGTTTATGGTTTCTTACATATGACAGCAGAAGTACCAGCAACAGTACAAGCAACAAAAGAAAAAAAATAGACATTGTGTTTCATCAAAATTAAAAACTTATATACTAATGAGGCTCCTACTGTGTTCTGAGATACCCTGAAGTATCAAGAAAAATGAAAATAAAATTAAGAAAAATGAAAATAAAATTAAGAAAAAAGACAACCCACGGAGTGGGAGAAAATATTTTCAGATCTCCTATCTGATAAGTAAGAGACTTGTATCTAGCATATATAAAGAACTGTTACAACTCAATAATAAAATGACACATAACTCAATTATAAAGGATCTGAATAGTTATTTCTCCTGAGGAGGGGGGTAGAGAAGAAATTGGGGTTTGATAGCTAAAAGGTATAGAGTTTCTTTTTGGCATAATAAGAATATTCTAGATTGTGGTAAAGGCCATTGAATTGCTGAATTGTATGGTATAGAGTTATATCTCAATAAGGCTGTTAAAAAGTAAATACACAGGGGCACCTTCGGCTCAGGTCATGATCCCAGGGTCCTGAGATCGAGCCCTGCATCAGGCTCCCTGCTCCGCGGGAAGCCTGCTTCTCCTTCTCCCACTCCCCCTGCTTGTGTTCCCTCTCTTGCTGTGTCTCTCTCTTTCAAATAAATAAAATCTTAAAAAATAAATAAATAAATAAACACATAAAGAAGTGCACATTTTAAAAAGTTCAGGCTCTTTGAGCTCTAAGCAGAGGCCTCCAGCAGGTTTCCATGAGTACAGAGGCTGGAAGGCCAGTCCCAACCTAGAGCCCAGGTATCTCAGAACACAGGGAGCTCAGGTCAGTCAGGAGCCTTGGCTAGAATGTCTTAGGTGTGTCCTCCTAAACAAGCATCACCAGATCTTAATTTAATGGCCACCATTATCATGCATGGGCTACTGATCTCCTCCATTCTCTCCCACTACAAAATGCCAGATCTCTCCCTGCGCCTCTGGTCAGGATTCTTTGGACAGAATTTGATGGGTGCATTCAGTCGCCCTCCCATGGGTCCTGTTTGAATTGACCTTTCCCTTTGGCTATCTCCCAGGCCTCCCTGTGTCCTCCATGCCTTTCCTCTGGAGAGCTTTCTAGCAAGGTGTATGCCTAGCATAGCTGCCATTCCCCAAACACACTGGCAAATGAGGCTGAAGGTCCTTTTCTCCATGCCAGCCATCATTCTTTTGGCCTCACATAAAAGCCACCCCCTCACATCAAATTAGTGGAGCCATGCAAGTAAGCAGGCAGCATTTTCAATCAGGAGGCAGTGAACCCCACCCCACATACTGGTGTTTCCCATGCCTCTCACTGGCAGGGGAATTTGGGGATGACCAGCTGTGTCTCTGAGCAGCAGTTTGTGCATGCATAACATGAAGGGAATAACTACCATTTGGTACTCTATTTATTTACTTGGTCATTTCTTTTTAGTATCTATACAATGTACTATCATGTTCCAAGTATTCTAAGGAGCCAAAGGATTTCACATTGGCCTAATAACCTCCCATCCTACCTACCTCACAGAGCTTAGTACTGGACAGGATGAAAACGGGCTCCATAAAAAACTGAAAAGGGAAGCCTGGCTCCGGGACTAGGGATCCCTACCTCAACAGTCCTTCTAGACCATGCAGACCTGCCCATTCTCCTGGTGGCCCCCAGCTCACCCAAGTCAGTCAAATACTACCCTGAGAAAAGCCCTGTCCCTCCCTTTCTCCTCACCCATGGCACTTTCTCCCCGAACCCTAAAGCAGAAACATCGTAAGAATGAGCAGCCTGACACACTGTTGAGACAATTAAAATAGAACTTGACATACTCCATGGTAAAAAGCTGAAAGCTTTTCCTCTAAGATCAGGAACAAGAAAATTATGCCCACTCCCACCAGTTTTATTCAACATAATACTGGAAATCCTAGCCAGAGCAATTAGCCAAGAAAAAAAAATAAATAAAGGGCATCCAAATGATAAAGGAAGAAGTAAAACTGTCACTGTTTGCAGATGACGTGATACTATACACAGAAAACCCTAAAGACTCCACCAAAAAAACTGTTTGAACTAATAAATGAATTCAGTAAAGTTGCAGGATACAAAATTAATATACAAAGGTCTTGCATTTCTATACACTAATAACGATCAGAAAATTTAAAAAAATAATCCCATTTATAATTGCATCAAAATGATAAATACCTAGGAATAAATTTAACCAAGGAGATGAAAGACACTGAAAACTATGACACTGAAGAAGACACAAATAAATGGAAAGATAGGCCATGCCAATAGATTGGAAGAATTAATACTGTTAAAATGGTCATACTACCAAAAGCAATCTACAGTTTCAATGCAATTGCTATCAAAATTCCAGTGGCATTTTTCACAAAACTAGAATAAAAAAGCCTAAAATTTGTCTAGAACCACAAAAGACCCCAAATAGCCAAAGCAATATTGAGAAGGAAGAATGAAACATCACACTCCCTGTTTTCAGACCATATTACAAAGCTATAGTAATCAAAACTGTGTGGTAGCATAAAAACAGACCTACAGATCAATGGAACAGAATAGACAGCCCAAAAGTAAACCCACACATATATGGTCAAAGGAGCCAAGAATATACAATGGGGAAAGGAGAGTCTCTTCAATAAATGGTGTTGGGAAAACTGGACAGCCACATGCAAAAGAATGAAACTAGACCACAGTCTTATACCATACACAAAAAAGAACTCAAAATGGTGTAAAGACTTGAATATAAGACCTGAAACCATTAAGTCTCCTAGAAAAAAAAACATAGGCTAAGTAAACTCCATACAATCAGTCTTGGTGATGATTTTTTGGATTTGACACCAAAAGCGAAGGCAACAAAAGAAAAAATAAATAAGTGGAACCAT